>NW_027206035.1:1200000-1602500 GCF_024711535.1 Dipodomys merriami | reverse complement strand
ATTGCTTCTACACCAATAGATAAGCTGGAAAGTAGATGGCTAAACCCCTCCTCCCCCCACAAAAGTTGTAAAGTTCATTTTTTGACATAATGATTTGTACATCTCATTGATGCAATGGGTCCACCTGTATTCCTAGTTAAACGATTTGTTTTTGCCCTTCCTCTCCACAGATTATACAAACATCAAATACAGTGAAAGCAGGGGTTATACCATGGGGGAGGGACATACAAAGCAATATAGAAATCATCTTATAAATATGTTAGAAACAACTGCATGAAAGAAAAAAAAACTTATCTTGGGGTTCATTCAACTAACATCAACTTCATCAACTAGTTATTGCAAATAAGGGAAGCCGTGGGACCTATGTTTCTTTGGGTCTGGTATACTTAATATAATTTTTTCCAAGTCTTTCCATTTCCTAACAAATGGGCAATGTCATTCTTTCTGATGGAGGCATAGAATTCCATTGTGTATATATACCACATTTTCTTGATCCATTCATCTACTGAGGGGCATCTGGGTTGGTTCCATATCATAGCTATGGTAAATAATTCTGCTATAAACATAGGTGTGCTGGTAGCTTTACTATGATCTTGTTTGTGATCATGTGGGTTAATGCCCCAAAGTGGGATTGCTAGGTCATAGGGGAGCTCTATGTGGAGTCTTTTGAGGAACCTCCATACTGCTTTCCACAGTGGTTGAACAAGTTTACACTCCCACCAAAAATGTAGTAAGGTTCCCTTCTGTCTACATTCCCTCCAGCATCTGTTGTTATTAGAGTTCTTGATTATAGCCATTCTAACTGTTGTGAGGTGGTACCTCAATGTTTTTATTTGCAAATCTTTTATGGCTAGAGAGGTTGAGTATTTCTTCATGTGTTTATTGGCCATCCTTTTTTTCCTCTTCAGAGAAGTTTCTCTTTAAGTCTTTAGCCCACTTATTAACTGGGCATTTGTTTCTTTGAGGATTTGTTGTTGGGGGATTTAATTTTTTGAGTTCCAGATATATTTTAGGTATATTTTAGATATATTTTAGATATTTTAGATATGAGTTGCAGGCATATTTTAGATTTGTCCATTGTACGGCTAGTGCAGATCTTTTCCCAATCTGTCGGCTTTCTAGTAATTTTGCTAGCTATGTCCTTTGCCATGAAGAAGCTCTGCTATTCCAAGCAATCCAATTTGTCCCATTAGTCTTTGATTTTTTTTTTATTTCTGGGACTCTATTAAGAAAATTTTGGCCTGTGCCATGGAGAAGTTGAGTTTCTCCTATTCCGTACTGTAATGTTTTCAGAGTAAGACTTGAAACTTTTAGAGTTTCAGATATTACAGGAAGATCTTTGATTCACGTTGAACTGATGTGAGTAGATTGAGCTGTTGCATATATTTGTGTGTGTGTGTGTGTGTGTGTGTGTGTGTGTGTGTGTGTGTGTGTGTGTGTGTGTGTGTGTGTAAGGCGAGTTATGTTTATCATTGAAATCAAGGATAAGGAACTTGGTTATTTTTTCTGAGATATACATTATGGTGTTTCTTTGTTGGAGGTAGGCTTGCCTTTGCCTGATGTGTACATTTCAGCTCAATTTTTCAATTAAAGTTTCTTAATTATTATTGAACATATAGTGCTCTGATATTGCTTTGTCTTTAGTCTGCCACCTAGGATATTCTTTTCCTCTTAAATGTTAACATTCAATATAAATTTTACCTCCTGACTGATTTTCCCCTTTAATTTGCATTTTGAAATAACTACGATAATATCTTTGATCTCTGTATTCATGAAGAAAAACCATTTTGAATTCTCTGTTTAATGTAATAACACCTGGACAGATTTTTTAGCAGCAAGACCTTAAATTTTCTTTTTTAGATTTAGTTTAAAATAGCCCTCCTCCATGTTTTTAGCATGGGTAGACAAAGAATTCCCACAATGTCTTACAACTTTTATCTTTCACTTTCTCTATGCTTGTTTGTCCCTGCTAAATTTTTCTGGATGCCTGTATTAGCTACCCCAACCCTTGCAAAACTGTTGCTGCTACCCAATTTCCTGCCACTACAACTCAGCAATTACATTCACAATTACCCTTTCCCTGGTACTCCCTTTCTATGCTATTCATTTTGCTACCCATAATTCTTAACACTATGTTTCCAGCCACCTGATTCCTGACAACCCTGTCTCTGCTACCACATTCCTAAACAAAGCAAGGCAAGAGTAGTCACAGACAGTCGACTTGGGTACTCCTCTTGCAGGCAAAATGGGATGTTATTCCTCATGTATTTTCATAAGGAACTAACTAGTGGTGGAAAGAAAAGAAGTTATTCAAAGGAGACTAAAATCCAAGTATATCAACTTATAACTTATTGCTAGGAAAAAGTCCTAAGGTGAAAGCTAATGAGAAAAGAAAATTTGACAAAAATATTGGGGATGATATAAAAGTTTACCTTAGTCTCTTGTGCCAGTGATCTGAACTAATTTATGATATAGATATGTAACTAGTTTGCATTTTAAAAAGTTTATGAAGATGCACATTTATGTGGTACTTATATTATTTATGAAACAGTTGCATACGATCATGTTTATGATATTCAATAGTTTATGCTTTATTATATGCTCATTACTCTGCCTTTGGCAATATGAATTGAGCTCTCTAAAAATAAATGGAATTTCATTGTCAAATACTACAAGGAGATTACTAAGGCTAATACTAAAACGAAAGCTGGTACAAGAAAACTGAACAAAACTACAAGTTCGAAAGGAAGGGGTCAGTGGTAAGGGCTATGATAAAAGAGAAATTCTTCACCATAGAATCTTGGAAGAATAGAATGTGTCTTGTTGAATTACTAGCTTTTTAAACATTCTTAGAAAGCAGAACATGATTTTTGATTCTTGATTTTTGGAACCTCTTTAATGAGTGGTTAAACAAAAAAATTATCGAAATGACTGAAAATCCACTGACATGAATTATTAGATTAATATTATACTCAAAGTTGCCTTGAGATACATGAAGGCTGGATTCCTTTCCTATTAAGTTAATGGAATAAGTTTCCTTTTGGATGGTTTTACAGTCCATGACACTTGTTCCAAAACAAGGAAAGATACTGTAGAGAAAAAAAGAGGAAGGAGAGGTAAGGCTGCTGAAATTAGCATATTTCCCATTTGGACTTTACTTGGTTGTTACTACAAAGAATTAGAATTTCACCTTAAGATAATTTCAAAATGGATGTGCTAAAGGATAACGCCGAAATGTAATATTTAATGCTGTTTGATTACTTGAAGACAAAGGTTTACAGAAAACTGTCATGTACCAATAAACATCTAGAAGAAATATAATTTTAAAATTCACATGTTCAAAGAAAACCCTGGCATGAAAGTCTGTGAGTCACTTATCTCCAAATAGGAAGTGGCCCTGTGGCTCAATTGGGAGAGGGCTCCCCTTGAGCTCAAGCCCCATGATTGACAAGAAGAAATTTTAAAGAATTAAACCATTAGGGCTGGAAGGAGACTCGGTGGTAGAATGTTTGTCTTGCATGCATGAGGTCCTGGGTTCAATTCCTCAGCACCACATAAGCAGAAAAAAATGGAAGTGGCACTGTGTCTGAAGTGGTAGTGCACTAGCCTTGAGATGAGCAGCTCAGGGACAGCACCCAGACACAGAAATCAGGCCCACCTACCAACAACAACAACAACAATAAAAATTAAAGCATCAAACAGCCTGAAGATGTTGTCCAGAATAATGAATGCAGCATTATCCGTTTACATGACTTAGTGAATTAAAACCTAGTTTACCAGGGGAGATGGTGGGCATTTTGTGTGTGTGCCAAAGCCTTCAAAATTATTTTGTAATTTCCCAGGGAGGGAGAAAGGAGGAAATGGGGGGGAGGAGTGAGGTTTTTGGTGGACTTGCCTTTTGATTCACTGATTGTTTTCTGGAGTCAAATTCAGAGAAATTCTGCTTGCAATCCTAGTTGCATGGGGAATGAAGAAGCCATGTCCTGGAAGTGGTTTTGTCTTGTCCTTGGCCTGGTTCTAACCACCACTGGATAAGTCAAGTCCCACTTCAGGACCAAGATGGCTTGAAGAATACTGATCCATTGGGCAGGTGGACCTAACCACAGCCAGAATAGGCAGAAAATGCAATTCCGAGGGCAACACTGGAAATCTACACCAGGCAGAGATTTTTTAATATATATTTTAACGTAAAAATACTGTACAGAGGACTCAGAGTTACAGGACCAGGTAATGAGTACATATCTTATAGAGCATTGTTATCTCCTCCTTTGTTTTTCCCCTGCCATGTTTTCCTTCCCCACATCTCCAAATCCTCCCTCGTCGACCCCTGCCTGACATTGTAAATTCATTTTCAACACAGTGTCCTGTACATCTCATTGTCACAATGGGTCAACCTGCAACCAGCTATTTCCCTTCCACTCTCCAAATTACATTTATATATATATATATATATATATATATATATATATATATATATATATATATGCTATATAACTATCTATATCTATATCTATCTATCTATCTATCTATCTATCTATCTATCTATCTATCTATCTATCTATCTATCTATCTATCTATCTATCTATCTATCTATCTATCTATCTATCTATCTATGATCCAGAACACTTGAATCAAATACAGTGAAAACAGGGGTATACCGTGGGGGGGATGAACCTACAATAGAATCACATAGTGCATTATAAGCATATTAAAAACCAAAGAAAGAAAGGAAAAACCACTTGTGTTTCTGACTTGGGGTACACTTCGCTTGTATGTTCATATGTTCTTAGCCTTTGATCTTCTCTGCTTGTCCTAGACATGTTCTAATCCTTGCAAACAAAGGTAAAACAAGGTAAACCATGGGTCCTATGTTTCTTTGGGTCAGGCTTACTTCACTTAATATAATTTTTTGCCAAGACTTTCCATTTCCTAACATATGGAACAATGTCATTCTTTCTGATGGAAGCATAGAATTCCAGTGTGTGTGTGTGTGTGTGTGTGTGTGTGTGTGTGTGTGTGTATACACCACATTTTCTTGATCCATTCATCTGCTGAGGTGCATTGGGGTTGGTTCCATATCATAGCTATGGTGAATAATACTGCAATAAACATGGTTGTGTTGGTAGCTTTGTGATCATTTGGGTAAGTGCCCAAAAGTGGAGTTGCTGGGTCATTGGGAAGCTCTAGAAGGAGTCTTGAAGAAATTCCTTACTGCTTTCCAAAGTGGTTAAACAAGTTTACACTCCTACCAATAATGAAGTAGGGTTCCCTTTTAGCCACATCCCCACCAGCATCTGTCATTATTACATTTCTTGATTATAGCCATTCTAACTGGAGTGAAGTAAAATTTCAATGTTTTGATTTGCATTTCTTTTATGACTAGAAAAGTTGAGTATTTCTTCAATTGTCTAATGGATATTTTTTATTTCATCTTCAAAGAAGTCTCTCCTTAAGTCTTCAGCACACTTAATTATTGGGCAGTTGTTCCTTTGAGGATTTGTTGTTGGAGGATTTATGATTTTGAGTTCTAATTATATTTTAGATATAAGACTTTGTCTGTTCTATGACTCATGAAGAACTTCTCCCAGTAAGTGGACTTTCTATTGATCTTGCTATCTATGAGCTTTACCTTGCAGAAGCTCTGCTGTTTCATGCAATCCCATTTCTCCAATGTTTCTTTGATTTGTTTTGTTTCTGGTTCTCTATTAAGAACATTTTGGCCTGTGCTAAAGAGCCCTAGAGTTCCTCTTATCTTTCATGTAATGTTTTCACGGTGTCTGCTTTTATTTTGAGGGCTTTGATCCATTTGGACTTGATTCTCATGCAGACTGATATATATATATATATATATATATATATATATATATCTAGCTTTAGTTTTCCACAGGTGTTTAACCAATTTTGCCAACACCATTTACTGAAAAGGCTGTCTTTCTTCCATTCTATTTTTTAGCTCTTTTGTCAAAGATTAGGTGGCTATAGGTCACTTGGTTCTTTTCTGAGTCTTCTG
This sequence comes from Dipodomys merriami, assembly GCF_024711535.1. Classification (NCBI taxonomy): domain Eukaryota; kingdom Metazoa; phylum Chordata; class Mammalia; order Rodentia; family Heteromyidae; genus Dipodomys; species Dipodomys merriami. The sequence goes on along the minus strand of NW_027206035.1, from coordinate 1,596,490 downwards.
TCCTATTCCATTGGTCCTCAGGACTGTTCTTGTGCCAGTAGCAAGATGTTCTTATTACTATGGCTTTTCGGTTCAGTTTGAAATTTGGATATTGCTCCAGTGCTGTTCTTTTGGCTAAGGATTGACGAACCTACAGCCAGCATTATACTTAATGGTGAAAAGTTAATGTCATTTCTCATAAATTCAGGAAAGAGATAAGGATGTCTTCTCTCTCCACTCCTCTTGAATTTAGTATAAGAATGCTAGCAGGGATAATAAGACAAGATCTAAACTTAAAGGAAATCCAAACAGGTAAAGATGAAGTAAACATACAAGATGACCAATGGAATAGAATTGAAAACCCAGAAATGAACCTACAGTCCCATAGGCATCTAACTTTCAATAGGGCAGCTAAAAAAATAGAATGGAAGAAAGACAGCCTCTTCAGCAAATTGTGCTGGCAAAATTGGTTAACTAATTGTAGAAAACTAAAGCTAGATCCTTATTTATCACCCTGCAGTAGTATCAACTCTAAATGGATCAAAGACCTCAGAGTCAAAGCAGACACTCTGAAAATATTACAGAATGGAATAGCAGAATCTCTAGGTCTCCTTGGCACAGTCTGAAATTTTCTTAATAGAGATCCAGACACACAAAAAATCTAAGACAAATGGGACAAATGGGATTGCATGCAATTGCAAAGCTTCTGCATGGCAAAGGACATAGCTAGCAAGATCACTAGAAAGCCCACGGATTGGGAGAACATCTTCACTAGCCATATAATAGACAAGGGTCTCATATCTAAAATATACCTGGAACTCAAAAAATTAAATCCCCCAACAACAAATCTTCAAAGAAACAACTGCCCAATAAATAAGTGGCCTAAATACTTAATGAGAAATTTCACTGAAGAGGAATGAAGGATGGCCAATAAATGCATGTAGAAATGCTCTTTAGTAATGAAAGAAATGCAAATCAAAACAACATTGAAATACCATCTCATCCATTTAGAATGGCTATAATCAAGAACTCTAATAACAACAGACGATGGAGGGGATATAGACAGAAGGGAACCTTACTGCACTATTGGTGGCAGTGTAAACTTGTTCAACCACTTTGGAAAGCAATATGGAGGTTCCTCAAAAGACTCCACATAGACTTCCCCTATGACCCATTAATCCTACTTTCTGGCATTTACCCAAATGTTCACAAACAAGACAACACTAAAGCTTCCAGCACGACTATGTTTATTGCATCATTATTTACCATAGATAAGATATGGAACCAACCCAGATGCCCTTCAGTAGATGAATGGATCAAGAAAATGTAGTATATATACACAACAGAATTCTATGCCTCCATCAGAAAGAATGACATTGCCCCATTTGTTAGGAAATAGAAAGACTTGGAAAAAATTATATTAAGCGAAGTAAGCCAGACCCAAAGAAACATAGGTACCATGGTCTCCCTTATTTGCTAACTATAATATGCCTGAGTAAATCAGAATATGTCAAATAAGTTGATGTTAGGGAAATGAAAGGTTAGATATGTATTCAAATTTTTTTTATTTCATGGGATTGTTTCTAACACATTTATAAGATTATTTCGTTGTTGCTTTCTATGTCCCTCCCCCATGGTATAACCCCTGCTTTAACTGTATTTGATGTCCGTATAATTTCTGGATGGGAATGGCAAAAACAAATCGTTTGACTACGGATACAGGTGGACCCATTGCAACAATAAGATGTACAAGTCATTATGTCCAAATCGAACTTTACAACTTTGGTGGGGGGGAGGAGGATTGGGTGGGGGCAAGGGAGGTAGATGGGAAGGGATGGATAGGGGAAACAAAGTAGAAGGCTACAATGCTTGACAGGAAATGTACTCATTATCTTGCCCAGGTAATTTTAACCCTTATGTACACTATTTTCACCAGAAAAAATAATAAATTAAAAAAAAAGAAAACAAGAAAAAAAACCCATGAACATTACATGATCTTGTATTTAATGGACTCCATGGACTCCACTCCCAAGTTACTTGAGATGATCAGAAACTCTGGTGAACTAGCAGAAAATATTTTTTTCTCAATAAAACCATCCAAGAAAGGAATAAAAATAAACAAGAAAGGAATACACAGTTGGAAATTTGGGCTAATTTTGTCATTATGTTTTGAGAAGTCAAGTTTCCTATAGAAATGCAACTCATATATAATCCTCAGTTGTGTTTTAAATGTTGTTTTAATTAAAGATCATTTCTAGATGCAAAAGAGCTCATGATTCTGAACCAAAAATTTGAAAAAGTAAGCATCATTCTGTTAAATTCCAAAGAAATGATGAAGGATTACAAAAGTTTAAGCCTGGAGAAATAGGAAAGTTCATTTAATGTAGGACTTTGTAGATCTGGCTAAATTAGAATTTAGATTTAAAATAGATATTTTTATTTGTAATTTAATATTCTATATGATACTACAAAATTATTTTCAGGTAAAAGATTTAATTTACAACTCACAAATGATTCTGGCATTCTAATTGACTAGAGTAGTTTTTCAAGTGAGGTATAATAAGAAATTTGTTGATAGATAATTCCAACAGTTCATGTGTAAAATGATAATGTGAATAATCTAGACAAATAGCCAACAAATTGATTGTATTAATTTATAAATATAGAAACAGAGCAATCTTTTGAGACTTTGGTGTAACATGGTATGAAGAGTAATTGGGTGACATCTTTTTTTTCTACCTATACATATCACAGGAAGAAATTTCCTTAATTATGTACCTCTGTATACAATGAGAAAAATGCTATGTTTGAGGTTTGTTTTTATTTTGTTTTTGTTGATTGGTTTGTCCTAGGGCTTAACCTCTGGTCTCGGGCACTGTCCCTGAGCCTGTTTATGATCAAGGCTATTGCTCTACAACTTGAACCTCAGTGCCACTTGGGTCTGGCTTTTCCTTATGAGTTTATTGGAGATAAGAATTCAAGGAAATTTCTTGCCTGGGTGGGCTTTCAACCATAATCTTGAAATCTTAATATTAAGATATACAGATCTCTTGAATATCTATGATAGATTATATATATAATAAAATAAATAAAAATAAAAATAAATAATATTTGCAAGTGTTCGGATCTCAAGAAAACCACTGCGGGGAAAATGATATAGGAAAGTTTAGTGTAGTATTCTTTCCACAATAGGAAGGGCATGACATTAGCAGAAGTGTAGTATTTTTTCACAATAGTGATAAAGTAGTCATGATGTGAATTTAGGGAATTTTAAGGCACACCTTACAAGTTGGAAATTGTTGTGCTAGGATGATTTGACGGCATAAAAACTTGGGATTGATTCTTATAGAAATAATAGCTTACTCTGATGAACAAATGTTTACTCTTACGGAATTATTTATTGGAAGTGGCACTGTGGCTCAAGCGGTAGAGCTCTCACCTTGAGCTGCAGAGCACAGGGACAGCGCCCATGCCCAGAGTTCAAGCCCCATGACTGACCAAAAAAAAAAGGAATTAATTATTATAGATACTTCATAGTTTTATCCTCTACAAGAACGTGTCTATTTTTTCTGTTGGCTTTTAAATATGTAATGCCTCAATGAAAATTGCATCTATTGCAGAATTAAATATAATGCAAACAGGTACTATTTTGAATGTCTCTGGTATGGCATGTTCAGAATTTGAAAATGAGTAGTTAGTAGTCTTAGGAATGTTGAGGAACAGATATATTCTGTCCTCTTAACAATTAGTCAGTTTTCAGTTTTCAGTTAGGAGTTTCCATAGAATTGAACTGTTTTCTGTTTTAGTATGAGACAATACGAAAATAATATTTTTTCAAAGTAATGGCAAGTATATTCTGAAAATATTGTATAGTTTGATAACATTCCAGTTGATGTCCCTCTGATAAAGAAAGAGTAAATTCAAGTTAGCAGCCAAAATGTTCATTTTTTAAAAAGGTAATACACATAGAATAATATTTACTCTACCAATACAGTGAAATTATATTTTATGCAGCTCATTTTAACTTAATTTTATTAAGGTCATATATAGAAAAGGTTGCAGTAATTGTAAGGTATTGAATACATAACATGTCAAAATTTTTACCCCCTCCCTCATTTTTCTCACACTTTTCTTTACCCCATACCCCTTACAAGTTATAATGTCAATTTCCAACATGTTGTCCTGTGAGTATGGCTATTGCATTGGTTAACCTTTTGTCCTTTGTCTCGCCATTTTATTGTTCTGCTTCCCTTGCCAAATGAACATAAATGTATATACAATACACAGAATACTGAAATCAAATACAACAGTGGCCAAACCATAGGGGAAAACACAAAAGAAAAAAGAAATCACATAGTATATTAAAAACAACATCCACAAAGAAAAACCTCTCTTTCCATATCTAGGAGATTATTTTGCTCAGCATCATTTTATATGGTCATTTATACCTAGCTATTGAGCCATTCTACTCATCTGCTAGGACTATTTCCTATTTATTATTAATTTTTATTATTAATAACTTTTTCCTATTACAAATGAGGGAAACCATGGAATCTGTTTCTTTGTGTCTTACTTATTTTTCTTTGTAGGATTTTTCCAAGTCTTTCCATTTCCTTATGAATAGGAAGCATAGGATTACTCCGTATATATATAAACCACATTTTGTCAATTTGTTCATCTACTGAGTGGCATATTGGTTTAAAACATGATTGCATGTAAATATCACTTAAGGCCATTCAAAAATGACAGATTCCACCTCACCAGATATAATATCATGATTTCTAAGTAAGATAATATTTTATGGTGGTACAAGTTTTGAGATATAGGATGAGTCTAATGTATATCTTTCACTGAATTAAGCAGGAAGATATCCAATATCATGTAGGACTAAAGTGGTAGTGACAAAATATTTCCCTTGAGAAAGATATAGGAGGCTGCCAGAAGTATGAAGTAGTTCAGATAATTTTGAAGAATTTAGAAATGCAAGCTCAATTATGTCTCTTTAAATAATAATTATCTAAGTGGAAGGGCAAAAGAAGGGTAAGAGAAGAAAATAACTGACAGCAGATCATTGTCCCAAGTTAGAGAATAAAAAAACATAATCTATAACTTCCAAGTTAAAGAGAAACCAATATAATACGTCCCACTTAATTTAGGTACATGCAAAATATTTACTTGGCTTTTCCCTAGTTAATGATCCAAAATAAATGAACATTTATAAGAAAAGTTATGTGATTGAAATTGCTTCAACTTGAACACTAATTGTGATCAGCCCTTTTATTCTCACTTTGTACTTGGAAAATTGTCCCTAAGTTGATGATTTTGTGGCTGATTAGATTCAGAGTTAGGGGCTTCTACTTGTACAATTAGCCCAGAATAGTTTAAAGCAGTTTTCCACCCAAGATATCCAACTAACATTGTCTGAATCTGTACTTTGAACACACACTCACACCTGAGCACATTATTTGAAATTATAATTCAGCTTTCCTTGGCACATTCTACTTTGTGCCTTTGTCTTCTTTGCATATGCCTTTTGAGTTCATAGTTGCTCTATTTCCATTTCTTCTATACAAACTGCTCAGAACATTGTTCAACTACCACTTCTTATTTGTACAGGCCCAGTCTGTGTATGAAGGTTCTTTGTCCATGTTAAGCAATAGGATAATACTAACTCTCTGAGAAGAAAAGTTCCACAATATAACCCTATGCCCACATTAAAGGATGTAGAATTTAAAGCATTTTGAGACAGTGATATTAGAATTAAAAGGCTCCTTAGGGACATTTTCCTGGAGTTCATCAGTTTACCCAGGAGAAATATAAATATCCACAAAATTTGGAGCTAATTAGTAAGTATCCGAATTAACATTAGATCCTAGATGTTGTGTTAATACAAGTCAAGATTGTATTATTGTTAAATCAGAATCCTTCAATCTTTGACAATGTGTATGAGAAAGTGAAAGAAAGACATTAAATCAGAATATCTTATCTTTTTAGTCATTTAATCCTAGTGGTGAGAGTAATGTCTGAACTTTTCCATTCATTAAAAGCTTGAAGTTTATAAGAACATTTTCCTACATAAAAGAATTTGTGTCAGGTTTGTTCACACAGCATGGAGATATACCTAACAAGAATTAGATTTCAATAGTGTATATGGAAGTTATGATGTGTCAATGGCTATTGAGGCATTTTCTGTTCTAAAGAGGAATCAATTCCAGGAGTCTTCAGTCACATCAGTAAAGCTGTATGTTTAACCTAATACTTGGTTTTACTTGTCCTACATTTATAATGAGTAGGCTGATAAGATATCCAAACATATCTAAATATTTTTCAATAAAATCCCAAACTGATATGGATAGATGGGTCACTAATTGGAACTGTAGCACCAATTAGGCTTGTTTGTGCTGTAGTTCAATCTATAATCTCCTGGCTAAATAAAGTTTTCAAAAATATTCACAGAATATCACTAAGAAAAGTTCATGATATTTAGATCTGTGTAACATTTCTAAGGTCAGGATTTAAGCATTTGTTCCCAACATTTAGAATCAATAGGATCTGTTAAATTAATGGATCCAGAATTTTATGTATTCACATTCATATCTCAACATTTTATCAATATGACTTTCACCAAAACACTGTTCTTATTGAATTTGTCTATGTCCATTTACTTTTCAAATCCAAATAGTAGATTTCCTTCAATATCTTCCTGAAAATTCATTCCTTCCCTTTCTTCTATAAATCTGTGTTTGTTACTTTTTTGTTTCCTTATTTATCGCTTTCCTCCAATCTTGTCCACACTGGTACTCACATTGTTCACACATTCATCAGAACTTTCCTTTTCCTCTTCCCTTTAATAATGTCCCTGATTTTATTATTATTTTTCATATTCATGGTCGTGAATATTTTGATGATGTCCAAACAGACCTATCTTTGCATCTCTTTAACATTAACCTTAGAACTATCAGTGAGTTTTTTTTCCTCTAAATCCATCTTTTCCACCTGTAGTCCTTATCACCAAGAATGTAACTAACACAGTTAGGAGACAGAGATGTGGAAAAGCTTTAGATTTACTCTTACACTACCTCGATCCATTAGATAAGATGAATGATCAAGATTTTCTCAGTTTCTGTCACTAATGTAATTTCTATGTACTCCTTTTTATGCCCCTGACACCAGCCTATTGCAAATACTCATCACCAGTCACTCAGTCCTAAAACAATTGTTTACAAAGTATGCATTTTCCCCCACAGTCTTTTTTATATTGGTCCTCTCCATCACCAAATGACTCTCCTTGTAAGCACACAGAGTGAAGAACTCAGACAAAAATTCTACTACATTATTTACTCACAGCATTGACTATTGGTCTTACATTTCTCATCTGTAAATGGATATAATCTACCAGAAATATTGAAGAATATATTTGTTGACCTCTAGAGCAAGGCAAAAGAAAGTAAACAGTCATTACTTTTCCTGCCTTAGCTTACAAATAAGGAAAGTGTCAAATTCAGTTTGTTGGTATAAAGTCAGAAATAGTTTCATGCAGAAATAAAAATAAATTTTAACTCCTGCAGCTTGTGTCCTTTTATGGTAACTGCAGATATGTAAGTATTATTATGTAAAATTTGTCATGTATTTACAGCTGTAATGAAGAACATACTCTTAATATATCATTGGAAAAGTATCTATCTGAGAATGTTATTTGAATTAATCACACTAAGTTGAAATCTAGATCGTAGCCAATCAAAATATGGAAATAAATGATTTTATTTATAAGCAAATAATACCACCAAGAACAGTGAGTATACCTTAGAAAGACTGTTGGAATAACATTAGGGTTTTTACTGTCTCTACCTGTTTATTTGATTGATTTCTTGATATTGAAACTCTCCTCTTTTTATTCTGGTTTTGTTTTGTTTTGTTTTGTTTTTGGTTCGTCATGGGGCCTGGACTCTGGGCCTGGCACTGTCCCTCAGCTCTTCAGCTCAAGGCAAACGCTCTACCACTTGAGCTTTTTCTGCTTATGTGGTGCTGAGGAATCAAACCCAGAGCCTCATGTAGGCAAGGCCAGCACTCTGCCACTGAGCCACCTTCCCAGCCTTCCTCTTGTTATTGTTATTTTATGTAATCCAACGCTGTTAATAACTATGCATTCAACGTGGGAAATTTAGCTTCAAAGTTATCTAAAGTTTTTTTTTTTCCTTTTCAATCACAACATCGTCATTATCAGGATACACTGTGGTCATCATTCTCTCCACCCAAATTATTATTAGCATCATAAGTGCTAATTATTGAACGTCGGATATGTGTCTATGATTTTACTATTATTTGTCTTTAGATTAATAATTTTAATGTTACCACTGAGCATGCATCCATATTGAAATTTTGAACAAATAAACAAAAACCCCTAAACCATATCAGGTAGCTTGACTATGTGCCTATAACAAATTATGGAATAGATTTTTTGAAGCATTGCAAATTCCTAATCAGTATGAATTAACTTCCTCTCTCTCCTGAACTACAAACAAATATTTAAGAGTTTGGGCAGAACCTTTTCAAGTAATATACTGTAAATGTTACTACAATGTGTATATCTAAAATTCCCTTGAAAGTAATAAACTCTACTTTATATTGAAATCTTAGTTATTTCATTCTAGGAAACTTTTAGAAAAATTGACTGTACCTTTGAAATGAAAAATGTCAAAAATAGTAACATAAAAGTTTTAGAGGGAATCTGTCATATATATATATATATATATATATATATATACATATATATATGTAAATGTTATGTGTAGAATAGTACATATTTAGAGATTATTTGTCATCAGAAATATATACATATATCTAAATTTATTTGCAGAATGATATACATAATAGTGAAACAAACATCTTAAAACATAATTAAAATTAAAAAAAAAAACACTTCATGAAACCAAGTTCCGGTAACTCACCCTTATAATACAAGGTATTGTGGGTGCTGAGATATTAGAATTGTTTTCGAAACTAGCCCAGACAGAAAAGTACTTGTTAGATTCTTATCTCCAATTAACCAGTAAAAACAGGAATTAGCTCTTTTCCTCAAGTTGTAGAGTGCTGTCTTTTAGCATAAAAAGGCTTAAGGACAATGCCCAGGCCTTGCAAACAACACCCACAACGAATTGTATCACATTAATTTCACAAAAGCATCTTTTAACTGCTGTGAACATTTCTTAGAAACATGAATACACACCCCTGGAAAATGTTAAGTTAAAATGTATAGAATATTTACATCTATGTTAAAGACATAACTATTTAGATTGTTTAAGGTATTTAGGTAATGATTAGAATTTAAGAATAATGATAGGTAGGTCATATATTGGGACTGGTTTTTTATTCTATTTTACAATAGTAATAAAATTATATTTATAATGATTATATAAAATTATTGTTGCTTGCTACTTGAATTATCATAAGTGATAAATATTTTTAAATGATTTCCAAAGCAAAGGAGAATCAATTCTTTTGAAATTTCAAAACAATTAAGAAAATGATTTCAATGCTGCTTCACTCTAAGTCTATATTTGTTTTCTTGTTCTTATTTTCATATGTTAGTAGAAATTAAAATTCCAAAAATTTAATGGATATTGGCATTCAGGAACATCTTCACATACACTAATATTGGAGTTCCTTAAGTGGGATTGTTTTATTTCATTTGTTACTGTCAAAAATATATCAAGATTATTGTGTATTTTGTTCTTTTCACTGCTTTTGGCTCTTATCTTGAGAACAGGTTTTTCCTATCAAGGTAGAGATAAGCAATTGGATTAAACAAGTAACATATGACTTTCATAAAATGCAAATGCATAGATTTGTGTCTACTATCATTTGCTAAAAGTTTCTTCCAGAAAAGTTTCTCAATTACTTAGAAGTTTTTCCCCTCCCCCTCCATAAATTATACAGACATCAAATACAGTGAAAGCAGGGGTTATAGTGTGAGGGAGGGACATACAAAACAACAAAGAAATAATCATATAAATGTGTTAGAAACAATCGCATGAAAGCAAAAAAAAAAAAAAAAACATTTGAATACATAACTTAGGGTTCATTTCCCTACCATCACATTATCTGACCTTTTCTGCTTGGCTCAAATATATACTACATATTGCAAATGAGGGAAGCCATGGGAAAAATAGGGATACATGTGGACCTATTGCAACAATGAGATGTACCAGTCATTATGTCAAAAAATGAACTTTACAACTTTTGTGGGGTGGGGGTAACGGGGAGGATTGGGTGGGGCGGCGGGGGAGGATGGGAAGGGATGGGAAGGGGAAACAAAGGAGGAGGCTATAATGCTTGATAAGAAATGTACTCATTATCTTGCCCATGTAATTGTAACCCCTCTGTAGAGTATTTTCCCAATAAAAAATAAAAAATAAAATAAATTTCTCAGAAGTGATGCATAATTCCTAGGTATCCCACTTATCACATATACTTTTGGATTGAGTTATCTCTGTATAACCTCAAACGGAAAAATTACCCTCAAAATAAACAGAAATCACATCTTTGTTTTAAATGCAGCAGTTTACAAAGAGTTTTTAGCCAACACCAAAAACATCTTTTTAGCTGTTCTGCATTTTGTGTGAAGAAGTTTTAACAATAGTTTTTTTCCTGATATGCAATTCACTTACAATATATTATTTCCTTTTATTGTATACATATTAGTCCTTTGGAAGTGAATTGTACTTGCATAGGTTTCCAAAGCCTAATTTTCACAAACTTGCATTTCTTCAAATAGAAATGCTGTAAATTTTAGAACAGACATTAAAATAGATATAAAATTCAGTTACAGGAATTTGCCCAGCATACATCCTCTATAGTGTGTCTTTTCAAAATTTGTTTTTGGGGATCATTTCCAGGGTCTCACACATACTATTCAAGTTAACTGTCAATTAACTACATTCTGTGTCCAAAAAAGTTTTTTACTTCTGTTTAATACATTCATAGAAGTGTAATGTCTGGATCCTATACAATTATCTTTCATCTTTTGAAGACTTAAAAACTTGTTTGCTAAAATGATTGCAGTATTATACAAATCGATCACTATGAGAAGTATATCAATTTATCCACAAATACATTACTATATTTTGCGTCCTTTTTTATATAATGGTCATACTAGTGAGTTTTCTTTTTATTATTTCTTAGACACTAAAGAGAATCTTATTTCATATGCTCCTCCTATTGACTATTAATTTACATATGTTACTTAAAGAAATATTCTATTCAGGAAAAAAATTTATATACAATTAGAAGACATAAAAATACTTAAGTTTAAGAATCATTGTAGCATTAACATTGTAGCATGAACAAATATATGCACTCTATCTGTTGGATATGCTTTCATTTCTCTTATAGTGTCCCTTGAATTATGAAAGGTTATCACTTGATATAATCCAGTTCTTGCTTTTCTTTAGCCATTAATGTTTTCCATATCAAAGGTTTAGAAACCTTTACTGATCAATATCATGAAATTTTACATTTATGTTTTATTGGTTTTTAAATCTCACATTTAGTTTGATAATCATTCTTTATAAGGTTTGAGGTAGGCCAGGTGCGGGTGGCTCACGCCTGTAATACTAGCTAGTGAGGAGGCTGAGATCTGAGGATCGTGGTTTAAAGCCAGCCCGGGCACGAAAGTCCATGAGACTCTTATCTCCAATAAACCACTAGAAAACAGGAAGTTTTGTTGTTGCTCAAGCGGTAGAGTGCTCACCTTGAGCTGAAGAGCACATGGACAGTGCCCAAGCCCAGAGTTCGAACCCCATGACTGACATACAAACAAACAAACAAAGTATTGAGGTAGTAGTCTAAGATCATTCTTGAAGTCTAGAGAGGCAATAGTGCCAATAAAACCAGTTAAGATTCTGTTTTTATTTCATAAAATCATAGCATTCTTTTAAAAATCTGTGGACCATAAAACTAAGAAATTATTTTTGACAAATCTGTTACCTTCTTCTATGTGTCTGTTCTTAAAGTAGAACTATGTTGTCTTCACTACTAAAAATGGTAATACTGTTCAAAGCTAGTATGAAGGCTCAAGCTACACCATTTTACAAGATTGCTCTGACTGACCTGTATTCCTTGAATTTACATACGAGATTATTGAGCAGGTGGACCAATATTCTACAGAGCTATCTAAATATATGATAGTCACTCATATTTTACAACTTGTGAAAATACAAACCCATGATATTATATATAGAAAATGTCTTTAGATACTGCTCAATGCAACTAAAATTAGTTTAGAAATGAGTTAAGATTTAGATAACAGTACAGCATAATCAAGCTGAATGATGACGACTTGAGATGTACTGCAGAAGAGAGTGTGAGAAGGAAGAATGGTGGACCACATAGGAGCTGTATGTCATTGGTATTGTTTCAAAAAACAGAAAGACTTCAAAAAAGAGGAGAAAAATAAAGTGTCCTGAATCTAGTTTCTTTTTAATCCACCTGATAGTTTGGACTGAAAGTCAGATAACATGGGAAAAAAATAGAAAATAAAGCATCATATAGATCTGTTACAATGTAAAGAAGTTGTAATAGGAATATAATTAATTTCTAAAAAAATCAGAGAAAGAATAACAATAGCAAGTGCTAATGTGGATAGAAGATGGATCACATTTTATCATGTAATTTTGAAAAAACATACTATGAATGAAAATTTAAAAGTCATAATTTAAAATACAATTTGTATTATAACTAGATAGTATAGCTCAGTGGTAAAACATTGGCCTAACTTATGTGAAGCAATTGTGTGATCTCCCAAGCATTAGAAAGTACACACAAAGCACACATACACAAAAACCAAATAAACACACACACATCCCACATACACACATTTGTTATTATCATATTAAACAGAGGAAATTATCACAAATAGTAAAAGTATTTTAATATATGAAATCACAATATTGCTCATACTATTTAAAAGTTTAGTAGAAATAAAATAGTCACAAGATACTTGGAATCTTATAGGTTAAGTACATTGAAAATTCAGAAATAAAAGACATGAGAAATTTGCAAACAAGTTTTAAATAATAAACATTTTGAAATATGTGTCCTTTTATTTAGACAAAAGATTGATGTTACTGGTGTTTTAACTCAAGATTTAGAATATGATAACCAGGTGCTCTATATCTTGCTAGGGATGACTATATCTCTAATCATTTCACTCTGGAAATTTTATGATAAGGTCTCATAGTTTCTCAGTCTCTCCTGAATTACAAACCCTATTTATACTTACCATTGTAGTTAGAAAAATGGAAAGCACAAATCACTATGCCCAGCTCAAACATTTTTTTTAATTCAAGTAAAATATTTCCAAATAATGACCTTTTTAAATAAAGTATGTGCTTCTTGAAAATACACTATTTGTTAAATGGGCAAATATGTTTAGAACTAAAGAAAATAAATTTATTTAAATTCACCAACCATAGAAAATTTAAGAAAATAATTTTTAAATATTCACATGTTAACTATTTTGAAATCAAACTATATGTCTGAATAATTTACATGTGTTAAAATTATGCAAAACTAAATTAACTACTCCTACAACTCTGAAAAAAGAATTACCCTAAAGAAACAATAGAAAATAATTAAGTTCAAAATTTGAAATTTACAAAATAAAATGAAGTGTACTCTATAGTTGACTTAAGTACCTGTAAACCCTCTGTATATCAATTTTATAATAAAAAATGCATGAACAAAGAAAGAACAGTACCCATTGGTCAATAGCGACAGGAAAAACATCAGTAGGTTTTTTTTTTGAGTGTGCAAAAAAATCAGTGGAAGAGATAACAATGTTTCTTCCATAATAAATGTACTCATTACCTTACTTATGTAACTGTATCCCTTCTGTACATTACCTTTACAATAAAATTAAATTGAAATTAAAAATATACTAAATAACATACCAATTAAGATTTCGTAGAGAGCATGGGAGGTGGCTCAGTGGTGGAGCGCTTGCCTTGCATGCTTGAGGCCCTGGGTTCGATTTTTCAGCAAACATAAACAGAAAAAAAGCTGGAAGTGGTGCTGTGGCTCAAGTGGTCAAGTGCTAGCCTTGAACTAGCCTTGAGGAACAGCAACCAGGCCCAGAGTTCAGGTTCCATGACAGGACCCCCCCTAAAACAAAACGTAATTACTAGAAGCCATTGGTTAAAACTTTTTAGAAAACTAACCTAAGTACCCAAGTAATATAATTTGATGATGCTATCTAAATACTTCAACTTCAGCAGAGAAGCCAAAAGTTTAAAAACTGTTACAAAGTAAAGTAATAAATCAGAATATATTACTATTAATAATAATCATACGATAAATTTATAGGGGTAGTCAAATTTGTAAGAAATGAGGCAATTTGCCATTCGTTTGCACTTAATAAGTGAGAAAGAATTTTCTAGGTCTTTTAAAATATATAATAAGTTTAATGAAGAAACAATTCTGTCACATCATATGATAATCAGAAGAAGCTGATATTAGAACAAAGAGCAGATTGTACTGTTTTGGATGTTAATGTATATACTTATTTTGGTTGTGGGAAATTGTGTTCAAATTGGGGAATTGTTTTTGTTAGACTGGTGTCATATCAGTGGTTAATTTTAGGATAGAGGTTCCCTTTCCTCAAGAACATGCACCTGATCTGTCTTTTTAGCCTTCCCATTATCAATGGCATACGAGTTGCACACCAACTTGTCCTGCTTCCTACCTTGACTGGCTTGGATTCTGTAGTCCTTCCAATCTTAACCTGTGGATAGTGCAGGATGGTGGAAATGATCCAATGCACCCAGCTATAGATTGAGAAGGAAGTCCACTAAACTTTCTGTTCTCAAGCCTCCTCAGTAGTTAAGAGCTCAGATGGGAGCCCCTGGTACCAAGCAGTAAGAGTATTTCTTAAAGCAACTAGACATATCTATGACTTACGCATGTGAACACCTCAGGACAAGAATAAAAGAGCAGTGAAGCACAGAGGACAGGACCAATTTAAACTAGCTACTTGGAGGCTGAATAAGCTTAGCTAGCTACTCTGGAGGCTGAGATATGAAGACCACTATTCAAAACCAGTCCAATCATGAAAATAAATGCGATTATCTCCAAAAAATACAGAAGTGGAACAATGGCTCAAGTGGTAAATCAATATCCTAGGTCACAGAAGCATAGAGATGATGAATGAATGAGCACTTGCACATGCGCGTGCGTGTATACATGTGCATGTGTACACAAACACACACACACACAAACATAAGTATTGCAATGCGAAGTTTTTTTTTTAACTTGCAGTACTCTATTTCCCTGTGTTAGTTTAAAAATTAACAAAATCAGCTAAGCACCTATTTACCTACAACTCCTCATGTTTCTCTAAAGTCAACTCTCTTTTTGGAAACATGATTTATTTGACCCAAATGTAAATTATTCAGGAGTTTGATTCTTCGCCCTCAATTCTGTAGAATTAGATGATCGTTTAGCTTCATCCTAGCAATATAATTTGAGAAATCCTACATCAAGCAACATATTTCTTTCACTAGAAGGGAAGCCTCTTTCAAACAATTAATAATAGGTTTTCCTTCTTCTTGCTAGCATCTGTAGTTTTATTATCTTCATATATTTCATGATCTGTCTGTGTATGACAAAGATTGCTGTGAAAATGAAAAGACCCTTCGCAGCACTTATCATTTATATACCATTCATAGAGATGAAGGTGTTTAAATATTACTCAAATTGCTTTGGAATAAATCATGTTCAGATTGACTATCGTGAAAAATAAGGATTGGTTTCTCAGCACATTAGGTAAGAACTTGATTGAAAGAAACCAGAAAAGTGAGGAACAACTCAACACATACATTCAAATGAAACAAAACAACCCAAGAAAACAAATTAATTCAGTACTCAAAAACCTGCAGAAAATGACCTGACTTAAAAAAAAAAAAACATCAGCTATGACAAACTTATGAAAATTCTGACTACATTTGAGTCTACTCTTGTGAGGATAGAGGTTAAAGCCCAGACTGGACAGAAAGATCTTTACACAATGACACGTACCTGTTATTCTAAATTCCAGGAAGAATAACATAACGTGGACTGAGCCCAAGATCAGTATCTGAAAAATAATCAGGATAATTTAGGGCTGGAGACATGACAAAGTGGTAAGAACACCCATTTAGGGGGCACAAGACACTCAATTCAAACTCTAATATTATGGGTATTAAAGTAAAAAGCTATGATTTTAAATAAGTGGAATAATTGTAAGATTTGAGTATTTGAGTGGAAAAATGCATGAGAGAGATAGAATATACCCATGGTACAATGCTTTCAACTTAACTGAAAATGTTTTGTGGTACTTCAGACAAAATAGAGTTACCTTGCAAATGAGCATGGTTGTGCATTTGGGTGATGGAATTACTTTACTTACACAGGTGTAAATTGAATAGATTTTATTTGGGTAGATTGTACTTCTTGAAATAAGAACCTGGATGATGTCCCTGAGATTTTTCTCGCAAAGCTACCATTTTACTACTTTGAGCCACAGTTCCAATTCTGATTTTCTTTTGGTTGTTTGGTGATAAGAGGCTCCTGGACATTCCTGCCCAGGATGGCTTCAAACCACGATAATCAGATCTCAGCCTCCCGAGCAACCAGGATGCCAGGCAATAGCCGCCGATATTTTTCATAATTTAGTAAATTGTACAGTTCTTGAAATTATTCATTATCATTATAATCTGTGTAATATATGTGTGTTTGTATATATCAATGCATACAGATAGAAATACTTTAACATATTTTTGTATCTACAGTAGATTTATGAAATCATCCATTATAAAATAAAATGGAAACTAAAATTAATAAGGAGCAAAACAAAGGAAATTATCACTTGTCTTGTTGGTGAATGGAATACGAATTGCGAAAATCACTTTGGGAAAACCATCTCTACGTTAACAAAATGGATAAGAGCTATTAATTCCAATCCATCTATTTGCCCATATTGTGCAACCTCACACATGAGTGTCAAAATCAAACCACACTTTTAGCCTTTGTTTTTAACTCACCTGTTACAAATTATGGGTTAGATGAAGTAACCAAATAAAGATTATAATAATATTATGTGAGGCTATGAATTAGAGCTGAAAATGATTTTAAATGTGATAATAGCTAATTAAATTGCATACTTCTTACTTTTACTCTGTCATGTCCTTCATTCTCACATTAGGAAAATACATAGAAGGTTCTCACTAAATTATATGTACATTTATGATATAATGTATTGAAAGAATATGGGCACAGTGTGGTTTTAGTTTATTGAGACCTGTAGGGGGAAGTGTGTTTTTGAAGACTTGCAATACATTGGGATGAGGATGAAGGGAAGGATGTGCTTATTCTGGAAAACTGGCTAGAGGATTGTTCCCATAATGGTAGTGATGAATTCTTCCAAAAGGTTACAGTAAAATCACTGTCACAACCATGTTCATTGCTCCACTATTCATCATAGCAAAGTTACGGAAACAGCCCAGATGCCCTTTGGAGGAGTGATGGTTGGAGAAAGTGTGGCACATATACACAATTGGATTGCACCTATCCATTTTGAAGACTATTACATTATTTGAAACGAAATGGATAGATCTAAAAATATATTAATGAGCTAAGTCAGAGCCAGACAAACAAAGAACCAATATGTCTCATATTTGGAAGCTAGAACTTTATACAAGTTTACACAAAAATATTAACCAAAGCATGATATTTGCAGAGGAGTATTTCAAAAGTGTATTTTCTTATAAAATTGAACTTTTAATCCAATAAAATATATGTCAGGAAACTATCACTTGGAAGGTGTGAGGGGAAGTCAAAAGGAAGGAATAAAGAGAGTTATGGAAGAAGAGAGTGAAAGTATATTATTCAATGCAGATAGTATGAAACTAGAAAAAATTAAAGTGGGGTGAGGTTTGAAAGGATGTGGAAAAGTTATATAAAGATCCATTATACTTAAAAAAACTGATTTGTTGAATGGAAATTCCATTGTCCAAGTATTTAAGATAATAAGAATATAATTAAAAACAATGGAGACATCTGATCTTAAATTCTATTTCCATCTCTTTTAAAAAATGAAATTGTTTGCTCTATAAAATGAACAGAGGGATGAATTTCTTGGCTAGCTAGATCATTGCACATCTGTCTCTTCCTCTCTCCCTTTTCATGGTTCTCATAGGTAATATGATTGCTTCATAATTATCCTAATTTATTTTGCTTTTATATTTTTGGTTGCATCATTTAACTTTCTGCTCAGCCATTTCCCAAATAATTTACATGGAAGGCATTATTTCCTATTTTCTCATTCCTAGAATAAGCTGCACATGAAGACACCACTGGTCCTCATTTTCAGTCTGTACCTTTGAATACGGAGGAAAATCTTTCCTCTGCTCTCTATCAATTCCCTACTCTCCAGTTAGAATAATTTAGAATAGTAAAAATGAATAAAGAGAAAATAAATAATAGTGAAAAAAACAGATGCCAAAAATTCACCGGATATTTCTGACCAGTTCATCGAATGTGAACTATTGGGGAAATACATGGACACCTCATACTCACTGGCACTCAAAGTCTCTGGCTAGGCAATTCTGATGAAGATGATTAACAAGATGAAAAAGTGAGAAATGGTATCAATTGCAAGAGAAAAATGGAATAGGATCCAAGCAAATTTCTTCTTTGGACTGCTGAAAATAATCGCCTTACTACAGTGCAGAGACTACTTTCCAAAAAGGCCACTCATGTGAATACTAGTGATGACGATGAGTACACCCCTCTTCATTGAGAAGCATTCAGTGGACACTTAGATATTGTCCATTAGTTGGGGGCTCAAGGTAGATATTCATGTAATAATTGTGAATGGCTGGACACCCCTGCACAGTACTTATACATGGAATAATAACAGAGTGGCTTCTTTATTTCATCATGATGCAGATATCAATGGCCAGACTAAAGGCCTCTTGACCCCCTTGCATTTTGCTGCTGGGAATAGAAATAGCAAAGTTATGCTAGATCTCCTTCTGTTGAACCATTATATCAAACCAGGTCTGAAGCAAAACTTGGAAGAAACTTCATTTGATATTGCCAAAAGAATAAGTATGTATCACTACCTCTTTGATGTTGTGGAAAGCTGTACAATTTGTT
The DNA here is from genome assembly GCF_024711535.1 of Dipodomys merriami. Taxonomy (NCBI): domain Eukaryota; kingdom Metazoa; phylum Chordata; class Mammalia; order Rodentia; family Heteromyidae; genus Dipodomys; species Dipodomys merriami. The sequence continues at coordinate 1,577,320 of NW_027206035.1, read as the reverse complement.
CTCCTAAGTCCTAATGGTGTGGGTAAATTTCTTAAATTTCAAAATTGCCAGTTCATCCTATGTGTCCATACAAAATATTTTCACAATACAAAGCAACAGCAATATCTTACTTTAAACATTCATGAATTCCATGGTATTCTTCCAAGTGAATTGCCTGACTTTGATGTCAATATACATTCAAGTTGTTTGTATACATCTATAATTATTTCTGTAGCGTTTGTGATTTTTTAATAAGAAATAATTTTAACTTATCTGTTGAAATGAGTAGTAGAGAAACTAAAGATATTTCTGGTGCTTGTCTGAAAAAAGTATATTTTAAAATATTTAGTATTCTGTTTGTATAATATCCATCATCTAGTTCATTCTCTCCTAGATATAATACTTTGAATTCGACATTGTTTTATAATATATAGGTTCATTAATGTGTCCTTTCAGATTGCATTCCATATAGAAAAGGTTTAAGATTCCTTTAATTCCTACGTCCTTATAGAATTTTATTTTTTTGGGATAAAATGAAAATGTTATTTAATTTCAAAACTTTTATAAAGGTTATGCAATGTAAAGGCCTTTATAAAAAGGTGAAGATTGAATGGTGTAAAACTAACTTTTATTCCTATGAATTACATGTATAATTACACTTGTATATTTGTAATCAACTGTTTAATAACTGTTTTTCATTTCTTCACAAATTTTCATATCATCCTTGTGCAAGAGCCATGTTAATCTCTGTATTGTAATTTGCGTAAATGTGCTGCTGAAGCATGTAGTGTCCTGTAAATTTAAGTAATTAATGATGCAATCTTAAGACAGGCATATATCCTTGGTTGCCTATTTGTAACAAGGAAACCTTATTGTTTCCTAAATTGCTATTCATCTTGTTTCTGTAAAATTCTGTTTATGATGGAAAAAACTTACATTGATAGGTCTACTGTATACATATTTAAAAAAAATTTTCCCTTCCCCTCCACAAATTATACCAACATCAAATACAGTGAAAACAGGGGTTATACCATGGGGGAGGGACATACAAAGTAACAAAGAAATAGTCTTATAAATATGTTAGAAATAATTACAGGAAAGGAAAAAATTTGAATTCTTATTTTCGGGTTCATTTCACCTAACATCAACTTATCTAACAATTTCTGCGTGTCTCAGACATACACTAGTAATTGCTAATAAGGGAACCCATGGGACCTATGTTACTTTGGGCCTGGCTTACTTCACTTAATTTAATTTTTTTCCAAGTTTTCCATTTCCTAACAAATGGGGCAATATCATTCTTTCAGATAGAGACATAGAATTCCATTGTATATATATATACCACATTTTCTTGATCCATTCATCTACTGAGGGGCATCTGGGTTGGCTCCATATCTTAGCTATGGTAAAGCTGCAATAAATATATTTGTGCTGGTAGCTTTTTTATGGTCTAGTTTGTGATCATTTGGGTAAATGCCCAAAAGTGGGATTGCTCGATCATAGGGAAGCTCTATGTGGTGTCTTTGGAGGAACCTCCATACTACTTTCCAAAGTGGTTGAACAAGAATACACTCCCACTAACCATGCATTAAGGTTCCCTTTTGTCCACATCCCCTCCAGCATCTGTTGTTATTAGAGTTCTTGATTATAGCCATTCTAACTTGGGTGAGGTGATATATTAATGTTGATTGATTTGCATTTCTTTTATGGCTAGGGACATTGAGCATTTCTGCATGCGTTTATTGGTCATCCTCCTTTCCTCTTCAGAGAAGTTTCTCTTTATGTCTTTAGCCCACTTATTTATTGGGCAGTATTTTCTTTGAGTATTTGTGTTGGGGATTTAATTTTTTGATTTCCAGGTCTGTTTTAGACATGAAACCCTTGTCGGTTGTATGGCTAGTGAAGATCATCTCCGATTCCGTGGGCTTTCTATTGATCTTGCTAGCTATGTCCTTTGCCATGCAGAAGCTCTGCAATTGCATGCAATCCCATTTGTCCAAACTTTCCTTCATTTGTTTTGCTTCTGGGTTTCTTTTCAGAAAATTTCAGCCTTTGTCAAGGAGACCTAGGCTTTCTAGGTAATGTTTAAAGAATATTTGCTTTGACTCCGAGGTCTTTGATTCATTTGGAGTTGATTCTGGTACAGCGTGATATATAAGGATCTAGCCTTAATTTTCAACAAGTGATTAACCAATTTTGCTAGTACCATTTTCTGATCAGCCTGTCTTTCCTCAATTTTATCTTTTTAGACCTTTATCGAATATTAGATGATTATGGGTCTGTAAGTTCATTTCTGGGTTTTCAATTCTAGTCCATTGTTCCTGAAGTCTTTTCTTGTGCCAGTACAAAAGTGTTTAAATTACTATGGCTTTGTAGTAGAGTTTGAAATTTGGTATTGATATTCCTCCAACACCGTTCTTTCTGTTAAGGATCGCTTTTTGCAATTGGGGGTCTTTTGTTGTTCCATATGAATTTTTGGATTGCCTCTTCTATTTCCTTGAAGAAGGCGGTAGGAATATTGATAGGTATGGCATTGAACTTGTAGATAGCCTTGGGAAATATTGCCATTTCACAATGTTCGTCCTTCCTATCGAGGAGCATGGGAGGTTTTGCCACTTTCTGAGTTCTATTTTGATTTCCTTTTTCAGATTTTTAAAGTTTTCATCATAGAAGTCCTTTACTTCTTTGGTTAAGTTAATTCCTAGGTATTTTATTTTTGTGGGGCTATTACAAATGGAAAACCTTTCTTGATTTGAGCCACGCTTTTCTAATTGTTGGCATATAGAAAAGCCATTGATTTTTGAGGGTTAATTTTATACCCTTCTATTTTGCCCACGTTTTGAATTAGCTTGAGTAATTTGGGAGTGGAGTCCGTGGGATTCCTTAAGTACAAGATTATGTCATCTGCAAAGAGGGAGTATTTTACTTCTTCTTTCCCTATTTGCATCCCTTTTATGTTGGCATATTGTCTTATTTCTGTAGCTAGGTATTCTAATACTAAATTGAAGAGAAGTTGAGAGTGGACATCCTTGTCTCATTCCTGTGTTAAGAGGAAATGGCTGTAGTTTTTCACCATTAATTATAATGCTGGCTGTAGGTTTTCCATATACAGCTTTTATTGTATTGAGGAATGTTCCATAGATACCTAATTTTTCCAGAACCCTTATCATAAAGGGGTTTTGGATCGGGTCCAATGCTTTTTCTGCAGCTGTTGAGATAACCATGTGGTTTTAATCCTTGCTCTTGTTGATATGATAAATTATATTAATTGATTTGTGTACATTGAACCAGGTTTGCATCCCTGAAATGAATCCTGTATGATAGTGGTGTATGATTTTTTGGATGAAGTGTTGAATTCGATTGGCCAAAATTTTGTTGAAAATTTTGTATCAATGTTCATCAAAGAAATGGGTCTATAGTTCTCTTTCTTTGATGATTCCCTGCTTGGTTTTGGGATGAAGGTTATGGTGGCTTCATGGAATGAGTTTGGTAATGAACTTTCTCTTTCAATTTCATTGAAGAATTAGAGGAGTATTGGTGTGAGCTCTGTTTTGAAGGTCTTGTACAATTCTGCTGTAAAAATCCATCTGGTCCTGGGATTTTCTTAGATGGGAGGTCTCTTATTGCTGTGTCTATTTCAACGCTTGATATGGACCCCTTAAGATGTTTTAACCCATCTTGTTTTAGTATTTGCATGTTGATAATTGCTAGCAAAAGTTCCATTTCTGCCAAGTTTCAAACTTATTAGCATAAAGGTTTGAAAATATTCCCTTAAAATGTTCAGAATCTTGGTTGTTTCCGTGCTAATGTTTCCATTCTCATCTCTGACTTTATTTATTTGGGTGTGTTCCTTCATTTTCTGATAAGATTTGCTAAGGGTCTGTCAATTTTGTTAATTTTTTCAAAGAACCAACTCTTTGTTTTGTTGATTCTTTCTGTTTTTTGTTTATTCTAATTCTTTTAACTCTGATTTAATGTTAATTATTTCTTTCTATCTATTGAATTGGAGTTTATCTTGCTGCTCTTTGTCAATGTGATTCAGATGTCTCATTAAATGGTTGGTTTCAGATATCTCTAATTTGTTGGTGTAGGAACTCAGAGCTATAAACTTGCCTCTGAGTACTGCCTTTGCTGTGTCCCAGAGGAGCTGGTAATTTGTGTGTTCATTTTTGTTGAATATCATGGACATTTGAATTTCCTTTCTAATCTCTTCCATGACCCCCTGTTTATTCAACAGTGTGTTGTTCAACCTCCATTTGTTACAAGACTTTTTTGTTGGCTTTTGGTGTTGAGTTCTAATTTTATTCCCTTTTGGTCTGACAAAATGTAAGGTGTAACTTCAGTGTTTCTGAATTTGGACAAGTTTGTTTTGTGACCTAAAATGTGATTTCTTTTGGAAAATGTTCCATGTGCTGCAGAGTAAAACCTGTATTCTGATGTCTGTTAAATCTAGTTGATCTATGCAGTTGTTTAGATCTGTGGTTTCTCTGTTGATTTTTTTGCCGATTTGATCTATATAGTGGGGATAGCAGTGTGTTAAAATTCTCAACAATTAATGTCTTTGGATCTATGTGAGATCTGAGGGAAAATAGTGTTTCTTGGATAAATTTGTGTGCTCCATTGTTTGGCGATTCCATATTTAGAATTTTAATATCCTCCTGAAGTAGAGAACCCATAAGTCGTATGTAGCCACCTTCTTTAACTCTTTACACGAATTTTAATTTGAAGCATATTTTATCTGATATTATTATTGCAACTCCTTCCTGTTTATGGCAGCTGTTTGCTTGGTAGATTTTATTCTAGCCTTTCATTACCAAAATGTGTTTGTTTTTATGGGCAAGGTGTGACTCCTAAAGGCAAGAGGTAGAATTATCTTGCTTTTTAATCCAACTAGACAGACTGTTTCGCTAAATTGGAGCTTTAAGTCCATTAATGTTGAGAGCTAGGACTGAGAGGTGTTTGGTAGCTCCTGCCATGCTATCCACCTCTGTGGGGGCTGTGGAAACTTGGTTCTTCCTATGGTTTTGGATTCTCAGTTTGGGTGTGGTTTCTTAGCCATTTTTGTGGTCTTGTTGGTTTTATATGTGTAGGTCATCTTTAAGCATTTTTTGTAGGGCTGGTTTGGTAGAGATATATTTTTCATTTTTTCTTTGCTATGGAAGGTTTTTATTTGACCTTCGGTTATGAAGGAGAGTTTAGCTGGGTATAGTATTCTTGGTTGAAAATTGTTGGTCTTCAGGGCATGACATACAGCTCTTCTTACTTTAATTATCTCTGCTGAAAAATATGAGACGATTCTAATTGGTTTTCCTTTATAGGTGATTGATCTTTTCTCCTTGACATCTTTTAGGAACTTATTCTTGGTCTTAATTGATCCTGAGTGGATTATAATGTGACAATGGGAAGTGCTGTTCTGGTGTGGTCTATTTGGAGTTCTACAAGCATCTTGTATCTGAATAGGCCTATCTTTTTGTATGTTTGGGAAGTTCTCTGCTTGGATCCTGTTAAACAAATTTCCTAGACAATTAATTTCTGTCTCTAGGTGTTCTTCTACACCAATTGTCCTCAGAGTAGGCCTTCTGGTTGTCTATTCCAAATGTTGAATAGATCTATCATGTTTCTTCCATTTGTCTTGGATAGTTGTATGTTCTTTTTAATACCTAGGCTCTCTTTAATCCCTGAGATTCGATCTACTGCATTATCTAACCTACTGTTTTTATTTTTTTGATTCTCTACATTCTTTTTTTATTTTTTTATTTGTTTTAAATTTTATTTTATTTTATTTCTGAACATACTGTACAGAGGGGTTACAATTACATGGGTAGGATAATGCGTACATTTCTTACCAAGCATTACAGCCTCCTCCTTTGATTTACCCTTCACATCCCTTCCCAGCCTCCCCTCTCCCCCCCAATCCCAATCCTTCTCCTTCTACCCCCTTCACCACCCCCCATTCTCTACATTGTTTTTTTTTAAATTTTATTTTATTTATTTGAGAACATACTGTACAGAGGGGCTACAATTACATGGGCAGGATAATGCATACATTTCTTACCAAGCATTGCAGCCTCCTCCTTTGTTTAACCTTCACCTCCCTTCCCAGCCTCCCCCTCTCCCCACTCAATTATACCCCCCTCCCGCCCCCCACACCGACATTGTAAAGTTGGTTTTGACATAACATTTTGTACTTCTCATTGTTGCAACAGGTCCACCTGAATCCTTAAACGACTTGTTTGTCCCCATCTCCTCCACATGTTATACTGACATCAAATATAGTGAAAGCGGGGGTTACAGTGTGGGGGAGGGACATACAAAGCAACAAAAAATAATATTATAAAAGCGTTAGAAACACATGCATGAAAGAAACGAAAACATTAAAATACATATTTAAAGGTTCATTTTCCTAACATCACATTATCTGACCTTTTCCGCTTGACTCATACCTATACTAGATATTCCAAATAAGGGAAACCATGGGACCTATGCTTCTTTGGGCCTGGCTTACTTCACTTAATATAATTTTTTCCAAGCCTTTCCATTTCCTAACAAATGGGGCAATGTCATTCTTTCTGATGGAGGCATAGAATTCCATTGTGTATATATACCACATTTTCTTGATCCATTCATCTACTGAGGGGCATCTGGGTTGGTTCCATATCTTAGCTATGGTAAATAATGCTGCAATAAACATAGTTGTGCTGGTACCTTCAGTGTGGTATTGTTTGTAAACATTTGGGTAAATGCCCAAAAGTGGGATTGCTGGATCATAGAGGAGATCTATGTGAAGTCTTTTGAGGAACCTCCATACTGCTTTCCAAAGTGGTTGAACAAGTTTTCATTCCCACCAACAATGAAGTAAGGTTCCTTTCTGTCCACATCCCCTCCAGCATCTATTGTTGTTAGAGTTCTTGATTTTTGCTGTTCTAACTGGAGTGAGGTGATATCTCAATGTTGTTTTGATTTGCATTTCTTTTATGGCTAGGGATGTTGAACATTTCTTCATGTGTCTATTGGCCATCCTTCTTTCTTCTTCAGAGAAGCTTCTCTTTAAGTCTTTCGCCCACTTATTTATTGGGCTGTTGTTTCTTTGAGGATTTGTTGTTGGGTGGTTTAATTTTTTGAGTTCCAAGTATCTTTTAGATATGAGACCCTTGTCCGTTGTATGGCTAGTAAAGATCTTCTCCCAATCGATGGGCTTTCTATTGATCTTGCTAGCTATGTCATTTGCCCTGCAGAAGCTCTGAAACCTTATGCAATCCCATTTGTCCAACCTTTCTTTGATTTGTTGTGCTTCCGGGTCTCTAGTCTGAAAATTTCGGCCTGAGCCAAGGAGACCTAGAGTTTCTCCTATTCCATCCTGTAATGTTTTCAGAGTGTCTGCTTTGAGTTCAAGGTCTTTCATGCATTTGGAGTTGATTCTGGTGCAGGGTGATATATAAGGATGTAGCTTTAGTTTTCTACATGTAGTTAACCAATTTTGCCAGCACCATTTATTGAAGAGGCTGTCTTTCTTCCATTCTATTGTTTTAGCATCCTTATCGAAGATTAGATGGATATAGGTCTGTAGGTTCATTTCTGGGTTTTCAATTCTATTCCATTGGTCCTGAGGTCTCTTCTTATGCCAATACCAAGCTGTTTTGATTACTAGGGCTTTATAGTAGAGTTTGAAATTTGGTATTGATATTCCTCCAGCAGTGTTCTTTCCATTGAGGAGCGTTTTTGCTATTTGGGGTCTTTTATTGTTCCATATGAATTTTTGGATTGCCTCTTATATTTCCTTGAAGAAGGAGGGTGGAATTTTGATAGGTATCGCGTTGAATTTGTAGATAGCCTGGGGAAGTATTGCCATTTTCACGATGTTAATCTTGCCAATCCAGGAGCATAGGAGGTTTTGCCATTTCTTAAGTTCTGTGTTGATTTCTTTTTCAGGATTTTAAAGTTTTCATCATAGAAGTCCTTCACTTCTTTGGATAAGTTAATTCCTAGGTATTTTATTTTTTGTGGGGCTATTACAACTGGAGTTGCTTTCCTAATTTCAGCCACACTTTTCTCATTGTTGTCATATAGAAAAGCCATTGATTTTTGGGGGTTAATTTTATAACCTGCTACTTTGCCAAAGTTTTGAATCAGCTTGAGTAATTTGGGAGTGGATTCTATGGGATTCTTTAAATACAAGATCATGTCATCTGCAAAGAGGGAGAGTTTTATTTCTTCTTTCCCTTTATGTCTGCATCTTGTCTTATTGCTGTAGCTAGACATTCTTATACTAGATTGAAGAGAAGTGGAGAGAGTGGGCATCCTTGTCTTGTTCCTGAGTTAAGAGGAAATGGCTTTAGTTTTTCACCATTGAGTATAATGCTGGCTGTAGGTTTGTCATATACAGCCTTTATTGTATTGAGGAATGATCCATGGATGCCTAATTTTTCCAGAACCTTCATCATAAAGGGGTGTTGGATCTTGTCAAATGCTTTTTCTGCATGTATTGAGATAACCATGTGGTTCTTATTCTTGCTCCTATTGATGTGATGAATAATATTAATTGATTAGTGTATATTGAACCAGCTTTGCATCACTGAAATGAATCCTGTTTGATCATGGTGTATGATTTTTTGGATGAATTGTTGAAGTTCGTTGGCCAAAATTTTTTTGAGAAGTTTTGCATCAATGTTCATCAAAGAAATGGGTCTATAGTTCTCTTTCTTTGATGAGTCCCTGCCTGGTTTTGGGATGAGGGTTATGATGGCTTCATAGAATGTGTTCGGTAGTGAGCTTTCTCTTTCAATTTCATTGAAGAGTTGGAGGAGTATTGGTGTGAGCTCTGCTTTGAAGGCCTTGTAAAATTCCGTTTTAAAACCATCTGGTCCTGAACTTTTCTTAGCTGGGAGGTCTCTTATTGCTGTTTCTATTTCAATACTTGATATGGGCCTGTTAAGCTGGTTTAACTCATCTTGGTTTAGTTTTGGCATGTCAATGTTTGCTAGGAAAAGGTCCATTTCTGTGAAGTTCTCAAACTTATTAGCATAATGTTTTGAGAAGTATTCCCTTATAATGTTCTGAATCTTGGTTGTTTCCGTGGTGATGTATCCATTCTCATCTCTGAGTTTATTAATTTGGGTGTGTTCTCTCCTTTTTCTGATAAGGTTTGCTAAGGGTCTGTCAATTTTGTTAAGTTTTTTGAAGAACCAACTCTCTGTTTTGTTGATTCTTTCTATAGTTTTTTGGATACTAATTCATTTAATTCTGATTTAATTTTGATTATTTCTTTGCGTCTACTGGATTGGGGTTTATCTTGCTGCTCTTTTTCAAGGAGGTTTAGATGTGGCATTAAATTGTTACTTTCAGTTCTCTCCAATTTGTTGATGTATGATCTCAGAGCTATAAACTTTCCTCTGAGTACTACTGCCTTTGCTGTGTCCCAGAGGAGCCGGTAATTTGTGTGTTCATTTTTGTTGAATAGCATGAACATTTGAATTTCCTTTCTAATCTCTTCCATGACCCACTCATGTTTCAGCAGTGTGTTGTTCAGCCTCCATGTGATACCGGACTTTCTTTGGTGGCTTTTGGTGTTGAGTTCTAATTTTATTCCCTTGTGGTCAGAGAGAATGCAAGGTATAACTTCAATGTTTCTGAATTTAGACAAGTTTGCTTTGCGGCCTAAAATGTGGTCTATTTTAGAAAACGTTCCATGTGCTGCTGAGAAGAACGTGTATTCTGATGCTGCTGGGTGAAATGTTCGGTAAATGTCTGTTAAGTCTAGTTGTTCTATGCAGCTGTTTAGATCTGCGGTTTTTTTGGTGAGTTTTTGCCGAGTGGATCTATCTAGTGGGGAGAGTGGTGTGTTAAAATCCCCAACAATTAATGTCTTTGGATCTATATGGGATTTGAGGGAAAGTAGTGTTTCTTTGATAAATTTGGTTATTCCATTGTTTGGCGAATAGATATTTAGAATTGTAATATCCTCCTGAAGGAGAGATCCTTTAATTAGTATGTAGCGACCTTCTTTATCTCTTCTCACGAATTTTAATTTGAAGTCTATTTTATCTGATATTAGGATTGCAACTCCTGCCTGTTTATGAGGGCCGTTTGCTTGGTAGATTTTGTTCCAGCCTTTAACATTGAAAATGTGTTTGTTTTTATGGGCAAGACGTGACTCCTGCAGGCAGCAGATAGAAGGGTCTTGTTTTTTAATCCAACTAGACAGTCTATGTCGCTTAATTGGAGAGTTCAGTCCGTTAACGTTAAGAGATAGGACTGAGAGGTATTTGGGAGTTCCTGCCATGTTATGCACCTTCTTGGGGGCTGCGAAAACTGGGTTCTTCCTAAGGTTCTTGGATTCTCAATTTGGGTGCAGTTTCTTGGCCTTTGTTGCGGTCTTGTTGGTTTTCTATGTGTAGGGCATCTTTAAGAATCTTTTGTAGGGCTGGTTTGGTGGAGATGTATTGTTTGAATTTTTCTTTGCTATGGAAGGTTTTTATTTGGCCTTCAGTTATGAAGGAGAGTTTAGCTGGTACAGTATTCTTGGTTGATAATTGTTTGTTTTTAGGGCATGGCATACGTCATTCCAGGCTCTTCTTGCTTTGATTGTCTCTGCTGAGAAATCTGAGGTAATTCTAATTGGTTTCCCTTTATAGGTGATTACCCTTTTCTCCTTGACAGCTTTAAGGATCTTTTTCTTGTTCTGGGTTGTTCCTGTGTGGTGTATAATGTGACGGTGGGATGTCCTATTCTGGTCTGGTCTATTTGGGGTTCTAAAAGCTTCTTGTATCTGAATAGGCCTATTTTTTTGTATGTTTGGGAAGTTCTCTGCTAGGATCCTGTTAAACAAATTTCTTAGACCATTAACTTCTCTTTCTAGGTGCTCCTCTACAACCATTATCCTTAGATTGGGCCTTCTGATGGTCTCTTCCAGGTGTTGGATAGACCTATCATATTTCTTGGACTTGTCTTGGATGGTTGTATGTTCTTTCTCTATAATATCTAGGCTGTCTTCAATCCCTGAGATTCGATCTTCTGCATGGTCTAACCTGCTGTCAAGACTCTCTACTTTGTTTTTTATCTCTTTTCCTTCTAATTGGTCAGCTTTGATGGCTTCAAATTCTTTGTTGAAGCTCTGTTTTAGGTCTTTTATGAATTTCTTTACTTCCTTACTTTGGTGTTCACTGTTTGTTCTCAAATCACTTAGTTGATTGGTTATGGTTTCTTTGGACTCCCATTCCTTCTGTTGGGTTCCATTCAGCATTCCCTTTGTGGTCTCCCTGACTTCCTTCAGCTCTTTGTTAATGGATTCCATGAATGCCTTTAGTGATCTTTGTGTATTCTCTACCTGGTCTCTCAATTCCTGAATTACTCTTTGATTAGCTTCCTCTCGTCTGTGGGATTCCTGCAGTTCTCTTTCTTCCCGTTCCTGGGATTCCTGCAGTTTTCTTTGAGTGTTCTCTGCCTGCTCACGCCATTCCTCCCTTTCTTTTTGAGTATTCTCAAGTTGTTCACGCAAATCCTGTATCAGTAGCTTACTCACGCTTATGATATTCCTGTATAAACTTCTGGGATGCCTCCTCTCTCTCCCTGTCACGCTCATACAGAGTCCTTTGTACATTTTCAAACTTCTCATTTTTCATGTTTGCTATTAGTGTTTGTAGAGCTCTTTGGGAACTCTCCTCTGGATTATTCTTTATCTGTTCTAATCCCTGATTATCAAGATTGGGAATTGAGATACCCGAATTTGCCATTTTTCTTGTGTTTTTCCGGCTTACTCGGCCCATTTGAGATGAAGATTGCACCAGTTTTGTGCTAGAACACTATCTTAAGGCAACCATCAACCAAAGTTTGCGTTTGTACAGTCAATAGTCTACAGATACAATCTAGTTCAACAGATACATCTATTCAACATCAAACAACTATATGTTAAAGGACTTCTAAGCGCAGAAAAGAATTTGGAAAACTAGAAATTATTAGGATTAGGGAGAGATGTGGGTAAAAAATAGGAATAGATTGGTGTGGGGAGGCACAGGGAGAGTTAACTATGTCCTAATCACAATGCAGGAAATGGGTTGGGTAGGATGCAAGTAGAGAGAGAGAGAAAAAGAAGAGACGGAAAGGGGAATGAAGAGAGACCAGAAAAAAATAGAAACGTAAAAATTAATGTTATTATAGAGGTTAAAAGACCGTCTATTTAGAGAGGGATGTGAATATGTTCAGAGAAGGGGAGGGACATAGAGGAGATGTGAAAAACTTTAAGGATGGGAAAGGGAGAAGAAAAGATCAGAAGTTCATTAGAGCTAGACAAAAACCAAAAAGATAATTAAGAAAGAAAGAAAAAGAGAAAGAAGACAAGAAAAGAAAGGAAAACGCTCATTCACATATTCCTAAAATAAAAATTACAAGATGAGAAAAAAAAAGTTACTGGAAAACAATTATTTTTTCAGAAGAGGCAAAAATTAAAGATTAATAAAAGTTTTAGAAGGGAAAAATTTATATATATATATGGTAACAAAAAACAAAAAACAAGCAAAAAAAAAAGAAAAGAAGAAGAAGAAGAAAATGAAAAAAAGAAAAAAAGAAAAAAAAAGTCTTTTGATTTTTTTTTTGGGGGGGGGAGGAGTGGGAAGAATCCTGTATCTCCCTTTTGTCTGTAACCAGTCTCTTGTTGGAGCCTCTGGTCAGCTTGAGGTCCTGTGGCTTGATTGGTTTCTTATGTCGGTTGGTTGGAAGAGGCAGAAAAATGCTCTGCTTTACCCAAGATTTTGAGATCCCCCTCCCAGGTTAGTTTTCTGGCAGGGTGATCTGCTTTGAGAATCACAAAAGGGGGATGTGGTGATGAGGCTAGGTTCTGGGTAGAGTTGAGGCCTTTCAGCAAACAGTAGCTTTTCCCTGGGGCTATTTTGTGATAAAGCTCACAGCACCCAGCCTGGAGCCATTCTCAGGGTTTCTGTTTTTCAATTGATTGTGGTGGCTGCTAGAGGGAGGGGCAGCCTTTGGTCTGGTTACCCTGTGAGGCAAGGCACTCCAATGGCTGGCGCCTGAGCTAGGTGACTTTTCCCTGGATGGAGCTGCGTCTGGCAGGTCACTTCTCCGAAAAGTTCTTGTGACCTGCTAAATGACTCGTTTTATTCCAAGGCCTGAGCTGGAGCTAGCAGCTCCTCCGAGCTTTGTGGGTATCCAAGATGGAGATCACCGGTGCTGGGTGGGGAGGGGTGGCCTTCCCTCCTCTGCTCCCTGAAAAGGAGTGAGGACGTCGGGCTTGTACTCACGGCGAGTCTTGGATCCTGGGTCGTCTCTGGTCTGCAAAAAGCAGGATGAAGATGTCCGCTCCTTGTCGGTTCTTGTTGGTGTTGAGTAGAATCCGCTCGTCCGCTGCGTCTGGCTACTTCGTCCCCGACTCTCTGTGTCTCAGGTATGACCCCGCAGCGGTGGTCGCCGCCGCGACCCTGCCGCCGCAGCGGCAGCTGATGTGTTTCCTTGGCTTCCCCTCTCTTGTCTAACTCTCTGTCCTGTGATGGCACACTTGGTGTGATTCTCTGGCTTAGGACTGTTCACTGGAACTGTAAAACTGCTTTCTATGTGAGACCTTGTTCAGATTCCAGCTTCTCCTCCTCCATCTTCCCCCATTTATCTAACCTACTGTTAATCTTCCTACTTGGTTTTTTATTTCTTTTCCTTTTAATTGGTCAGCTTTGTAGGCTTCAGATTCTTTGTTGGAGCTTTGTTTTAGATCTTGTGTGAACTTCTTTACTTCCTTAATTTGGTGTTCTCAAATCACTTAGTTGATTGGTTATGGTTTACTTGGATTCCCATTCCTGCTGTCGGGCTCCATTCAGCATTCCCTTTGTGGTCTCTCTGAATTCTTTCAGATGTCTGTTTTTGGTTTCCATGAATGCCTCTATTGATCTTTGTCTATTCTCATATTACTGTTACAATCCCTTTGCTACTCTTTGATTAGCTTCCTCACGTTCATGGAATTCCTGTAGTTCTCTTTGACTTCTCTCAGCCTGCTCACGCAATTCCTGTGTCTCTCTTCGTCTGTTCTCTTCCTGCTCACACAATTCCTTTCTTTCTCTTTGACTGTTCTCAGCCTGCTCACGCAATTCCTTTATTTCTCTTTGTTCTCAACCTGTTCACTCAATTACTGTATCAATCTTTGAGTAGTTTCCTCACAGTCACGAGATTCCTGTTGTTTGCTTTGCTTCCTCTCTCTCCCTATCACGTTCAAACTGAGTCCTTTGCAAGCTTTCAGTCTTTTCATTCACCACGTTTACCAGTAGTGTTTTTAGTTCTTTGTAGGACGTCTCCTCTAGATTATTCATTAACTGTTCTGTCACTGGATTATCATGAATGAGAGTTGATATACCCACACTTGCCATTTTTCTCCTGTTTTCCGGCTTGTTCTGCACACTTGATATGAAAGTGACACCAATTTTTTTCTAAAACACTATTTTAAGGCAAGCATCAACCAAAGTCTTGTAGTTGCACAGTCAAAATGGCTGTAGATACAACCTAGTTCAACAGATACAATCTATTCAACATCAAACAACTATGCATTAATGGGCTAAGAACAGCAAAGACGAATTTTTCAAATCAGAAAAAATTATGTTTAGGGAGAAATGTGGGGTAAAATAGGATTAGAAGTATGTGGAGAGGTTAAAGTAAATTTAACCAAGTCCTAATCTCAGAGAGGGAAAGGGTTTGGACAGAATGACAGGAGAGAAATTAAAAAGAAGAAAATGAAAAATGGAAGAAGAAAAATTTAAATTTAAAAAGTGAAACACTTAAAAATTATGTGACTTTAAAAAGTGATATTGAGAGAAGAAAAGGATAGGATGACAAGAGTGGGATGATAGAAAGAAGACATGAAAAACTAAAAAATAAAAATTCTTAAAAGTATTTACTTGAAAATTATATGTTATAAAGATATAATACTTCTATTAAAATGTTAAGCCTGTTTCTGGGGTTTTAGCCCAGAGGAAGGGCAACTGCCCAGCGTGTGCAAGGCCCTGGGTTCGGTGCTCAGCCCTGGGGGAATAAAAAGACCAAAAAAAGTTAAGCCTAAAAGTTTGTGAATTAAGTAATACATTTCTGGATTAATTATATACACAATAAGGGATAAGTTCTAATAAACGATGATGGGTATTTATCTGGGGATGAGGCAAAACAGCAATTAAGTCACGCAAAAAAAAGAAAGACAAAAAAATACAAAAAATTAAAAAGGACCAAAGGTCAATAGCGATTTTTTCAAAAAGCATACACACACAACACACACACACACACACACACACACACACACACACACACACACACACACACACCTAAAATAAAGATTAGCAGAAGAAGAAAAAAAAAGATTAATAGAAAACAATTTAAAAAATTTAAAAAATGGTACCAAAAAGAGTTCTTTAATTTTTTGGGGGGCGAGGGGTGAGGAATGAGAAGATCCTGTGTCTCCCCTTTGTCTGTAACCAGTCTCTTCGTGGAGTGTCTGGTCTGCTTGTGGTGTTTGTTTTTCCTGTGGCTTGGTTGATTTCTTACATCAGTTTGTTTAAGCAGTCAATAAAATGCTCTGCTTTATCTAGGATTTTGTGATCCTCCTTCAGGGTAGTTCAGTGGGAGGGAGATCTGCGTTGAGTATCACGAAAGAGAAAGATGGTGGTTTTCTCTAGTTTGGAGATGCTATGATGAGGCTAAGTTCTGTTTAGGGTTGGGGCATTTCAGCAAACATTATCTTTTCCCTGAAGGGCTAGCTCCTGAGACACTCCCAGAACCCAGCCTAGATCCATTCTCAAGGTGTATGTTTACTGAATTTCAATTGATTGTCTAGGCTGCTGTAGGTAGGGGCATCCTCTGGTTCTGTTAACCCAGTGAAGATAGTCACTCCTCTGGTGGGGCGGGGCAGAACTCTATCTGCTTGCGCTAGGTGAGTTTCTCCTGAGTGCATCTGAGCCTGGAAGGTCAGGTCAGATTCCTGTGACCTGCTAAATGACTCTTTTCTTTCTTCCAAGGCCTGAGTTGTAGCTAGTTGCTCAGCCTGGCCATTCTCAGTATCAAAGATGATGTCTGGTGCGGGGGAGGGACAGTCTTCCCTCCTCTGCTCCATGAGAAGGAGTGAGGATGTCAGGATTCTACTCAGACAGGAGTCTTTTTTCCTGGCTATCACTGGTCTATGATCTGCAGGATGAATTTATCTGCTACTTGTCAGTTCTTGTTGGTGTTCAGTAGAATCCTCTCACCCACTGCATATTGCGCTTTTGTCCTTGACTCTCTGTTGTAGATATGGTGGCTATGGGTGCCCTAGCTGCTGCCACAACCGCAACTACTGTCAAGTGCTCAGATCTGTCTTCTTGCCTGGATCTTCCCTCTCTAGCCAAACAATGTGTACAGTGATGGCACACTTGGTGTGATTATCTAGGCTAGTACTGTTCACTGGAACACTAAAGCTACTTTGTATGTGAGAGTTTGTTTAGCCTCCAGGTTCTCCTCTACAATCTTTCTCTGACCTCCATGAAACTCTTTATATTTTATGTTGATGGGTTATTATACAACAATTATTTTTAAATGTACATGTAGTATCTAAAGATAGCCATATGAATATTCTCAGGCAGCTCTTATTTATCTGTTATGTACTTTCAGTATTATGATATTTCTCTCTCTCTTATACTTTCTCTCATTTCCTCACTTTCTCTTTCATGCTTCATGTCTGCTACTTAGAATTTCTGGTGGTCTACTATTATCCTTCAGGATCCACTAGTTTGTGGGAACATGATAAAGACAATCAGTTACCCTTGCCTTATTTAAGAGTTACAACAGTGATGTGATATTATTTGCCATTCTAAATGGTAAAACAACAGATCTAGGAATTCCTTTTCACTTTTATTACTATTATAAATTTTATCTCTCTAAGAATCATTGGTATGGATAAGATAATTTTAACCTGTGACCTAAAAGTACTTTTTCTTTTACAAACAACCTTTTGCTTTGAGTATCAGTGAGTAACTACATGTAATGAAACAAAGCTATCCTATCGAACGTAGACTGAAGTTGTTCACAGGGATGAAAAACAAGATAATGGAGAAGTGAGTACAAAGGATACCCATCATAGAGCACAGGTCCTCAGGGTAATTTACCATGTACACTTTGTGAGAATGACAATGTGTTAGGAACTATAGATTAAATCACTGAACACTTGATATATATGCAAATATGTGTATATATATTTATATTATTTATGTATGCATATATGTATTTGCCCTTATATATGTACACATGTATGTTACTATACTCACAAATACACACATACATATACCCATGTATAAATGCACACATGGAGAAAGACACATAGTTACAGTCAACACAAGTTTCACTAGATGTTGAATATGCCTTAGACGGAATGCTTGGAACCAAATATGTTGAAGATGTATTTGTCTCTAAGAGTTCTTTTACCACTCCTCTTACCTCTTAAAACTGGTACGTTTTAAGACATGAGATTCGACTTGCAAAATGCAGTACAAGTGATAACAAGTCATTCAGAAATCTCAGTAATAAAGGTCATATGGTGTCTCCCTGCTCCCCACGGAATGCTTGCTCTTGTAGACACTCTCAACAACCAAAGTAGTAAGAGAATATCCTATCAGTGTATATACTATCAGAGGGGATTGGAGGGAGGATTTGGGTGATGTGAAAGGAAGGGATGGTAGGGGAAAAACAAAGGATTGGGTAACAATGCTCAATAAGACATGTACGCAATACCTTCCTTATGTAACTGTAACCCCTGTGTACAGTGTCTTTACAATAAAAATATATATTAAAAAGATACAAGGAAAACTTCTGTACTTATGGGAAGTTGTATTTATCACTCAATATCAGTAAGGTATTGGTTTTAGGACCATAGGCATATTAAAATTTTGGATCCTCAAACATTTTACTTGAACTCAGTATATTATTTACATTAGAATGTTTCCACAACCTAGTTCAGTGTAATTGCTATGAAACGTTTTACTACATTTTATGTTTGAAATGGAAAATAAAAGTATTTGCACTATCAAAAGAAACAATTTTTTTTCTTTTTTTTTGTCTTTTTTTCTGCATTTTGTGGATGGTATTGGGAGAGCAGTTTTGAAAAGCTCAAATTTCATCACCAAGAGCTGTCTGCAAAATGTAAAAGGATCTAATACAGCATCTTGAATAATATGGAACTCCAAGGAGAAGTACTTGAATTGAGACATTATCAGAAACTAACCACGCAAGGAATTTTTAGAAGCACAGCTGCTAGTTTTCTAATGGAGAGCTTTCATAACCCTTTCTAAAACACAAGTCAGAACCTCATTGAAGTGTAGATGGTTTTCCCTCACCTTTCGGTCAAGCTCAGTCATTATCAATCAACATACAGCTAATATTGAATAATCCTCTGATAACAAAATGTTGATGGAATGTCCATCCAGTTTAGGTTAAGAGCGTTAACCTAGTAATGAACTAGCTGGTAAGTAAATCTGAAACTGTTATAGGCTACAGGGGTTCAAGAAAAGGTAGGATCAATGGATACTACAGTATTTTTCCTGATAAGAGAATTTGAGGGCAAGTTATTTTATAATGGTTCATGTTAGGGAACAAGATAACTTCAGAGGAAGAGTCAGAAAATTTGTGGGAATCAGGGCCATCTGAAACTCATTTCCAGAATGCAAACTGATTAAAACTAGAGTATTTTTCTTAAGCATTAGAATTGGACTCTCATTAGGGTGAAAGTTAGGTTTCAGTTGCAGCTGTGGTTAGTGTTAGCATTAGGGCAATGGAAAGTTTAGGGTCAAACTCGAACTATCTTTGAATAACAAGTCATGTTAGAATTAGGATGAATGTGAAATAGGAAACTGCTAATTATATTAAGATTAGGATATGATTAGTGTGAGGGTTAGCCTCAATATTCCAGTTAAGGTTAGAGTTAAAAAAATGGCAAGATAACGAGTAAAACTACAAATTATTTTTAGAGAGGTGAGTTGAATCAAAGTTAGGATGAATAAATCTAATGTATTTTTATGGCTTTTAGAATCCAAAGGCTATCAGTTCTATGGTTAGGGTTACTGTTCTAGTTCAGGTTAGACTTAGGCTTAGGTAAGGGTAAGCTATAAGGTAAAACTGAGATTTCTGCTAACATTTTCAAGTAAAATAAGTGTGAAATTTAACAAAAATTACAGAGTTTTCCTAATTTTACTATTCAGGGTTCAATAGGGTTAAATTTAGAGTTAGGTTTCTAGTAAGGTTTAAATATATAGTTAGGGTTAGGAACTAGAGTATAATGTAAGTAAAACTGCAACTTCTTTTTGGAGATAGGGAAGTTCAGTAAAAGTTAAGATCAGTGGAAACTATGATAGCTTTCCTGATATGAAGACTTGAGGTTAATATTCATAATAGGGTATGATTTCAGAGTCCAAGTCAGGGAATCTGTAGGATTTGGAGAAAAGTGCAAATCATTTCAAAGACCATGAGTATCTGTCAGGATATATTTTCCATTAATTATAGGATTGGGTTACTATTATCATCAAGGTTATTCTTAGGGTTCTGACCAGGATTAGAGTTAAGATTATGGAAATGGAAGGTTGAGAACTTGAGTGACTTACTTCCTTTGTGTCTGTATATGCACTATTCTAAGGCTTGGACTCAAGGCTTGGGTTCTATCCATGAACATTTTGCTGTAGGTTAGCATTCTACCACTTGAGCCATGATTCCACTTCCATATATCTTTGGCAGTGAATTGGCGATGAGAGTCTCACAGATTTTCCTATCCAAGCTGACATTGAACTTAGATCCCAAGATCTCTGCCTTCTGATTAATGGTAGGATTAAACTCATGAGCTACCAGTGCCATGGAAAATGCCTGACTTTTATTGATTGTTTTTACTTTTGTTCAAGATCAACATTGAATTCAATATTTGATAGCATTGTTCACTAGATAACAAGCTGCCACTTGAGCCATATCTCCAAAAATGATTATCTTAAATAGCTGGAAATCATTAAATTTTCTTCAGTTGATATGAATCATTAGTGCTGTTCTAAAACTTATCCTAAACATTTATAGACCCTAGAGGTGATCTGAGCAGATTATCACGGTTTTCTTCTAATTGCATAATATTTTAGGAATATGATTTTTAATTATTATTTTAAGTAGCAAAGGAGTTAGTAAACAAAGCAGTTTCTGTGTACAATATACCTTGTTCAATGCCAACCATTTCAACATTCGCATCTTTCCTCTATGCACCTCTTCCTTCACTCTTCTTAATTTTGTAGGATATTTACTGGATTACTCTCTGCACTTCCCCCCTTTTCTCCTGGTCATTCTTGTACTTTTCCCCCTTCACCCCTGTTTTAACTAGCCACTTACATATGATGCAGCAACTCTAATCCTAGGCATTTACCTGAAAGATTACAAACCAGGATACAGTAAATATTTCAGCACAACCATGCTTACAGAATCAGCCCAGATACCCCTCAAGAGAGAAATGATTCAAGGAAATGTAATGCACACACACACACACACACACACACACACACACACACACGCACACACACACACACACACACACAGAGGAAATCCTACTTACCCTTCAGAAAGACTATTGTACCCTTTTTATCTCTCATTTCTCATTTCTTTTGCCTGGTATCCAATTGTTGTCATACTGTCCCTGTACTGCAGTAAGTGACACATGCAAACTGATGTAAAAGATTTTCAGAGATTTGGCTAGCCATAGATTCCTAAATATGAGTTCTATGCTCATTCTCTTTGTTTATTCATGCCTTTGAGTAGTGATTGCACAGATTCATTTGTACTATTTGCTACACAGAAAAGAGATGAACGCACATACATGGATATACATACATACATGGATATATGCACGCATATGGGTATATATTAAATACTTGAATTCATTTTATGTTTTTGAGAATTACTGAGCTAACAAAAATCACATGCATTTTACTTCCTAGTCAATTCTTTCAAAGCCTAAATAACTTTGTCTCCTTTGAATACATAATTTTAAAGAGAATATCACCATCTCTAATCTTTCAATGGCCTTGAAATTAGATGTTTCAATGGGAAAAAGTTATTTAGCCAGTCCCAAATTGTGCCTTTTCCAAGTTATCAGATATTCAATATATCACATGCCCAAATAATAGAGAATGGGAACAGGTCTACATTGAGCACTCACAGTAGACAGCTCTCTGGACTTTCTCAGGAAGAGCTTTCTGCCATTGTGGGATGGATAGGGCTGGATAATAAACAAATAGACAACATAGATTGAAAGTATTGTGCTAAGTTGACACCTGAAATATTGTATGTTTCAACTGCATAGTATTGGTTTTCATGAATCAGTTAATCAGGTTCTTTACACCATTTGATGTTACTAGACTGTGGAATGCATGTTTATTGCATTTACTTTGTAGAACTTATTTTGAAATTTGGTATAAAACGTTCACCATTTTTTTAAATATGGATTACTCCTAGTTGTCAAGAGTGAGGAATTGCCCTGGATCTTTGTAATTTGAAGTCTTATGTTGCCATATGTCATATCCTATTTTCCTTTTACAGAGTTGGTAAAAAAAAATATATGTAATTTATTTTATTTTATTTTATTTTGGGTCTGGTCGTGGGGCCTGAACTCTTGGCCTGCGTACTGTCCCTCAGCTCTTCAGCTCAAGGCTGGTACTCTACCACTTGAGCCACAGAGCCACTTCTGGCTTTTTTTTGTGCTTATGTGGTGCTGAGGAATCGAACCCAGGGCCTTAAGCATGCAAGGCGAGCGCTCTACCACTGAGCCAACTTCCCAGCACTGTAATTTATTTTTTATTTTTATTTATTATCTATTACAGAATTTGAACTCAGGGACTGGGCACTGCTCCTGAGGTCTTTTGCTCAAGGTTAGCTCTCTACAACTTCGAGCCACAGTATCAATTTTAGTTTTCAGTGATTAATTGGTGATAAGTGTCTCACAGTGACTTTTCTCAACCTGGCTTTGAACTGTGATCCTCATATACCAGCCTCCAGATTAGCGAATATCACAGGCATGAGCTACCTCCACCAGTTATACGTAATTTAAACTGTAGTTTTCTGAAGTCTTTCAACCTACACTGAATATTTTTTCTTACGAGCTTTCTAATAAATATGTAATCTATTCAATTTTGAAAAGTACTGTGTACCTCACACTTATTTGTGGCATTTCTGAAATCCAAGTTTCTCTGTGTGTCAGGGTGGATACTTTTGCCTGTAACAAGTATGTTGAACACATAACCTCTGGCTACTTAAAGAACAAAGGATGAGAAGCTACAGTAGCCAGATAAAGAACTTCCAGGATAATTCAATGGCAACTCATGTACTCTCTCTGTAGGCGAACAGGCAACACAGAAAAGAAATTCTTATATTTGAAAGTGATTGAGTGTGTGTGCACATAGGTGTTCACTTATTTATCTGTTATTTTAGTTTTAGATATATTCACTAGTATAAAACAATATTTCATATATATATGCAATAACAGTTTCCAAAATCCAGGGAACCACCTCCATGGGCACCGCTTTCCTATGTTGCTCTCTGGGTAATAAGAATGAAACGTGGAATTGTCTTGTTGTAGAGAAATTACTCAGAGATTCAAGCATTTTTCTTTTAATAGGTTGCTTGTTCCTAACCCTAAAATTAGGAAGTCTGTTAATATGTATGTTATATTATAATATATTTAATATATTATTTAAAATGTATAATTATTGTTTATTATAAAATATATTTCATATAATACCTGAGAATATTATATATTTATAAGAAAAAATACAACAAACGTATCAGTCCATACTTTCCTAGCCATGATTAGCTTCAGTACAGTTAAGCACATTACATCTCAACAGGAAAATTCTACTGAAATTCTGATCCCCTTGAGCTAGATAAGGAGAATTCCTGTAAAAGAAGCCTCTCCTCAACTATGAGAAAAGATATGTTTGGAAGTTTAGTTTAGTTTAGTGTTTTTTTTATTTTTTGGCAAGTCATGTGGCCTGAACTCTGGGCCTGGGCCCTGTCCCTCAACTCTTCAGCTCAAGCTTAGTGCTCTATCACTCGAGCCATAGCGCCACTTCTGGCTTTTTCAGGTTATGTGGTGCTGAGAAATCGAACCCAAGGCCTCATGCATATCAGGCAAGCATTCCACCACTGAGCCACTAATCCAGCCCAAGATTGCAAGTTTTTGAGAAAAGGAATTTGGCATTTGCTTTGCATCCTTGATTAGTCATGAATAGATATTATTTGGCTCCAAATTTTGTCTCCTTGTAGGTTCCCTGAACAGTTACACATCAGCCTCATTCCATCACATATCTTTAAGTCCTTCTTTTATTTCTTTTTATAATTTTTGTTTCCTAAAGCTTGATTGTTGATCCTAAAGCTTGACCTAGACAGTGTCCCTGAGCTCAATGCTAGTGCTCTACCACTTGAGCCGTGCACCACTTCTGGCTTTTTCTGTCTGGACATGCTTTGAATCATAATATTCAGATCTCAGCCTCCAGGGTAGCTAGGATTACAGGTGTGAGGCACCAGTGCCAAGCAAGTCCCACTCTTTTAGATATTATTCTAAAAGCCTCCAATCCAAGGTCACTCCTAAGATTGTAAATGGAACTATGCCAATAGTTCCTTTAATTGTTCTGGCTATGGTGTTTCTTTTGCAAATTATATTGAAACTATTCACTGTTCTCTTCCTAATCCATGATTCTAGATGTGTTAGTAATAATTACTTAAATTTAGCTGCTATAAACCCTAAATCTCTCAATTATTAATTTCATTTAATTCTTTCAATATGATTGTTTTTCAATACAAATATGAACTTATACTCACTTTCTTGAATCTACCCCTTGGCATGAGCTGTGCCTGGGCCTATTCTACCTCAAATGCAAGAGGTTGGCAAAAGAATAGCCTACAGTATTCCTGCTTAAGAGTCAGGACAAGTAGTTGAGTGCCTAAAAGAGGCAATGCATTCCTGGCATGGGAAGGGGTGGGAGAGACAACAGCCTAGAGAGCAAACTGGCAGTCACAACATTTAACAACTTCTCCTTTGGGGACACTGATCTCCTGCAAAGTGGCAGTGATATAACTCACTTAGTGAATTTTCATATATGAAGGAAGTTGTCATGTCTCACTACACAACTCACTTGTAGTCAAACAGAGGCTCATTCTTTTGTGTCCTCCTTAGGCCCAGTCTCATTTTATCACCATCTTAGACTTTGCCCAGACTCTATTCCTACCAGAAGGTCCCTGATGAGGAGGAATGTGTGGTATCTTGGCCTTTGATTAGCCCGATGGGAACTGAGGCCACTTTTAATTTTGTTCCTTTTCATTCTGACAAGTCTGTGGTAGGTGGTGGGAAAGCTCATTCTCTGAATTGTTCCCTATTACCAAATCCCTTCAGAGAAAGTCAAGGAATGACAGATTCTGCCTGAGGGAGTGAGTTTCTCCATTTCCAAAGAGGTCAATTAATATCTGATTATGAGGCCCACTTGGTGGTCCTTCCCCAGATCCGCTAAACAGGAGTGGATGTTACCTCAGACACCAGGCCATCCTCATATTTCTTCAGCTCTTTCTCATGAAAATAAAGGTCACAGGAGTTGAGTTGAGAAACAAGGAGAAATGAGAGTATCAGAAGAATCATTGGCATTGGGAGCAATTAGAAACACTGTGTGAAAAAATGGCTCAGAAAATCTAGGATCACTCACATCATTTGGGAATCACATCACAGGATTTGGGAATAAAATAAATAAATTACTACCTACATTAGTAACTCCACTGCTCTGGCTACATTACAAGTGTTCTCTCAAAAGGTAGCTGTACTAATTTGATGAGGAAAAAGGAGCACATTGTTTCCTCACCAAGTTCTACTAAGTATCTTCTTCCATAACCGAGGTTGTTCTTACCCTGTACTTGTCGGTTACTTTCCTTTGCTGGATTCAATCAATGACACTTGAAAGTGTTATCATCTTCAGACATGTAATTACATTTTGTTTTAATCCATTTGTTATAATATAAAACAAATTTTTTGGGAAAATATGTCTATGCTATATTTTATTCCATGCCATATTTATTTGATGTTATTAAGTATTATTTTAATAGTTTCATTTTTAAAACCTGAGGAAAATATTTTGTTACTGTTAGCACCAATTAGTTGCACCTTTTTTTGTATTTTTTCATATTTGTATTTGTTATTAAGCTTCTAACAATGTCTTTTCCCCCTACTGTTGCGTTCTTAAAAGTGCTTCAAATTATAAACTCTATATGATGATCTGTATGTGTTCATTTATAAATTTAAATTTTTATCTAATATGCACATTTTATATGATATTTTCATCCTATTGTAATTGCTCTGAAATCAATATGGAAGTCCTTCATTAACAAAAAAATGCAATGCCACAAAACCAGTGAAATTAAGATTAGGTATCTATCCAAAAATATTTAGCAATGATATAGTAGAAACATCCACTTCTCTTATATACCAAAACATGTTTATAGCTATGAAAGGTGCATTTTCTTTATTCTCTCTTTATGGAACATCCAGGTTGATTACACTGCTTGGTTGCTATGAATATTGCTGCCATGAACATATATGTTCATATTTATTTGTATTCTTTCAGTATGTATCCAATTTGCAATAATGGTCTTCAAGATATTTGTGTTTTTTGTATCGTGTAAACTTCCATTATGATCTCCATATGGGTTT
The DNA here is from genome assembly GCF_024711535.1 of Dipodomys merriami. Classification (NCBI taxonomy): domain Eukaryota; kingdom Metazoa; phylum Chordata; class Mammalia; order Rodentia; family Heteromyidae; genus Dipodomys; species Dipodomys merriami. The sequence continues at coordinate 1,551,630 of NW_027206035.1, read as the reverse complement.
CACTAGTTTACAATGCCACACCACCAAACACAATTCCTGATTTTTTCAACCTCTCCAGCAGTTTTTTTATTTGCGTGGTGATAGCTCTTCTGGTGTGTAAAATGGGATCTCAGTGAATTTCCTATTTATTTTCCTATGCATTTCCTCTGTGGATAAGAATCTCAAACATTTCATTTATTTACTAAACATATTGGTATTTCGTTCTTGATCAGTGTCTTTCTTTGTCTTTTGGTATTTGATCAATTTTTAAGTTTATAATATTTGATTTTTTCCCATTCCAAATACTTACTTTAATAAAAAGAATTTTTTCATTACAGTGGTGTATTGCTTGGATATTTTGATTTTGTGAAGGCTAAGAGAATTTGATATTGTTCTCTCAGTCAAATTATAAGCCTGTAAAAATGACGTGAACCTGATTAAATGAAGTTCTTTCTGCACATTTTCTCCCATACCGATTTCTCTGATTCATGAAATGTGTATTTTGTGTCATGCTGGATGCCTATCTAAGTCTGTGTTTGGATGATTCAGTAAGAATTGCAGAATTCGCCACATAGATTTTGGAGCAAAGGCTTATAGCTGGTAACTGGGCAATGATTCATAAGGCAGCTGAGGCTGAATCTATGATCCCTTCTACCTGTGTTCAGTTCCCAATCTCTTGTAATACACTCCTCACTTCCCATGCGGTGGTTTCCCATTCTATACAAAAGGTTTCTGGAGCTTCATGTTATTTTGGCCTCCTAGTAGGCCAACATGAGGGGAGTGAAAGCAAGCAAGGCAGATATGGCAGAGGAATTTACTTTTTTTAATTGTGTAAATGCCATACAGAGAGGTTACAATTACATGGGCAAGGTAATGAGTACATATCTTATCAAGCACTGTGGCCTCCTCCTTTGATTCCCCTTCCTATACCACCCCAACTCACCACCCCCACCCCGTGGTCCCTCCTCAGACCCCCCTCCCGCTAAAGTTGTAAAGTTCGTTTTTCAACATAACGTCTTGCACATCTCATTGTTGCAATGGATCCACCTGTACCCCAATTTAAACAATTTCTTTTTTCACTTCCCCTGCACAAAGTATTCCAATATCAAGTGCAGTGAACACAGGGGGCATACAGTGGGGTAGGGACATAAAAAGCAACAAAGAAATCAACTTATAAATATGATAGAAACAATCACAAGAAAGAAAAAAAATTGAATTCCTATCTTGGGGTTCATTTCGCCTAACATCAACTTATCTGACAGTTTCTTCTTGTCTCAGACATGTACTAGTTATTGAAAATAAGGGAAACCATGAGACCTATGCTTCTTTAGGCCTGGCTTACTTCATGTAAAAAAAATTTTTTGGTCGGTTTTGGGGCTTGAAATCTGGGCCTGGGCACTGTCCCTCAACTCTTCAGCACAAGGATAGCACTATCCCACTTGAGCCACAGTGTCACTTACAGCTTTTACTGCTTATGTGGGGCTGAGGAATCGAACCTAGGGCCTCATGCATGCAATGCAAGCACTCTACCACTCTGCCACCTTCCCAGCCCTGGCAGAGGGTTTTTATCTGTAGATCCATCACACTTGGGAGCTTCTGGCTGAAAATTCCAGAAAGACAAAAGTGAAGAAACACTTAAGAGAAAATGTAAAACAGAAAGCCACAATGTTTAACCCTATAACAAATTTCTAGGATAAGGAGACTCACTAATTGGTGTCACCTGAGGAGAAAAAGGAAATATTCAGGAAGAATGAGAAGGAAGTGGGAGGGAATAGAGAGAAAGAGACCTAGACTACCTAGAGCTGGGACCTCAATGTGAGCTTAATTTTACTGGGGAAACCAACCCCAAGGACGCAATACCTTACAATTTTGATTACTCTCTCTCTCATGCTACAAAGCCTATTCCAGATCCACTTCCACTCAGCATGGTGTCCATTCTGGGAACCAGACTGAATGCTGAAGGTTCCCAGGGGATGGAAAGACTGAAAACCACAGGGTTAAAGCTCAGAAAAGATACATGCCATCAATTCTCACATGTCATTTGTCAAAGTAAGTTCTACAACCAAGCCTGGTACCAATGGGGATGGGAATAGATATTGAAAGCATTATAATAATATCTACTATTATTATCATATAATAATCTAACATCTATTGTTTCATCAAAGGGAGAGAGATAGCGTTTCTCCCTTTTTAGGTGTATGGGACAGGGCATTCTATAGAAAGTTTGTCAATTGGGGGCTCTCTGAATCTTTTCTCCCAAGATTGTGGCTATGAGGTTTCGGGGAGGAGAATTAGAGTAGAAAAGTGAGTTCTCAAGCTGGGTACTGATGGGTGACACGTATATACCAAGCCTGAGGTCTGAGGATTATGATTTGAAGTCAGTCTGGGCAGGAAAATCCATGAGACTCATCTCCAATTAAACAAAAAGAGCCCGAATTGGATCTGTGGGTCAAATGTTAGAGCATTACCTATGAGTGGGTGGGGGAGACAGAATCTTGACCCTGAATTTAAACCCAGGTTGGGGGATGGGTGGAAATGTATTCTCAGTGCATGAAATCAAAGGTGTACGGTCAACATCACTATTGATGTTAACTTTGGGGAAGAGTTGATCAGTTTTATTCTGGAAATGATTTGTTCCACTCTTCTCTGTCCTGTATTCTTTAAAAGAAACAGCTTTGAACAATCTATACCTAAGATGTGTGGATTGCACAGAAGCACTGGTTTCATTTTTTTCTACTTACAAAATGGTACATAAATAGTGTACAAAGGAGTTTTAATTTAATATGTCGGTTTGTGAGTACATCTTGATCGATGTCATCAATTTGATTATTCTTCTCTATCTCACCCAACCCCACCCCCTCCATTTACGTGGTCACATTTTCACACCTGTACATTGAATATTATAACTGGATTCTCCCACTGCACCAGTTTGGCAAAGAAATTTCTTCATTGTACAGGCAAGGAAGATGAAGCTGAGGACTACATGCCCAAGACACCATAGCTATTACTTTGCATCAAGATTATTTGACTCACAAAATCTTCACCAAAAGAAGCATGATAAAAAAGAACATGGCCAGGAACTAGAAGCATCTATCTTTGTGTGTGTATGTGAGTGTGTTTGTTCTGGTGCCTGAGTGCTGTCCCTGAGCTGCTTTGCTGACTGTTAGCACTCTACCACTTGAGCCACAGTACCACTTCCAACTTTATGGTAGTTAATTGGAGGTAAGAATCTCATGAACTTTCTATCCTGGCCTCATTTTAATCCACAATCTTCAGACCTCAGTTTCCTGAGTAGCTAGGATTGCTGGTGTGAGCCACTGGCAGCTAGCTAAACATCTATTAGATAAACATGTGGGGCAATTGGTCATTTGATACTGGTGACACTCAACCTTGCTAATTAGGAGGCAGAGATTTACAAGAATGATATCATGACCAGTTTTGACAAAAACAATTCGTAAAAAAAACTACAACAACAAAGAAAGCTAGATATAGTGTAATTTTCCTGTTAACTCACTATGTGGAAGCCATAGGTAAGAGATCATTGCTCAAGGGAGGCTTGACCTGAAAAGTAATCTAAAGTGGTTAGAGCCTTAGCACCTTCAAGCACCAGTAGTGCCAAAAGAAAAAGAAAAGAAAAAAACAGAAAATGAAAGGAAAGTATAAAAAGGAACTATTTGCTCTTCATTCGTGGTTTCATTTCATTGGATACAAGAATTGAGAGTATTTTGTTTATTGTTTTAGGATTCAGGCCTCTCTAATATAAAAGCATTTATTTCAGGTAAATATTGTATTATTACTATTTATTAACTTATTATTCGACCTTTAGGTTTGGAGATTGAAATAATGGCTTTGTATATATTAGTCTAGTTCTACAACTTAGCTGTACCCAAGTTCTCTTGTATAGATTTGAAAATTGTTTATTAATTCTTCAATAGTTAGCTATTCTACTTTTCATCTTATATTTTCTCTCCCACCTTTTCCCCTATGTATTTTAGTTTATGTGTTCAAAACTCCTCAATTTTATCTTCTAAATTTAGAATTTTGCTTTTGAGTTTACAGAGAAGTCAGTTATTTGTGACATCTTTTAAAATTATATACAGATATATGTATTTCATATATATGATTGCTTCTTATAGTTCATTGCAATAGGCAACATTTATCTGACCCTGTGCACATAGCTATTGAGCCATTGTGATCCTCTCCTAAGAATAGCTTCCCTTGTTCTTCCCATGTGAACGCTTAGAGTGCTGTTAATCATATTCAAGTGTAATTATTTGTCTTTTACTATCTATTAGATAAACTTGTGGATGTATGGGCATATCTAGTTATTAGAAATGAGGAAAACCATGCAGCATATATTTAATTGGATCTGGCTTATTTCATTTCATAGCATTTCCCCCCCCCCCAGTCTTTCCATTTCTTCAGAATGGGGTAATGACATTCTTTCCCATGGAAGCACAATACAACAGAATTGAAGATCCAGAAATGAATCTACTCCTATAGGCATATAATCTTTGATAAGGAAGTCAGAAACACAGGGTGGAAGAAAAACCGCCTCTTCAAAAAATTGTTTTAACTGGCTGTACACAGAAAACTGAAATTAGATCATTTTATATCCTCCTGCACCAGAATCAATTCCAAATGGATTGAAGAGCTCAATTTAAATCCAGATGCCTTAGGAATCTTACAGGAAGAGTTAGGGGAAACACGGGGGCTCCTTGGCATAAGTCAAAATTTCCAAAGTACGTCTAGATAAATGGTATTACAGCAAACCAAATCAACCGTCAGGCTCAAAAGCCATGAAAAAAAGAGATAGTGTAGCACAGATTTATTAGGTAGCAAACCTACAGATGAGAGCCTCAGCCAATGGTAAACCCTTTCTCCCGTTTCTAACTAGGTTAATTATTCTGGGTTTACATGAATATAAGTATTTTCTGATGGGGATTAGTCAGAAAACAACTATTGCTAAGACAGAGATAGTATGTAAAATGAGTTGTAGATGGAGAAAGGGAGGGATTAAGGCAAGAGTGTCTAGTTCAAAGACTTGGCTTGGTGCCAGCTAAGTAAGGTATAGCTACACAAGGGAAGGGGAGTAAAACAGGAGTGGTTATAAACAAAAGCACTGGTCTGAAGCCTCAAAATAAGGACCGCAATCTGTGTGGACAAAACAGTCTCTAACAATAAGTTTTATTTAAATTAACAAGCATGATTTTAATTTTTTGCAGAGTGGGATGGTGTATAGTCACAGGCAATTTCTCCTATGTCACGTAATCCAATCTACTCTTTCACATGTTACCCAGTAGCCAGGTTTCAACACAAATGACTACAATGAGATTGTACAAATGACGCTGTGACTTTTCCCTCTTATGAATCAAAATTCTGTCAAATGATTTATGTCTTCCAGATGTTTACACATTTCTCATGATCTTTTCTACTATTTAGTCTTCATTATTGATAATCATAGTACATTTTGTTGTTTTCTTGTGTGTATATGTCATTTTTAGTGCTTGAACTCGATGTTTAATGGTCTCCCTTGTATTTTTTGCTCATGGCTGATGACACTCTATCCTTGAGTCACATGCTCACCTTCTGTTTCTTGCTGGATAATTGGAGATAAGTTTTCACATTTTTGTCTGTTTGGACTGACATTGAACTAAAATATTCAGGTCTCAGCCCCCTGAGTTATAGGATTGTACATATGAATGGCTGACACCAATCTTTGCTTTACTATTATTTTAATTATGTGGTAGAGGAAAGTGGAAGTATATTTGTGTTAAGTGTGCAATTTTCAAATACAAGTTTGAATCAACTTGATATAATATAACTGTTATCAATTTTACCAGTTAAATCATGAATATTACACATTACCACAGAAACATAATTGAAAACAAAAGGCATAATTGTTTTCTTAAAACAGTCAATGAAACCATAAATTACTTTCACTTTACAAATCATGTTTTATTTAACTTAAATTAGATGGACCCATTGCAACAATGAGATGTACAAGTCATTATGTCCAAAAATGAACTTTACAACTTTGTTGGGGGGGGGTAGTGGGGAGAATTAGAGGGGCAGGGGGAGGATGGGAAGGGATGGGAAGGGGAAACAAAGGAGGAGGTTAGGATTGATAAGAAATGTACTTATTATCTTGCCCATGTAATTGTGACCCCTCTGTACAGTATTTTCACAATAAAAAATAATATAAAAAACAAAAATAAATAAACTGCAAAAAATTTGGACAGGGTGCTAATATACATATTTTTCCATCATCACCTACCACATCCTCCTTCTTCCTTCCTAGAAAAAACACCCAATCAATAAAAGGCATAGATATTTGGCTCTTGACCTTAGAAATGGAAGCAGAATGTTATGGATGTCTGAGATGTTCATTAAGAGTGTTTTACATAGTAATGTCACATGCAACAACCTATGAGTTCTGCAGGTCTTAACACTACTTCCTTAGTGATGTAATAGGAGGTCAGCTTTATTGGACATAGTATTGTTTTCCACTTCCTTTCCTACCACCTGACCTAAATTATAATACATATTAACAGAAAGAAAAAGTAATGCCAACTTAAGAAAGTCCCATTGGAACAAGACGTTATGTCGAAAAGGGAACTTTACAACTTTGTGGGTGGATGGGAGGATCGATGGGTAGGGATGGTAAGGGGAAACAAAGGAGGAGGCAACAATACTTGATAAGAAATGTACTCATTACCTTACTCATGTAATTATAACCCATCTGTACTGTATTTTCACACAAAAATTATTAATATGAAAAAAATTCATTTAGGGCTCGGGGAATATGGCTTCATTGCATGAAACCCTGGGTTCTATTCCTCAGCACCACATAAACAGAAAAAGAAACACTGGAAATGGTGCTTTTCCTCAAGTGATAGACTTCTAGCTCAAGAACAGTTCATGGTCCCTGAGTGCAAGCCCCAGGACAGGAAAAAGAGTCATTTAGCTAGTAAATGCAAAATAAAGAACCCATACTTGGAATATATTATTGCTCCTTCCAAGTGATACCTAACAATAGTTCTTAATTCATGTACTTTACTTATATTAGAATACTGTGTTGAACAAAAAAAACTGTTGTTAATAGGTCATGGCAATTAATGCCAGGAATGTGCTTGGATGTCAGGGGAAGTTTAATTCTGGAAATTGAAAGATTCCAGGATTTTGTGTGCTCAGTGCTAATCAGAAAGGGAAAGGTATCTTTGTGGCCAGTCATGGCACCAAAAATGCATATGCTGGTTAACATTTGTGACAGAAGAGAAGGAATAACTCCAGATGGAAGGAATAAATTATAGTAACTAAGGTATAGCAGAAACCGTTCTAGGAAACCATTTTTGGTTTTTGAAGAACTAATTATAAACTAGGTTTATTCCTTATTGCTTTTATTATTCTAATCACTTAGGCTCTTCTTAATCTCTGTGTGAGAAGTTGTATATCCTTCTATGCTGCTCTTTCATACCTGATCTCCTTTGCTTTCTAAAAATCTCAGTCTTTCTCTATTTCTCAATGAACAATTTCTGATACTAAATCCACATATACTAATGTAAGAGTCCCATAGCTCATGAGTCATTAATGTAACAACATGGAAAAAGAGGGCATATTTATTACTACCTCAATTTTTCTGAAAAGCTGCAATGTCACATCATTTGATTTAAATTTCCATTCTTTGTCTACATAGTGTCATTAAGTGCACATAAATGCAAATATGAGCCAGGTGCTGGTGGCTCATGCCTGTAATGCAAGCTACTCAGGGGTTGAGACCAGAGGATTGTGGTTCAAAGCCAGCCTGGTCAGGAAAATCCATGAGACACTTATCTTCAATTAACCACCAGAAATCCGGAAGTGATGCTGTAACTCAAGTGGAAGAGCACTGGACTTGAGTTGAAGAGCTGAGGGACAGCACCCAGGATCAGAGTTCAAGCCACACGACGAACAGAACAGGTGTAAATATGACTTTAAGTTTCCTCATAAGGAATGACAAAGTCAATAGTAATCTTCCCAAGCAGAGAAAATAATTGCAAAATGACTTTACACTCGCAAAAATGTTTCAAGTTTAAAAGTCGATACTCCTGGAAAGATAAAACATAAGAATATAAGGAAGTCTGGGAAGTTCAGGTTGCATCAAGCCTATGCAGAACAGTCTTTGTGACATAATCTAAAATTAACCAGCCAAAAGCTGTATTGGAAGAATGGCTCAAGTTATGAGCAAGATTGCTGAATAAGAGCTTGAGGTTTTTTCATACACACATACAAGCATGCATATACACACAGAGGCACTTATATGTGTAAACACACATAAGAAACAACTTTCAGAATGTGTAGAAAAGTTAGAAAATATATACTGAGTAAGACTAGAACAAGTGATAATTGTTAATATTAGAAAGTCCTCAAGTGAACTTTCCCCAAAAAAGGTTGAGACTATTACATAGGTAGGGACCAGAGATAATATAGTCAACTAATTATTATTAAAGTGATCAGATCCATGGAGGAACAAATCAGAGACCCCTGCAGGTGCATCTGAAAATGTTCATAACCTCTGTCAAATTCTAAAACGTCTTTGAAAATTGTACATAAACAGTTTAAGCACTTAGTCTAGTGGATAAGATTATCAGAGAAGTTCAGAATTGCTAGCCTGTTTCTAGATTAAATAAACCATCACACTATGGCAGGGCAATGTGATACAAGCCTGGAAATTTAGCACTCAGACTAAGACAGGAAATTAGAGAATGGAATTACATAGCGATATCTTCCCTGGAACAGGTAGTATAATTTTCTCTCAATAAAACAACCCTAACAGCAAGAAAGAAATATACAGTTTGAAGTTTGGGCTAATTTTGTCACTATGTTTTGAGAAGTCACATTTCCTATTGAAATGCAACTCATATCATCCTCTGTTGTGTTTTAAATGCTCACTTCATTTCAGAAAATCCCTAGATGCAAAATGGCTCATGATTCCCAACTAAAAATTTGAGAAAGTAAGCATCATTCTGTTGGATTCCAAAGAAATGATTGAGGATTACAAAAACTAAAGCCTGGAGAAATGGCAAAGCTCATCTAATGTAGGACTTTGTAGACCTGGCTAAATTAGAATTTAGATTTAAAATAAATATATTTTGTTTGTAATTTCATATTCGATAGGATACTACAAAGTGGTATTCAAGTAGAAGGTTTAATTTAGAAATGCACAAATGATTCTGGCATTCTATTTGCCTGGAATATTCTTTCAATTGAGGTATAATTAGAACTTAATAGATAATACCAACAGTTCATGTATAACATGATAATGTGAATAATCTAGACAGTTGCCAACAAATGGATGCTATTAATTTATAAATTTAGAAAAAGCAATTTTTGAGACATTGGTGTAGCATGGTGTGAAGAAAGTAATTGTGTTACATCTTTTTTTTCTTCTACCTATACATAACACAGGAAGATATTTCCTTAATTACGGACCTCTGTATACAATTAGAAAAATGCTAGGTTTGAGGTTTGTTTTTATTTTGTTTTTGTTGTTTAGTTTGTCCTAGGGCTTGACCTCTGGGTCTGGGCACTGCCCCTGATCCTGTTTTTGCTCAAGGCTACACCTCTTCCACTTGAAATTCAATGCCACTTTTGTCTGGCTTTTCCTGAGCAGTTTACTGGAGATAAGAATCTAAGAAAACTTCTTTCCTGGGTGAGCTTTGAACCATAAACTTCAGATCTTAATATTCAGATATTCAGATCTCCTGAATATCTATGATAGATAAAATAATAATAATTGTGGGGCAAGTCTGCAGCAAAGATGGTGCTGAGAGGGAGTTGAGTAGGCAGAGACCGATTTGTTTATATTCAGTGCATAAATAGCTCCTGGAAGCTTAGGTGCATGATAGGGTGTGACCATTACAGTGATTAGTTGGTTCCTTTTCCTCCCCATGCCACCTGCTCTTTTTTGCTTTTAAACAGTGCTTGTTGGGTGTTAATAAACGAGTTCCTGCTTGACTTGCTCCCTGCTGTGTCTGATTGTCTCCTGGGTTAAGGGAAGCTTTGGAACGGGCAAGCGGCGCACTTACCTTTCCTCAGACCCCGTCCATCTTTCATGGGATGAAGACCCGACATCAGGAGCCCAACTCGGGCAAGAAAGGAAAATATACCGGCTGACGCTAAGTGGTCTCTCAGGGTAAGTAAAACCCTTAGTATGGGTAATGCTATTTCACAGAAGAAGGAGGAGGAGGCAACATTAAGCCTAGAGGGAGTAAAGGGGGACTTGGGAATTGAGAAGGTAAAGGAATGGGTCAAATTTGACTGAGAATGCACTGAAACATGCACAGTGGAAGTCAAAACAAGGGTGAAGGTTATCCCCTCTGACTTGGGTGCCCTGACTTTCCTAGGCTTCCACCCTATTCCCCCGATTGGGCCAGAGGTTGTGCCTTAGGAGACCTGTGAGAAGGAGATGCAAGACCCAGACCCATACCGACCTTCCATTGAGGGGCTGAGGGCTGCAGAAGAAACCTACTCGGAGGCCTGCCCTGTAAAGGAAGTCCCACCTGGGAGCCCAGAACCTGGGCCACAGGATTCACTTCCCCAACATATCCAGTCAATCTTTCACCAGGAGCTAACAGGCCCTTGGATCTTAAAGAGATCCACAAGGTGGTGGTGGTGAATGGCCTGAACTCTCCTTGGGCCCATACCCAATTACAGGACATTGCTTATCACCCATGTGTCCCTAAGGATTGGCTGGATGTGGCCAAAGCCATCTTCACCAGTTCTCAGTTTATTAAATGGTGTGCTTTCTTTAAGGAGCCATGCAGATTGTGGGCGGAGAATAACTGGCAAGTTCAAGCCGCAATACCTATTACTTATGCAGTTTTAACAGGGATGGGGGATGGGTACTCCACTGGGGTCCAACAGGCCACAATATTTGTCCTGTACCATGACTAGGTGAGGCAGGCAGGACTTGCCGTGTGGTAAAAACTGGATGATGGGCCCACTGAGTCCCCCATAGCAGGAGTGAGACAAAAACCTGGTGAGCCTCTACTTGAGTTTATAGCCCTAGTCCAACAGAGTATTAATTGCAAGCTGCCAGCAGGGAACCTCTGAGATCAGTTTGTAAAGCTACTGGTCTGGGAAGGGATATATGCAGACCACATCATGGCCTATGTGGGATTGAGAGAGAATTCCCTGAGCAGATGGGTGGTGGCCTCACAGGATATGGGAACACAACAGCATCATTCCTAATCTCTACCTTTAACCTTACAGGCTCAGACATCTGCAATGACTGAGCCTATTACCCAGGCGCTGGAAGCCCAGGGCCAAGGAACCCCAAGACCATTGGGGAGAGGGACTTGTTTTAAATGTGGGCAGGAGGGGTACTTTAAGAAGGACTATTCACAATAATCCCCCACCAACCAGCCCGGGGGTCCCAAACAGACCCCTACACCCTGCCCCAGGTGCAGGAATGGGCTGGGAAGGTGGCTCAATGGTAGGGTGCTTGCCTTGCATGCATGAGACCCTGGATTCAATTTCTCAGCAACACATAAGCAGAAAAAGCCACAAGTGGAGCTGAAGCTCAAGTGGTAGAGCGCTCACCTTGAGATGAAGAGCTGAGGGACAGTGCCCCGCCCCAGAGTTCAAGCTCCATGACCAACAAGATATATATATATATGTATATATATATATATATATATATATATATATATATATATGAATATTGCAGGAGCAGGAATTCCCTATAATCTCCAAGGCCAAGCAATTATAGAAAGAAATCACCAATGACTTAAGGAGCAATTACAATTATTAAAACAAAAAGGAGGAGTTTTAGCCTCCATATACAGTTATAGATAGCTTTTTTACCATTAACATTTTACATTTTTCAACAGGGGCAACTGAATCCAGATTTCAGAAGCACTGGGGACAACTTAACCCTAAGCCCTAAGTGAAAGTCAGGTGGAAGGACCTCCCTGACAAATCAATTGAGACGACCTGACCCTCTAGTTACTATGGGCAGGGGATTTGGATGTGTTTTTTCAATAGGGGACACAGCCCCTTTGGGTAGAGCCGGTCAGATCTGGTTGAGTCAGCTAGAGTAGCAGTTGAAGCACATTTCCTTCTCATAGAGATGTGACCCACAGGAACGTCTGCCTAGCTTGACAACCATGAGCTGTCCAAGCTCTCTACATGCCTTAGTGCCTGTCACCAAGCAGTGCCTGTCACAAGTGCCTTACATCAACTCCCTGCTAAGTGATTGGCCCAGAAGGACTCAGAAGGTTGGGAAAGCTGGGGTGTAAAATCCCCCCCCACTTGCACAAGAATAAATGAGACCTGCCTAAACCTAATCTCCCAGTGTGTGTTCCTTGTGGGCATCATTCACGCTTACCCCCTGCAGGACATCTAGCCCTATAAGTGGCGCCCAACGTGGGGCTCAAGTGTTTTTGGCAGATGGACGGTCTAATGCAAGGTAAGTGCCTCCAAGAGCAACCTTCCCCCTGCAGCATGAGAGCCTTAATTACGAGCGCTTGTTGCCCTGCTTCAGAGTAGGCGGTTAAAAGTATCACAAAAGGAAGCTAGTTTAATATGGGAAATAGTAAATGAATTGTGTCCGTGGATTGACTCCGGGGCCATTTGGGATCCAGACAGCTGGACCTGCTCCTTCAGGCAGCTCATAAAAAAGAAATATGAGAAGGCACTGAGCTACCCCTAAAATTTACCCCATTGTAGTAGCCATCCAAGCCTGTCTATCGGGGAGAGAATAAGGGGAAACTCTGCAGGCATTTAAGGCCTCACTATGAAAAGAAACAGCATACAGAAAATGGTGAAGCTGCTCAGGCACTCCCATCTTCTTGTGGAGGCAGAAAACAATTCCAGTAAGAATGCAGATGACCAACAACTGCCACCATCACGTGACCCACAGGGCCAGCCAGCTATGCTTGTAAAACCCCTCTCCCACACTTTGGGTCCCAGGAAACCTGCCCAAGGACTTCTTTTGGCCATTTAGGCTAGCCTGGGAACTCCCCTCAGGGAATTTTGTATCCTTGGGCCTTCATATCCAACTTTGCCCAAGAAAGAAAACCCGTTGTTCCCCCTATAATACAACAGTTTTTTGCGGGCCCCACAACTACCATGGCAATGGCAGCCAAGCCAATGGATGAACCCCAGTTCGTGTTCCCGGTAAACTTCCACCGAACCACTGCACCACCTAACCAATGGTACCCCCATGGCCCAAAAGTGCTTGACAAATATTGGACCACTGTTAAGGAAAATGGGTTGCACTCCCCATATGCTCAACAGATGCTCGAAACCATTAGCATTGATCTGAGTTGCCCCAATGATTGGAAGAACTTAATGTACACAACATCATCTTCAAGGGACTTCCTTTTATGGAAGGCTGCTTTTTATGATGAATGTGAACAACAAAGCACATGAAATGTCACTGATGGAGGATATGATGCAACCATAGCAGACCCTGATTGCTTAAAAGGGGAGGGAGCTTATGGGACTCCCATTGCACAAGCAGTGGCATCTCCACAGTACTTTGACCAAGTATTCCTCTGTGCATTGTGGGCTGACTCCTTGGTCCCTTGGAAAGAAGGGAACAAACAACTAAAAACCCTCATACAACATTGCAATGAATCTTTCACTGACTTTGTTGCCCGTGTTCTAGAAGCAATAGCCCAGAAGTTATCTCACGTTGGAGCCCAAGAAGCACTAACGAAGACCCTAATATGGGAAGGGGCCACAAAGGAATGCAGAAAAGCCATTGCCCCTGAACGAAATGGGGAGATCACTGATTGCATCCTAGCCACCAAAAATTTGGGGACATCAACTCATGCTAGGACTGCCCTTGCACAGGTTTTCACCTCTATGACCGCCAGTGCGTGCGCCCCCTAATGGCGCAATGGGAAGTTGACCTTGTTGGGGATGTGGCATAACTGGTCATTTTATTTTTATTTTTTTAATTTTAATTTTTTATTATGAAAGTACTGTACAGAGGGGTTACAATTACATGGGCAAGACAATGAGTACATTTCTTATCAAGCATTGTAGCCTCCTCCTTCGTATCTCCATCCCATCCCTTCACATCCTCCCCCAGGCCCCTCCCACTCAATCCTCCCCATTACCTCCGCACACCCGCACCAAAGTTGTAAAGTTCATTTTCCACCAAAACGACTTGTACATCTCATTGTTGCAATGGGTCCACCTGTATCACTATTTAAACGATTTGTTTTTCCCCTTCCCCTCAGCAAATTATATGGACATCAAATAGAGCGAAAGCAGGGGTTATACTATGGGGGAGGGAAATACAAAGCAATAAAGAAATAATCTTCTAAATGTGTTAGAAAAAATCAACTGAAAGAAAAAAAAAACACTTGAATACATATCCTAGGGTTCATTTCATTAACATCACGTTATCTGACATTTTCTGCTTGATTTAGAAATATGTTAAATATTACAAATAAGGGAAACCATGTTTGATTGGGCCTGGCATACTTCACTTAATATAATTTTTTCCAAGCATTTACATTTCCTAACAAATGGGACAATGCCATTCTTTCTGATAGAGGCATAGAATTCCATTGTGTATATATACCATTTTCTGATCCATTCATCTACTGAGAGGAATTTGGGTTGGTTCCAGATCTTAGATATAGTAAATTGTGCTGTAATAAACATAGTCGTGCTGGTAGCTTTAGTGTGGTCTTGTTTGTAAATATTTATGTAAATGCCCAAAAGTGGGATTGCTGGGTTATAGGGGAGCTCTATGTGGAGTCTTTGGAGGAAACTCCATACTACTTTCCAAAGTGGTTGAACAAGTTTACACTCCCACCAACAATGAAGTAAGGTTCCCTTCTGTCCACATTCCCTACAGCATCTGTTGTTCTTAGAGATCTTGATTTAGCCATTCTAACTGGAGGGATGTGGAATCTGAATGTTTTGGTTTGCATTTCTTTTATGGCTAGGGAATTTGTGCATTTCTTCATGTGTCTATTGGCCATCCTTCTTTCTTCTTCAGAGAAGTTTCTATTTAAGTCTTTAGCCCACTTATTTATTGGGCAGTTGTTTTTTGAGGATTTGTTGTTGGGGGATTTAATTTTTTAAGTTCCATGTATATTTTAGATATGAGAACCTTGTCGATTGTATGGCTAGTGAAGATCTTCTCCCAATCCGTGGCATTTCTATTGATCTTGCTAGCTATGTCCTTTGCCAGGCAGAAGCTCTGCAACTTCATGCAATCCCATTTGTCCAACCTTTCTTTGATTTGTTGTGTTTCCAGGTCTCTATTAAGAAAATTTCGGCCTGTGTCAAGGAGACCTAGGGTTTCTCCTATTCCATCCTGTAATGTTTTTAGAGTGTCTGCTTTGACTCTGAGGTCTTTGATCTTTTTGGAGTTGATTCTGTTGCAGGGTGATATATAAGGATTTAGTTTTAGTTTTCTCCAAGTAGTTAACCAATTTTGCCAGCACCATTTACTGAAGAGGCTGTCTTTCTTCCATTCTATATTTTAGCTTCCTTATCGAAGATTAGATGGCTATAAGTCTGTGGGTTCATTTCTGGGTTTTCAATTTTAGTCCATTGGTCCTGAGGACTGTTCTTATTCCAGTACCAAGCTGTTTTGATTACTATGGCTTTATAATAGAGTTTGAAATTTGGTATTGACATTCCTCCAGCAGTGTTCTTTCCGTTGAGGAGCGTTTTTGCTATTCGGGGTCTTTTATTGTTCCATATGAATTTTTGGATTGCCTCTTCTATTTCCTTGAAGAATGAGGTTGGAATTTTGATAGGTATCACATTGAATTTGCAGATACCCTTGGGAAGTGTTGCAATTTTCACGATGTTGAACTTTCTAAATCAGGAGCATGGGAGTTTTTGCGATTTTCTAAGTTCTGTATTGATTTACTTTTCAAGTTTTTAAAATTTTTATCATCGATGTCCTTCACTTCTTTTGTTAAGTTAATTCTTAGGTATTTTATTTTTGTGGGGCTATTACGAATGCAGTTGCTTTCCTAAATTCAGCCACAGGTTTCTCATTGTTGGCATACAGAAAAGCAATTGATTTTGGGGGGGTTATGTTTATACCCTGTTACTTTACCAAAGTTTTGAATAAGCTTGAAGGATTGGGAGGGGATTCCATGGCATTCTTTAAATAAAAGATCATGTCATCTGAAAAGATGGACAGTTTTACATCATCTTTCCCTACTTGAATCATTTTTATGCTTTCATCTTGTCTTATTGCTGTGGCTAGGCATTCTAATAGTAGATTGAAGAGAAGTGGAGAGTGTGGGCATACTTGTCTTGTTCCTGAGTTAAGGGGAAATGGCTTTTGTTTTTCACCATTAAGTATAATACTGGCTGTAGATTTGTCATATACAGCCTTTACTGTATTGACGAATATTCCATGGATTCCTAATTTTTCCAAGGCCTTCATCATAATGGGTGTTGGATCTTGTCAAATGCTTTTTGTACATCTATTGAGATAACCATGTGTTTCTTATCCTTGCTCCTGTTGATGTGATGAACAATATTAATTGATTTGCGTATGTTGAACCAGCTTTGCATCCCTGAAATGAATCCTGTTTGATCGTGGTGTATGATTTTTTGGATGGATTGATGTTGACTGGCCAAAATTTTGTTGAGAAATTCTGCATCAATGTTCATCAAAGAAATGGGTCTATAGTTCTCTTTCTTCGATGAGTCCCTGCCTACTTTTGGGATGATGGTTATGATGGCTTCATAGAATGTGTTCAGTAGTGAACTTTCTCTTTCAATTTCATTGAACAGTTGGAGGAGTATTGGTGTGAGCTCTGCTTTGAAGGCCTTGTAAAATTACACTGTAAACCATCTGGTCCTAGACTTTTCTTAGATGGGAGGTCTCTTATTGCTGTTTCTATTTAAATGCTTGATATGGGCCTGTTAATATGGCTTAACACAACTTGATTTATTTTTGGCATGTCAATATTTGCTAGGAAAAGGTCCATTTCTGCCATGTTCTCAAATTTATTAGCATAAAGTTGTTTTTTTTTTTTTTTGGCCGGTCATGGGGCTTGAACTCTGGGCTTGGGCACTATCCCTCAGCTCTTTAGCTCAAGGAGAGCGCTTTACCAATTGAGCCATAGCGCCACTTCCTAGCATAAAATTTTGAGAAGTATTCCCTTAAAATGTTCTGAATCTTGGTTGTTCCTTTGGTGATGTTTCCATTCTCATCTCTGAGTTTATTTATTTGAGTGTGTTCTCCTCTTTTTCTCATAAGATATTCTAAGAGTCTGTCAATTTTAATTTTTTCGAAGAACCAACTGTTTGTTTTGTTGATTCTTTCTACAGTTTTTTTGGATTCTAAATCATTTAATTCTGTTGTAATTTCAATTATTTATTTCTGTCTACTGAATTGGGGTTTAACTTGGTGCTCTTTTTCAAGAAGTTTCAGATCAACTAGATTTAACAGTCATCTACCAAATATTTCACCCAGCAGCATCAGAGTACACCTTTTTCTCAGCAGCACATGGAATATTTTCTAAAATAGACCACATTTTAGGCCACAAAGCAAACTTGTCCAAATTCAGAAACATTGAAGTTATACCTTGCATTCTCTCAGACCACAAAGGGAATAAAATTAGAACTCAACACCAAAAGCCACCAAAGAAAGTCCGTTAACATATGGAGGCTGTACAACACACTGCTGAATCACGAGTGGTTCATGGAAGAGATTAGAAAGGAAATTCAAATGTTCATGATATTTAACAAAAATGAGCACACAAATTACCAGCTCCTCTGGGAACTGGTCATTTTCAAAAGGATTGCCCTTCACTCTGGGGTTCACCCAAAAGAAAGCAACCTCCTTCCGTATGTCCTAAATGTAAAAAGGGTTTTGGGGGGGCCTCTGAATGCCACTCTAAGACTCAGACTTTAAACTAAATATGGGGTATTCCTCAGCCCCTACCCCAAGGGGACAAAAACTACAACCACCACCTCAAGTGAAATGGACTTTTCCTATCCAAAATGGAAAATCTAGAATGGAACTTAAGGTTAAAGAACAAAATTTAAGGGCATCATTGATACGGGGGTAAGTGTACAGTCCTTAGAAAAAAAGTAGTCAAAACGGTGTGGGTGGAACCTAATTCCTGGCCCCTGCATACAAGGTGTCGGTGGAAAAACAGATTCCCTCCATGTCCAATGGCCTGTAAAATGGAAAGACTGTGATGGGGTCACCGGGGCTTTTAAACCTCTTGTTGCCCCTGGCCTTCCATGCAATATTTGGGGAAGAGATGTCCTCACTAATATGGGTATTGTGATAACAACAGATGATAAGGCTTTTTATGAAGACATCAAAACCGATCAAGCCATTAGGCACCCACAGTACCCCCAATTCTAATGGCCAGTGTTGTAGGACCAGAGTCATTTCCACTCCAATGGGATACCACCAAACCCATTTGGGTAGAACAGTGGCCTATTTTCCCTGAAAAGTTCCCTCATCTTCACACTGTAGGGGAGGAGCAACTAGAAAAAGATATATTGAACAAATCATCAGTCCCCACAATTCTCCCATTTTTATAATCCAAAAAAAGAGCTCAAGGAAAATGGAGACTTCTTCATGACCTACATTCCATAAATATTCCTATGAAGAAGATGGTAATGCTTCAACCCGGACTCCCATATCTTTCTGCAATACCCAATGATTGGCACATTGCCATTATTGACATCAAGGACTACTATTTTTCCATCCACCTACATCCCAAAGATAAAAATATTTTGCATTCTCAGTTTGGGAATCTCACTGTCAGTTACCCAAACATTGATATCAATGGAAAGTTCTCCCTCAAGGAATGAAAAATAGCCCTACTCTATGTCAGATGTATGTTGCCCATGCTATTAGACCTTTGCTTTTAAAATGCTTTTGTGTCCATTACATGGATGACATTTTAATAGCACATAAAGAGGCTACCACCATTCAAGCCTGTTTAACACAACTCAAGGAAAATAGGCCTCCATATTTCCCCCTTACGCCTATCTTGGATGCTATTTAAATCAAACAATTACCCCAAATGGGTCTAATATTGTCATTAAGTCCGAATATACTTTAACTGAATTACAACAATATGTGGACATATCAATTGGGTACACAATTTTATGCGCCTCCCTACCCAAGAGCTCCAAACTTTATTTCAATTGCTTCAGGGACCCTCTGACACAACTTTCCTTTGTATACTTTCCCCTGATGCTCAACAATTTTTACAACAAGTCACTGATCGATTATGGTCAACACCCTTGGTGTTTTTAGATACCACCCACGAAATCACCCTGATTACATTAACTCATAATTGACTAATGGCGGCGCTGACTCAAACTTGTGGTGTGTTACAATGGGTACACCTTGACACTTCCCAATTACCAAAAAATAGCACACCCATTACCATGCTATGCAACTTAGCCATCAAAGGCGTGGAACGATGCCATCAAACATATGGCCGATTCTCCACCGTCTTATCTGTCCCATTCGAAAAACAGTCTTTAATTTACTGACAACAGAAGAGGAATTAGCCTTACAAGTCATCCATTACTAGTTTAACATTGATAATCATATGCCCAAGAACCCCTTTTTAAAGTTACTCAAGAACTCCCACTTTCATGTAAATGCTGTACTCGTCCCAAGGAGCAACCTATCCCTCAAGCTGTTGTGTTTTTTACCGATATTAGCAAAACTGTTCATGGATTTTACAATGGTAATACTAAAAAATACATGATTCAACAACATTCCCTGTCCATTCAAGCTGCTGAGGTACTGGCCATTTTACTCGCCCTTATATCTTTTCCCAGAGAATCTCTTAATATATTTTCTGATAGTTTATATGCTGTAAAAACTGTTGTCGTTCTTCCTGGAACTTTATTAAGAGATGATGGTCATGATATAACATGAATAATGTGTAAACTGCAAACTGTACTAGACAACCATGCCCAAACCTGGTACATTCAACACATTAGATTTCATACTAACCTCCCTGGACCACTAGCTGCTGGTAATGAAGCCATTGATCGTGCTATCACACCAACTGTATTACTCACCAATACGTCCATGGACCAGGCCTGAACGTTGCATGGCCGCTTTCATTTACTACTATCAAACAATTATTTCGTGATTTGACACACCAACAATACAAGCACATGATTTGGTCCTGCTCCTCCTGTGCACTTCCTTTACCCTTAGGATCACTTCAACCCATGGAAACAAATCCGTGAGGCCTTAGGCCCAATGGCACATGGCAAATGGACATAAACCATATCCCCCAGTTCGGCAAACAAAAATACGTCCATGTATGCATAGATTTATTCTCAGGCTTTCTAACAGCTTTAGCCTTAACAGGTGAAACAAGCCGCTCCATTAAGTCACTTCTACATGCCATTACAATTATGGGCGTTCCTTGGACCCTTAAAAAAGACAATGGCCCTGCTTACACCTCCAAATATTTTCATGAATTTCGTACCCTTTGGAACATCACACACCAGACAGGTATTCCATATAACCCACAAGGCCAAGCCATTGTTGAACGCAGTCATAAAGAAATTAAGACCCTTCTTTTAAAAGAATAGGGGAAACTGGAGGGGCTAGGGCCTAAAGATCCCCAAACACAATTAAATTATTGCCTTATAGTAAAAAACGTTTTAACATTCACACCCACCACAGGTGCGTCCCCCAAGGCCCTGCATTGGGGACTCATGAAAACACCTACTCCAGTCCCTTTGGTTAGATGGAGGGACCCCATCACAAGAAAATGGGAGGGCCCTGCTCCCTTAATGGCACAAGGGAGAGGATTTGCTTGTATCTTTCCAGACATGGTGATAAACCTCAGCTGGAATTGTCAGACCAACCGTCACCACCTACGAATGTGATGCGTTGACTACGCTTGAACAGCCCGAGGAGGAGGAGACGCAAACCTCGAGCTAGAGCCCATGCCATCACTTGGGGAGACCTAAAGGAATTGGTAGAACAAGCCCAGGCTATGACCACAGACCCTAACTCAGGGCATGGTACTCTATTCCTCCTAATGTGTGCCATTATTACAGCCAATTCTCAACCTGCTACAGGACAAGGTAAAATAACGTTAATGTCTAGCCCCCAAATCTTGATGATAGTAGGGGAAAATACCACCATCATACCTCAAATGCTTTCTTCCAATGGCACGGTTGGCCTTCCTTTCTCAGCAGCTTCCCTATGGCACCAAAAAGCAAACCTTACTTTTGGATGGAAGGGAGCCATCTCTTTTTGTTTTTCAGACGAGACTGTAAAACAGTTTGATGGCTGTACCATCCCCCTCTCAACAGTAACTCATGGGACTGGATGGTGGAACTACACGACACTCTAACCCATTTGTCCCACCGGAAAAAATTGTACTCAGGCTACTGACATACCTTTTCATATGCAGTTATGCCCATGCAGGGACTTTGATAGTTTTGACAATGTTCCCGTTCCTCTTGAGGAATTAGTGATTAGCCTTTGTGCCAGTTCCTGGCAAGGCAGAGTATTTGGGGACCTCACATTGTCCCTCTACCTGGCTATATACAACCAATCTGAAAAAAATCCCAAACCTCAAAATCTAAAGGAGTTTTAGAACTCATCAGGGGGACAATTGGGAGACCTAGTACTCCCCATGCCAGTCATTTGTTCATCATATTCCTGCCTGGATTTGTTCCCTTTCCTATTGGCCAATACTTGTCGCTGTAACCACTCTGCATGCAACCAGGTGTCAGGAATGGTAGTGGTTAGAGCCCTGTTCTTTTTTTGTCTAGGAGACAACTTCTCTGCTACTTGCACTCTCAGCAATCACTGGCAACCCAATGACTCATATCACTTTGTAGGTTTGGTATGTGTTCCCGCATTTATTGTTCTGGCTACTAATGACTCTCAGTTTTGTCAGGTTCAATTAGTTCATCCACGCCCTAAAAGAGATCATTACAATCGTGTCGGCGATCATCACTACAGTGGCTTCAGCTACTACCACGGCTATATCACTGTCCCAAAGCGTGTCCACCGTGCAAGAGATAAACCAGCTTATCCCTCAACTGTCATCCATACAATTACAACATTTGCAAGTTGCCAATCATCTAAACAGAGGCCTCCTTGTGCTCCAGCAACAAATAGACTTGCTCCAAAAAGAGATTATGTTTCTTTGATTAAAAGGAGGACTATGTAATGCTATGACTACTTCTGTCTGTCAGCTTTCCACTCCAGCGCCCAATGTCACTAAACTTAGTAACTACATCCAAGGCCCTTGGTGCCTTAAGTACTTAAACTTCACCCACCACCTGCTGCATGATGTTACCCGCCTAAACCAAACCACCATACAGCTTATTTGCACTGCCTCATTTTTAGAAGATGTGCTTAAAAAGTTACAACAATGGTTTTCACCAGTCTCTCTGGTCACCTGTGGAGGCCTTGCACTATTAGGGCTTATTCTCCTGGGAATTATTAAATGCTTACACTCCCGGCAAAAATGCCTCCAATGACCGGTCACCATAACGGCAATCCTTTTAAAAGAAAAGGGGGAATTTGTGGGTAGAGTCGGTCATATCTGGTTGAGTCAGCTAGAGTAGCAGTTGAAGCACACTTCCTGCACTTCCTGCTCATAGAGATGTGACCCAAAGGCACGTCTGCCTAGCTTGACAGCCATGAGCTGTCCATGCTCCCTACATGCCCACGGGGGACCAATCAGTGCCTGTCACCAAGCAGTGCCTGTCACAAGTGCCTTACATCAACTCCCCTCGAAGTGATTGGCAGGGAAGGGAAGGACTCAGGAGGTTGGGAAAGCTGGGGCTACAAAACTCCCCCCTTCTCCCACTTCCCCCCGACCCCCCTCCCCGCCACCTTGAGGAAGAATAAAGGAGACCTGCTTAAGCCTATTCTCCCAGTGTTTGTTCCTGGTGGGCATCATTCACACTTACCTCCTGCCAGAGATCTAGCCCTACACATCCCATTTGGATCCCTGCCAGGATCCTTAAGTTTTTACCCATTTTCTCTATACAGGATGCCCAAGAATAAACAAACCAACAAGGAAAGAAAAGTGGCTATGGTGGCTGAAGCATGTGTTTAGCTAATTATTTTAATGTTAGTTGCTCTCATTTTTCTTTTACCAATTGATTGTATAGCGGCATTACTTGAATCCATATGCTTCCTGTAAACATGTCTAAAACTTGGTATGATTTTGACCTTTATTTCATTAGCTGCCTCTGCAGCAGCAGCTGCTATGGCACTAATACAGAATGTTAATCATAATAATTTGTCTTTAGATAATTTTCAACCCCACAGGCAAATACCTGGATTAGAACAAGCCCCACGTCTGGACTTTGAAGTAGCAAAGACTGCTATCACATCCCCGACTAATGTTAAAGGACTGCTAATGATATTTCTTGGCCTGGTAATGCTTTTGCTGATGGTTTTTCTATGCTTTTTTGCATTATCCGTGCAGTGCAAATCTCTTATGAGTTTAGTCAGCTAGTTCATAAGATCAAGCTCCAAGTGAATGAATTTCCCCTGAGAGGAACCCCAGCCAGAGACAGGTAAGAGGGGGTGTCAATCTGACCAACCTAAGACAAGCATTCAGCTTCTCTCTGAAGAAGTTCTCAATGATAGGTAAGGCAGACAAGGCAAATCCACACAACCTAAGACAGGCTGGTTCACTTCTTTAAACAAAGATGGGGTGTTGGGAGCTGACAGTAAAGCTCAAAGGTCATTTTGACCCCTGTGCTCGATTAAAGGCACATACAAGGAACTGGCTTACTTAAAAGACACCGGGTCCCTAGGATTGCTTTGCTATGTCTGCAGAGTTTGTTTTAAATTTCCTTATTTTAGCTTCTCTGGGACAGAGCAAAGGCAGTACTCAGAGGCAAGTTTATAGCTCTGAGCCCCTACATCAACAAATTGGAGAGATCTGAAACTAACAATTTAATGACACATCTAAACCTACTTGAAAAAGAGCAGCAAGATAAACACCAATCCACTAGACGGAAAGAAATAATCAAAATTAAATCAGAATTAAATGAATTAGAATCCAAAAAAACTATAGAAAGAATCAACAAAACAAAGAGTTGGTTCTTCAAAAAACTTAACAAAATTGACAGACCCTTAGCAAATCTTATCTGAAAAAGAAGAGAACACACCCAAATTAATAAAATCAGAGATGAGAATGGAAACATCACCACGGAAACAAAGAAGATTCAGAACATTATAAGGGAATATTTCTCAAAATTTTATGCTAATAAGTTTGAGAACTTCACAGAAATGGACCTTTTCCTAGCAAACATTGACATGCCAAAACTAAACCATGATGTATTAAACTATCTTAACAGGCCCATATCAAGCACTGAAATAGCAACAGAAATAAAAGACCTCCCAGCTAAGAAAAGTCCAGGACCAGATGGCTTTACAGAGGAATCTTACAAGGCCTTCAAAGAAGAGCTCACACCAAAACTCCTCCAACTCTTTAATGAAATTGAAAGAGAAAGTTCACTACCGAACACATTCTATGAAGCCATCATAACCCTCATCCCAAAACCAGGCAGGGACTCATCAAAGAAAGAGAACTATAGACCTATTTATTTGATGAATATTGATGCAAAACTTCTCAACAAAATTTTGGCCAATCGACTTCAACAATTCATCCAAAAAATCATACAGCATGATCAAACAGGATTCATTTCAGGGATGCAAAGCTGGTTCAATATACGCAAATCAATTAATATTATTCATCACATCAACAGGAGCAAGAATAAGAACCACATGGTTATCTCAATAGATGCAGAAAAAGCATTCGATAAGATCCAACACCCATTATGATGAAGGTTTTGGAAAAATTAGGAATCCATGGAACATTCCTCAATACAACAAAGGCTGTATATGACAAACCTACAGCCAGCATTATACTCAATGGTTAAAAACTAAATCCATTTCCTCTTAACTCAGGAACAAGAAAATTATGTCCACTATCTCCAGTTCTCTTCAGCCTAGTATTAGAATGCCTCGCTACAGCAATAAGACAAGATGCAGACCTAAAGGGGATCCAAATATGGAAAGAAGAAATAAAACTCTCCCTCTTTGCAGATGACATGATCTTGTATTTAAAGAATCCAATAGACTCCACTCCCAAATTACTCAAGCTGATTCAAAACTTTGGTAAAGTAGAAGGTTATAAAATTAACCCCCAAAAATCAATAGCTATTCTGTATGCCAACAATGAGAAACGTGTGTCTGAAATTAGGAAAGCAACTCAATTTGTAATAGCCCCACAAAAAATAAAATACCTAGGAATTAACTTAACCAAAGAAGTGAAGGACCTCTATGATGAAAATTTAAAATCTTGAAAAAGGAAATCAACACAGAACTTAAAAAATGGCAAAACCTCCCATGCTCCTGGATTGGAAAGATTAACATCATGAAAATGGCAACACTTCCCAAAGTTATCTACAAATTCAATGCAATACCTATCAAAATTCCAAACTCAATCTTCAAGGAAATAGAAGAGGCAATCCAAATATTCATATGGAACAATAAAAGACCCCAAATAGCAAAAACGCTCCTCAACGGAAAAAACACTGCTGGAGGAATATCAATACCAAATTTCAAACTCTACTATAAAGCCATAGTAATCACAAGAGCTTGGTATTGGCATAAGATCAGACCTCAGGAACAATGCAATAGAATTGAAAACCCAGAAATGAACCTACAGACCTATAGCCATCTAATCTTCGATAAGGGAGCTAAAACAATAGAATGGAAAAAAGACAGCCTCTTCAGTAAATGGTGCTGGCAAAATTGGTTAACTACATGTAGAAAACTAAAGCTAGATCCTTATATATCACCCTGCACCAGAATCAACTCCAAATGGATCAAAGACCTTGAAGTCAAAGCAGACACTGTGAAAACATTACAGGATAGAATAGGAGAAACCATAGGTCTCCTTGTCTCAGGCCGAAATTTTCAGAATAGAGACCCGGAAGCACAACAAATCAAAGAAAGGTTGGACAAATGGGATTGCATAAAGTTGCAGAGTTTCTACAGGGCAAATGACATAGCTAACAAGATCAATAGAAAGCCTATGGATTGGAAGAAGATCTTTCCTAGCCATATAATTGACAAGGGTCTCATATCTAAAATATACTTGGAACTCAAAAAATTAAACCCCCCAACAACAAATCCACAAAGAAACAACTGCCCAATAAATAAATGGGTGAAAGACTTAAAGAGAAACTTTTCTGAAGAAGAAAGTAGGATGGCCAATAGACACAAGAAGAAATGTTCAACATCCCTAGCCATAAAAGAAATGCAAATCAAAACAACATTGAGATATCACCTCACTCTAGTTAGAACGGCAAAAATCAAGAACTCTAACAACAACAGATACTGGAGGGGATGTGGACAGAAAGGAACCTTACTTCATTGTTGGTGGGAATGTAAACTTGTTCAACCACTTTGGAAAGCAGTATGGAGGTTCCTCAAAAGACTTCACATAGAACTCCCCTATGACCCAGCAATCCCACTTTTGGGCATTTACCCAAATGTTTACAAACAAGACCACACTAAAGCTACCAGCACAACTATGTTTGTTGCTGCATTATTTACCATAGCTAAGTTATGGAACCAACCCAGATGCCCCTCAGTAGATGAATGGATCAAGAAAATGTGGTATATATACACAATGGAATTCTATGCCTCCATCAGAAAGAATGACATTGCCCCATTTGTTAGAAAATACAAAAACTTGGAAAAAATTATATTAAGTGAAGTAAGCCAGGCCCAAAGGAACATAGGTCCCATGGTTTCCCTTATTTGCAATATCTAGTATATGTTTGAGTCACGCAGAAAATGTCAGATAATATGATGTCTGGAAAATGAACACTTATATATGTATTTTAATGTTTTTTTCTTTCATGCATGTGTTTCTAATGCATCTATAAGATTATCTTTTTGTTGCTTTGTATGTCCCTCCCCCACAGTATAACCCCTGCTTTCACTGTATTTGATGTCAGTGCAACTTGTGTAGGAGATGGGGAAAAACCAGTTGTTTAAGGATACAGGTGGACCTGTTGCAACAATGAGAAGTACAAGTTGTCATGTCCAAAATGAGCTTTACAACGTCGGTGTGGGGGGCGGGGAAGGGGGAAGGAAAAGGATGGGGATTGGTGGGGAGGGGGGAGGCTCGGAAGTGATGTGAAGGTTAAACAGAGGAGGAGGCTGCAGTACTTTGTACGAAATGTATGCATTATCCTGCCCATGCAATAGTAACCCCTCTGTACAGTATGTTCACAAATAAAATAAAATTTAAAAATAAATAAATAAATAAATAAATTTCCTTATTTTTCTGGACGATAGTAGAACAGCCTGAATGTGCGGACCCACTAGGATGCACCGTGCAGCATGTGTGGAACTCCCAATACCCAAGCTGATCCCATGTTGGGAAGAGTACAACCATATGAGATAATGACTTTTATATATGTCCCAGAAGTAATCGAGCTGCTTAAGATATTTCTACCTGTAGTGGGGCTGATGTTTATTATTGTGCTAGGTGGGGCTGTGAGGTAACTGGGACAGGCTCTGGAATCCTGCACAAGGACCCTCCCTATCCTTGTCTGGCGAATCTCGTCCCCCAGACTTGCCTCGAACCCCCTGTACGGCCAATGTTATTCTTACCAATGTAATCCTGTTAAAATAACCTTTACAGAGGAGGGAAAAGGATAACTAACTGGGAGGTGGGCATGTCATTAAAACAAAAAAGGGGGAATCTGTGGGACACGTGAGCAGCAAAGATTGTGCTGAGAGAGATTTGAGTAGGCAGACCCCTATTTGTTTACGTTTAGGGCATAAATAGCTCATGGAAGCTTAGGTGCATGATAAGGTGTGACCTTTACAGTGATTGGTTGGTTCCTTTTCCTCCCCAGGCCACCCGATCATTTTGCATTTGAAAAGTGCTTGCTGTGTGTTAATAAATGAGTAACTTTCACTTGACTCCCTGCTGTGTCTGATTGTTTCCCGGGTTAAGGGAGGCTGGGGAATGGGCTAGCTGAGCACTTATGTTGCCTCGGACCACGTCCATCTTTCGTGGGATGGATGAAGACCCAACAAATAACATATAATAATATAAATGTAAAATAAAAATAAAAAAAATAATATTTGCAAATGTTCTTATCACAAGAATACCACTGGGGGGGATTGATGCAGTAATATTTAGTGTACTGTTCTTTGCAAATTTGGGAGGGCATCACAGCAGAAGTGCAGTATTTTTTCACAATATTGATAAGCTGGTCATGATGTAAATTTAGGGAATTATATGGTGTACCTTAGAAGTTGGAACTGTTGGGCTAGGATGACTTTATGGCATAAAAACTTAGCGTTGATTGTCAAAGACATACTAGCTTAAGTCGGGGGCCGGTGGCTCCTGCCTGTAATCCTAGCTACTGAGGAGGCTGAGATCTGAGGATCACGGTTCAAAGCCAGCCCGGGCAAAAAAGCCTGTAAGACGTTTATTTTTCTAATTTTTATTTTTTTATTGTGAAAATGCTGTACAGAGTGGTCAAAATTACATGGGCAAGATAGTGAGTACATTTCTTATCAAGCATTGTAGCCTCCTCGTTTGTTTACCATTCTCATCCCTTCCCATCCACTCCCCCCACCAAAACCTCTCTCCCACAAGTTGTAAAGTTCGTTTTCGACATGACAACCTGTATTTCTCATTGTTGCAACAGGTCCACATGTATCGTTATTTAAATGACTTGTTTTTCCCTTTCCCCTCCACAAATTATACCGACATCAAATACAGAGAAAGCAGGGGTTATACTGTGGGGGAGGGACATACAAAGCAACAAAGAAATAATCTTATAATTGCATTAGAAAAAAATGCATGAAAGAAAAAAAAACATTTAAAATACATATCTTAAGGTTCATTTTCCTAACATCACCTTATCTGACCATTTCTGCTGAACTCATACATATATTAGATATTGCAAATAAGGGAAACCATGGGACCTATGTTTCTTTGGGCCTGGCTTACTTCACTTAATATCATTTTTTCCAAGTCTTTCCATTTCCTAACAAATTGGGCAATGTCATTCTTTCTGATGGAGGCATAGAATTCCATTGTGTATATATACCACATTTTCTTGACCCATTCATCTACTGAGGGCCATCTGGGTTGGTTCCAGATCTTAGCTATGGTAAATAATGCTGCAGTAAACATAATTATGCTGGTAGCTTTAGTGTAGTCTTGTTTGTAAAGATTTGGGTAAATGCCGAAAAGTGGGACTGATGGGTCATAGGGGAGCTCTATGTGGAGTCTTTTGAGGAACCTCCATATTACTTTACAAAGTGGTTGATCAAGTTTACACTCCCACCAACAATGAAGTAAGGTTCCTATCTGTCCACATCCCCTCCAGCATCTGTTGTTATTAGAGTTTTTGATTTTTGCCATTCTAACTGGGGTGAGGTGGTATCACAATGTTGTTTTAATTTGCATTTCTTTTAAGGGTAGGGAGGTTGAGCATTTCTTCACGTGTCTATTGGCCATCCTTCTTTCTTCTTCAGAGAAGTTTCTCTTTAAGTCATTAACCCACTTATTTATTGGGCGGTTGTTTCTTTGAGGATTTGTTGTTGGGGATTTAATTTTTTGAGTTCTTAGTACATTTTAGATATGAGACCCTTGTCTGTTGTATTTCTAGTGAAGATCTTCTCCCAATTCGTGGGCTTTCTATTGATCTTGCTAGCTATGTCCTTTGCCATGCAGGAGCTCTGCAACTTCATGCAATCCCATTTGTCCAACCTTTCTTTGATTTGTTGTGTTTCCGGGTCTCTATTAAGAAAATTTCGGCCTGCTCCAAGGAGACCTAGGGTTTCTTCAATTCCGTCCTGAAAGTAGAAATTCTCGACAGAAGGTTAGACCATGCAGAAGATCGAATCTTGAGGACTGAAGACAGCCTATACTTTATAGAGAAAGAACGTACAAACATCCATGAAAAATCCATGAAATATGAGAGATCTATCCAACACTTTAAAGACACCATCAGAAGGCCTAAAATAAGGATAATGGGTGTAGAGGAGCACCTAGAAACAGAAGTTAATGGTATAGGAAATTTGTTTAACAGGATCCTAGCAGAAAACTTCCCAAACATGCAAAAAGATAGGCCTATTCAAATACAAGAAGCTTTTAGAACTCCAAGTAGACCAGATCAGAATAGGACATCCCACCATAACATTATAATTCACACTGGATCAATTCAAACCTAGGAAAAGATCCTTAAAGCTGTCAAGGAGAAAAGATTAATCACCTATAAAGGGAAACCAATTAGAATCACCTCAGATTTCTCAGCAGAGACAATCAAAACAAGAAGACCCTGGAATGATGTATGCCATGGCCTAAAAACAAGCAACTATCAACCAAGAATACTGTACCCAGCTAAACTCTCCTTCATAACTGAAGGCCAAATAAAAAACTTCCAAAGCAAAGAAAAATTGAAACAATACATCTCCACCAAACCAGCCCTACAAAAGATTCTTAAAGGTGTCCAACACATAGAAAACCAACAAGACCACAATGAAGGCAAAGTAACTGCACCCAAACTGAGAATCCAAGAACCATAGGAAGGACCCAGTTTTCGCAGCCCCCAAGAAGGTGGATAACATGACAGGAACTCCCAAATAACTCTCAGT
This sequence comes from Dipodomys merriami, assembly GCF_024711535.1. Classification (NCBI taxonomy): domain Eukaryota; kingdom Metazoa; phylum Chordata; class Mammalia; order Rodentia; family Heteromyidae; genus Dipodomys; species Dipodomys merriami. Next base: position 1,520,981 of record NW_027206035.1, on the reverse strand, counting down.
CCTATCTCTTAACATTAACAGATTTAACTCTCCAATTTAGTGACATAGAATGTCTAGTTGGATTAAAAAGCAAGATCTTTCTATCTGCTGCCTTCAAGAGTCACATCTTGCCTGTAAAAACAAACACATTTTCAATGTTAAAGGCTAGAACAAAATCTACCAAGCAAACAGCAACCATAAACATGCTGGAGTTCCAATCCTAATATCAGATAACAATAGACTTCAAATTAAAATTTGTGAGAAGAGATAAAGAAGGTTGCTACATACAAACTAAGGGATCTCTCCTTCAGGAGGATATTACAATTCTAAATATCTATTTGCCAAACAACAGAGCAACCAAATTTATCCAAGAAACACTGCTTTCTCTCAAATCCCACATAGATCCAAAGACACTTATTGTTGGGGATTTTAACACACCACTCTCCCCACTAGATAAATCAACTCGGCAAAAACTCAACAGAGAAACCGCATGTCTAAAGAACTGCATAGATCAAATAGATTTAACAGACATCTACCGAATATTTCACCCAACAGCATGACAATACTCATTTTTCTCAGCAGCACATGGAACATTTTCTAAAATAGTCCACATTTTAGGCCACAAAGCAAACTTGTCCAAATTCAGAAACATTAAAGTTATACCTTGCATTCTCTCAGACCACAAGGGAACAAAATTAGAACTCAACACCAAAAGCCACCAAAGAAAGTCTGGTATCACATGGAGGCTGAACAACACACTGCTGAATCAGGAGTGGGTCCTTGAAGAGATTAGAAAGGAAATTCAAATGTTCATGCTATTCAAAAAAATGAGCACACAAATTAACAGCTCCTCTGGGATATAGTAAAGGCAGTACTCAGAAGCAAGTTTATAGCTCTGAGTTCCTACATCAACAAATTCGAGACAACTGAAACCAACAATTTAATGAGACATCTAAACCTCCTTGAAAAAGAGCAGCAAGATAAACCCCAATCCAGTAGACGGAAAGAAATAATCAAAATTAAATCAGAATTAAATGAATTAGAATCCAAAACAACTACAGAAAGAATCAACAAAACAAAGAGTTGGTTCTCTGAAAAAATTAACAAAATTGACAGACCCTTAGCAAATCTTACCTGAGAAAGAAGAGAACACACCAAAATAAATAAACTCAGAGATGAGAATGGAAACATCACCACAGAAAGAACCAAGATTCAGAACATTTTAAGGGAATACTTCTCAAAACTTTATGCTAATAAGTTTGAGAACTTGGCAGAAATGGACCTTTTCTTAACAAATATTGACATGGCAAAACTAAACCAAGATGAGTTAAACCATCTTAACACGCCCATATCAAGCATTGAAATAGAAACAGCAATGAGAGACTTCCCTGCTAAGAAAAGTCCAGGAGCAGATGGTTTTACAGCAGAATTCTACAAGGCCTTCAAAGCAGAGCTCACACCAATAATCCTCCAACTCTTCAATGAAATTTAAAGAGAAAGTTCACTACCGAACACATTCTATGAAGCCATCATAACCCTCATCCCAAAACCAGTCAGGGACTCATCAAACAAAACAGAACTATGGACACATTTCTTCGATGAACATTGATGCAAATCTTCTCAACAAAATATTGGCCAATCGAGTTCAACAATTCATCCAAAAAATCATACACCACGATCAAACAGGATTCATTTCAGGAATGCAACGCTGGTTCAATATACGCAAATCAATTAATATTATTCATCACATCAACAGGAGCAAGAATAAGAACCACATGATTATCTCAATAGATGCAGAAAAAGCATTCGACAAGATCCAACACCCTTTCATGATGAAGGTTTTGGAAAAATTAGGAATCCATGGAACATTCCTCAATACAATAAAGGCTGTATATGACAAACCTACAGCCAGCATTATACTCAATGGTGAAAAATTAAATCCATTTCCTCTTAACTCAGGAACAAGAAAATTATGTCCACTATCTCCAGTTCTCTTCAGCCTAGTATTAGAATGCCTCGCTACAGCAATAAGACAAGATGCAGACCTAAAGGGGATCCAAATATGGAAAGAAGAAATAATACTCTCCCTCTTTGCAGTTGACATTATCTTGTATTTAAAGAATCCCATTGACTCTACTTACAAATTACTCAAGCTGATTCAAAACTATGGCATAAAATTAAAAACTGTGGTATAAAATTAACCCTCAAAATCAATGGCTTTTCTGTATGCCAACAATGAGTAAAGTGTGTCTGAAATTAGGAAAGCAACTCCATTTGTAATAGCCCCACAAAAAATAAAATACCTAGGAATTAACTTAACCAAAGAAGTGAAGGACCTCTATGATGAAAACTTTAAAAACTTGAAAAAGGAAATCAATACAGAACTTAGAAAATGGGAACAACTGCCATCCTCCTGGATTGGAAAGATTAACATCTTGAAAATGGCAATACTTCCGAAGGATATCTACAAATTTAATGTGATACTTATCAAAATTCCAACCTCAATCTTCAAGGAAATAGAAGAGGCAATACAAAAATTCATATGGAATAATAAAAGACCCCAAATAGCAAAAACGCTCCTCAACGGAAAGAACACTGCTGGTGGAATATCAATACCAAATTTCAAACTCTACTATAAAAAGCCATGGTAATCAAAACAGCTTGGTACTGGCACAAGAACATACCTCAGGACCAATGGAATAAAATTGAAAACCCAGAAATGAACCTATAGACCTATAACCATCAAATCTTTGATAAGGGAGCTAAAAAATAGAATGGAACAAAGACAGCCTCTTCAGTAAATGGTGCTGGCAAAATTGGTTAACTTGTAGAAAACTAAAACTATATCCTTATGTATTATCCTGCACCAGAATCAACTCTACATGGATCAAAGACCTCATGTCAAAGCCTGTGAGACTCTTATCTCCAATTAACCACTAGAAAAACAGAAATGGTGCTGTGGCTCAAACGGTAGAGCACTTGCCTTGAGCTGAAGAGTGAAAGGATAGTGCTCAAGCCCAGAGTTCAAGCCCCACGACCGACATAAAAGGAAGAAAGGAAGAAAGAAAGAAAGAAAGAAAGAAAGAAAGAAAGAAAGAAAGAAAAGCTTACTCTGATGAACAAATGTTTACTCTTCTGTTATTAATTATTATTGGTAGTTCATAGTTCACAGGTTTATCTTCTAACAGAATGTAGTTCTTTTTCTGTTGATTTTTAAATACATAACATCCCATTGGAAACTGTATCTATTGCAGAATTAAATGAAAAGCAAACAGATACTGTTTTACATGTCTCTGGTATGGCATGTTCAGAATTTTAGAATGAGTATTTAATAGTCATAGGCATATTGAAGATAACTTATATTGTGTTCTCTTAACAATTATTCAGTTTTAAAAGTTAGGAGTTTCCATAGAATTGAACTGTTTACTGTTTTACTATAAGACAATACTAAAATTATGTTTTTTTTTCAAAATAATGGCAAGTATATTGTGAAAATATTGTATACTTTGATAACATTCAAGTTGATGACCCTCTGATAGAGAAAGGGATAACAGAATAATATTAACTATACAAATACAGTGAAATTATATTATATGTAGCTTATTTTTTAATTTAATTTTACAGTCAAGGTGATATATAGAATGGGTTGCAATAATTGTAAGGTAGTGAATACATAACATGTTGAACTTTTTACCCCCCCTCACTTTTCTCACCGTTTTCCTTCACCCCAATACCCCTCACAAGTTGTAATGTAAATTTCCAACATGTTGTCTTGTGAGTATTGCTATTGATTTGGTTTGCCCTTTGTTCTTTGTCTCGAAATTTTGTTGTTCCTCTTCCCTTGCCAAATTAAGATAAATGTACATACAATGACACATGATACTGAAATAAAATACTGCAGGGAACAAACCATTGGGGAAAATGCAAAAGAAAAAAAGAAATCACATACTACATTAAAAACAACAATCACCAAGAAAAACCTCTGTTTCCATATCTAGGAGGTCATTTTGCTCAGCATCATTTTATACATATCCATTGAGCCATTCTGCTCATTTGCTAGGACTATCCTAGATATTTCCTACTTATTACAACTGAGAGAAACTATGGAATCTCTTTATTTGTGTTTTGTTTATTTTACTTAGTAGGATTTTTCCAAGTCTTTCCATTTGGAATTGGAAGAATAGAATTCCGCTACATATATACCACATTTTGTCAATTATTCATTTACTGAGTGACATATTGGTTTAAAACATGATTGCATGTAACTATTACTTAGGGTCATTCAAAAATGACAGATGCCACCTCCCCTGACATTCTAAAATCATGATTTCTATGTATGATAGAATTTCATGGTGGTACAAGGGTTGAGATATCTGGATGAATCTAATGCAAATATTGCACTGAATTAGGCAGAAAGATATCCAGTATCATATAGGATAAAAATGGTAGTGACAAAATATTCCCTTGAGAAATATATAGAAGGCTGCCAGCAGTAGTAAATAGTTCAGATAATTTTGAAGCATTTAGAAATGCAAGTTCAAGTATGTCTGTTTAAATAAAAAGTATGTGAGTGGAAGGGCAAAAGAAGGGGAAAAGAGGAAAATAACTGACAGCAGATCATTTTCCCAAGTTAGAGTATAAAAAGACATAATCTTAACTTCCAAGTTAAAAAGAGAACAATATCATACTTCTCATTCAATTTAGATTCTTGAAAATATTTACTTGGCTTTTTCCTACTTTAATGCTCCAAAATAAATGAAGACATAAGAAAAGTTATGTGATGTCCATTACTTCACCCTGAACACTAACTGTTTTGCCCTCTTTTCTCAATTTGCACTTGGAAAATAGTCCCTAAGTTGATGATGTTGTGGCTGATTAGAGTCAGAGTCAGGAGCTTCTACATGTACAATTATCTCAGCATAGTTTAAAGCAGATTTCCCCCCCCCCCAAGATATCCAACTACATTGTCTGAAGCTGTACTTTGAACACACCCTGACACCTGAGCTCATAATTTGAAATTACACTTCAGCATTTCCTTGGCACATTCTACGTTGTGCCGTTGTCTTTTTTGCACATTCCTTTTGAGTTCAGAGTTGCTCTATTTCCATTTCATCTGTACAAACTGCTAAGAACATTGTTCAACTACCACTTCTTGTTGCACATGCCCGGTCTATGTATGAAGGTACTTTGTCCATGTTAAACAATAGGGTAGTACTCACTCTCTCAGGAGAAAAGTTCCACAGTATAACACTATGCCCACATTACAGGATGTAGAATTTAAAGAATTTTGAGACAAACAGTGATATTAGTATTGAAAGGGTCCTTAGGGACATTTTCTTGTAGCTCATTAGTTTTCCCAGGAGAAATATAAATATTCACAAAATCTGGAGCTAATTAGAAAGTATCCGAATTAACACTAGATCCTAGATGTTGTTTTAATACTAGTCACCATTGTATTATTGTTACATCAGAATCCTTCCCTACTTGCAAAAGGGTATGAGAAAATGAAAGTAAGGCATTAAAGCAAAATGTCATATCTTTCTAGGCATTTAATCTTACTAGTGAGGGTAATGTCTAAACTCTTCCATTCAATAAAGTTTGAAGTTTATAAGAGAACTTCCTACATATAAGAATTTCTAGCAGGTTGATTGACACGGTTATTTCTGCATGGAGATATCCCTAACTAGAACTAGAGTTAAATAGAGTATATGACAGTTATGATGTGTCAATGGCTATTGAAGCATTTTCTACTCTAAAGAAGAATCAATTCCAGGAGTCTTCAGTCACATAAGTAAAGTTGTTTGTTCAACCTAATACTTGGTGTTACTTTTCCTACATTTATAATGAATAGGCTGATAAGATTTCCAAACATATGTAAAGATATTTCAATAAAATTCCAAACTGATGTGGATACATGGGCCACTCTTTGGAACTGTAGGACAAATTAGGCTGGTTTGTGCTGTAGTCCAATCTATAAACTCCTGGCTAAAAAAGTCTTCAAAAATTATTCACAGAATACCTCTAAGTAAAGTTCATGAGAGTTATATCTGTATAATTCTTCTAAGATCAGGATAAAAGCATTTGTTCCCAAAAATTAAAATCAACAGGTTCTGTTGAATTCATGGATCCAGAATTTTATGGATTCACATTCATATCTCAAAATTTAATCAAGATGACTTTCACCAAAACACTTTTCTTATTGAACTTGTCTATGTCTTTTTACTTTTCAAATCCAAATAGCATATTTCCTTCAAGATCTTCCTGCAAATTCTTTCCTTCCTTTAATTCTGTAAATGTCTATTTACTACTTTTTTGTTTCCTTATGTATCTCTTTCTTCCAATCTTATCCACACTGGTACTCACATTGCTCACACTTCTGTCAGAACTTTCCTTTTCCTCTTCCCTCCAATAATGCCCCCAATTTGGATGTGAGGCGATCTGGATGCGACATCTGTCACCCCATTGATCGCCAGGGTTGATTCGGCTGATCTGGCTGGCTAGGCGGGTGTCCCCTTCCTCCCTCACCGCTCCATGTGCGTCCCTCCGGAAGCTGCGCGCTAGGTCGAAGAGGACGACCATCCCGGATAGAGGAGGACCGGTCGTCGGTCAAGGATATACGAGTAGCTGCGCTTCCCTGCTAGAACCTCCAAACAAGCTCTCAAGGTCCAATAATGCCCCCAATTTTATTATTCTTTTTTCCTATTCATGATCGTGGATATTTTGAAGATGTCTAAACAGACCTATATTTGCATCTATTTAATATAAACTTTAGAACTATCAGATATTTTTCCCCTAAATCCATTATTTCCACCTGTGGTTCTTATTACTATGAACATCACTAACAGAGTTACCAGCCAAACGTGTGGAAGCCTTTTTTATTTCTTCTTACCCTTCTACTCCCTCCTATTAGATAAGATGAATGATCAAGATTTACTCAGTTTTTATCACTAATATGATTTCTTTTTTTGGAGCTTTTATGACTTTCTTTAATTGTGAAAATACTGTACAGAGGGGTTACAATTACATGGGCAAGATAATGAGCACATTTCTTATGAAGCATTTTAGCCTCCTCCTTGGTTTCGCCTTCCTATCCCTTCCCATCCTTCCCCCACCCCACACCCAATCCTCCCTCCCCCAAAGTTGTAAAGTTCGTTTTTGACATAACGACTTACACAATATGATTTCTCTGTACTCCTTTTTATGCCCCTAACACCAGCCTGTTTCATTTACTCATCACTGTCACCTAGTCCTAAAACAACCATTTCGAAAGTATGCTTTTTCCCCCATAGTCTTTTCATATTGGTCCTCTTTATCACGAAATTACTCTCTTTGTAAGCACACAGAGTGAAGAGCTCAGACACATATTCTAGTATCATTATTTACTCACTACATTGATTGTTGGCCTTACATTTCTCATGTGTAAATCAATGTAATCTAACAGAAATAATGAAGAATATATTTGTTGACTTCTAGAGCAAGAATAAAGAAAAGTGAAGAGTCCTTACATTTTCCACTTTACCTTACAAATAAGGAAAGAGTCAAATTCAGTTTGCTGGTATAAAGTCACAAATTGCTTCATGTAGAAATAAAAATAAGTTATACCTCCTGGCTCTAAGTCCTATATCCTTTCTAGGTAACTACAGACATGAAAGTGTTATTATGTAAATTGTGTCATGTCTTTACAGCACTATTGCAGAACATACTCAATATATCATTTGAAAACATTGGTTACTGAATCGTATTTATATGAGAATGTTATTTGAACTAATCCCACTAAGTTGAAAACTACACTTTAGTCCATCAAAATGTGGAAATAAACAATTTTATTTATAAGAAAATAGTACCATCAAGAAAAGTGCATATACATTAGAGAGACTGCAGGAATTAGGGGTTTTATGGTCTCTGCCTGTTTATGTGAATGTATTTATTGATATTGAAACTCTCCTCTTGTTATGCTTATTGTATGTAATCCAACGCTGTTTATTACTATGAATTCAATGTGGGAAATCTAGCTTCAAAAATGTGTAAAGTTTTTTTTTTTCCTTTTCAATCACAACAATGAAATTATCAGGCTAAACTGTGGTCATCATCGTATCCATCAAAACTATTATTAACATCAAAAGTGCTAACTATTGAAAGTCTGATATGTTTCTATGATTTTGTGATTATTTGTTTTTCATTAATAATTTCTTTTTTTTAATATTTTATTTTATTTTATTTGAGAACATACTGTACAGAGGGGTTACAATTACATGGGCTGGATAATGCATACATTTCTTATCAAGCATTGCTGCCTCCTCCTTTGTTTACCCTTCACCTCCCTTCCCAGCCTCCCCCCTCCCCCCCACCCAATCAGACCCCCCTCCCCCCCCACACCAACATTGTAAAGCTGGTTATGACATGACATTTTGTACTTCTCATTGTTGCAACAGGTCCACCTGAATCCTTAAAAGACTTGTTTGTCCCCATCTCCTCCAAATGTTATACTGATATCAAATATAGTAAAAGCGGGGGTTACACTGTGGGGGAGGTACATACAAAGCAACAAAGAGATAATCTTATAAATGCGTTAGAAACACATGCATTAAAGAAACAAAAACATTAAAATACACATCTAAGGGTTCATTTTCCTAACATCACATTATCTGACCTTTTCCGCTTAACTCATACCTATACTAGATATTGCAAATAAGGGAAACCATGTGACCTATGCTTCTTTGGGCCTGGCTTACTTCACTTAATATAATTTTTTCCAAGCCTTTCCATTTCCTAACAAATGGGGAAATGTCATTCTTTCTGATGGAGGCATAGAATTCCATTGTGTATATATACCACATTTTCTTGATCCATTCATCTACTGAGGGGCATCTGGGTTGGTTCCATATGTTAGCTATGGCAAATAATGCTGCAATAAACATAGTTGTGCTGGTAGCTTTAGTGTGGTCTTGTTTGTAAACATTTGGGTAAATGCCCAAAAGTGGGATTGCTGGATCATAGGGGAGATCTATGTGAAGTCTTTTGAGGAACCTCCATACTGCTTTCCAAAGTGGTTGAACATGTTTACATTCCCACCAACAATGAAGTAAGGTTCCTTTCTGTCCACATCCCCTCCAGCATCTGTTGTTGTTAGAGTTCTTGATTTTTGCTGTTCTAACTGGAGTGAGGTGATATCTCAATGTTGTTTTGATTTGCATTTTTTTTATGGCTAGGGGCTTGAACTCGGGGCCTGGGCGCTGTTCCTCAGCTCCTCAGCTCAAGGCGAGTGCTCTACCACTTGAGCTACAGCGCCACTTCCGATTAATAATTTCAATGTTACCACTGTGCATGCATCCATATTAAAATTTTGAACAAATAAACAAAAAAACTAAAACCTATTAGGTAGCTTGACTATGTACATATAACAAATTATGGAATAGATTTTTGAAGTAACCAGTATGAATTAACTTCCTCTCTCCCCACCACCACACAAAAGTATTTATGAGTTTGAACAGAATTATTTCAAGTAATATACTGCAAATTTTACTATAATATCATATGTATATCTGAAATTCCTCTGAACGTAATAAACTCTACATTCTATTGAAATATTAGTTATTTTATTCTAGGAAACTTTCGGAAAAATAGAGTGTATATCTTTGAATGAAAAAGTTAAAAAATATTAGCATAAAATTTTAGAGGGAGTCTGTCTTCAGAAATATATATATACATATATACACACCTATATACATATATATTGTATGTAGAAAGACATACATTTTTAGAGATTATTTTTCACCAGATATATATACATATACCTAAATTTATGTGTAGAATGATGTACATTATAGTGAAACAAAAATCTTAAAATATAATTAAAATTTAAAAAATACATCAAACCAAGTGCCATTGACTCACGGCTATAATTGGAGCTATTCTGGGTAATGAGATCTTAGAATTGTGTTCAAAACTATCCCAGTCAAAAAAGGACTTGGTAGATTCTTATCTCCAATTGACCACTAAAAACAGGAATTAGCTCTGTGCCTCAAGTTGTAGAGTGCTGCCTTTGAACATAAAAAGGCTTAGGGACAATGCCTGAGCCTTGCAAACAACAACGAGAACAAAAAGAACAAGAAAAATAACAACAACATATATCACATTAATTTCATAAAAACATCTTTTAACTGCTTTGAACATTTCTTAGAAAGCTTCTTTAGCCTACATCGGGGGGAGGCCTGGGTGGGGGGCGAATGGTTGTATGGAAAGGGATGGGACGGGGAAACAAAGGAGGAGGCAACAGTGCTTGATAAGAAATGTACTCATTATCTTGCCCATGTAATTTTAACCCCTCTGTACGGTATTTTCACAATAAAAAAAGAAACATGAATATATATATGCTCCTGGAAAATGGTAAGTAACAATTATAGAATAAAGGTAGTTTTCAACCTAACGACTTGTACATCTTGTTGTTGCAATGGGTCCACCTGTATCCCTATTTAATTGTAACCACTCTGTACAGTATTTTCACAATAAAAAAATCTTCTATTTAAAAAAATATAGAATATTTACCTCTATGTTAAAGACATGACTATTTAGATTGCTTAAGATATTTAAGTAATGTTTAGGAATTAATAGTAATGATAATATATTGGGTCTTGTCATTTATTCTATTTTATGATAGTAATAAAATATTTGCAATGATTATATAAAATTTCTCTTGTTTGTTATTTGAATTATAATAAGAGATAAACATTTTAAAATATTTCCATAGGAAAGGATCATTTTAATGGTATCAATTCTTTTGTAATTTCAAAACAATTAAGAAAATTATTCCAAGGCTGGTTTACTCTAAGACTATATTTGTTTTCTTGTTCGAGTTTTCATATGTTAGTAGAAATTAAAATTCCAAAAATTCAATGGATCTTGGCATTCAGGAACATCTTCATAGATACTAATATTAGAGTTCCTTAAGTGGAATTGTTTTATTTCATTTGTTATTTTCACAAACAAATCAAGATGATTGTGTATTTTGTTTCTTTTCACTGCTATTGGCTCTTATCTTGAGAATATTTTTTCTAGCAAAGAAGAGGAAAGCAATTGGATTGAGCAAGTAACATGGCTTTCTAAAATGTACATGCATAGATTTGGGTCTTCTGTCATTTGCTAAAAGTTTCTTCCAGAAAATGTTATCAATTACATATAAGTGATGCATAATTCCTAGATATTCCAGTTATCACATACACTTTTTGATTGAGTTATCTCTGTATAAACTAAAAAAAATACCAAAATAAACAAAATAAACAGAATCACATCTTTGTTTTAAAAACTGTAGTTTACAAAGAATTTTTAGCCAACAACGAAAACATATTTTTAGGTATTCTGCAATTTGTGTGAATTATTTTTAACTAACTAACTAACTAACTAACTAACTAACTAACTAACTATATATATTGCTGACATGAAATTCACATGTAATATATTTATCTCCTTTTATTGTATGCATTTTAGTGCTTTGGAAGTGAATGGTACAATCAGAGGTTTTCCAAGCCTAATTTTCACAAACTTGAATTTCTTCAAATAGAAATGCTGTAAATTTTATTGAACCCTAAGAAATATATTTAAATGATTTTTTTCATGCATTTGTTTCTAACGCATTTATAAGATTGTTTCTTTGTTGCTTTGTATGTCCCTCCCCCACAATATAACCCCTGCTTTCACTGTATTTGATGTTGGTATAATTTGTGGAGGGGAAGGGGAAAAACTAGTCGTTTAAATAAGGATACAGGTGGACCCGTTGCAGCAATCAGAAGTACAAGTAGTCAAGTTGAAAACGAACTTTACAACTTTGGTGGGGGGGGGGGGGGAAGGATTGGGTGCGGTGTGGGGGGAGGCTGGGAAGGGATGTGAAGGGTAAAAAAAGGAGGAGGCTACAATGCTTGATAGGAAATATACTCATTATCATGCCCATGTAATTGTAACCCCTCTGTACAGTATGTTCACATAAATAAAAATAAAATAAAATAAAATAAATAAAAAAGAAATGCTGTAAATTTTAGAACAGACATTAAAATAGATACAAAATTTACAGGAATTTGTCCTCCATATATCCTTTATAGTGTGTCTTTTCAAAATTTGTTTTGGGGATTATTTCCAGATTCTCACACATACTATTCAAGTGCACTGTCAATGAACTACATTCCCGGTCCAAATAAGTTTTTTACTTCTCTTTACTAATGCATAGAAGTGTAATGGCTTGATCATATACAATTCTCTTTGACCTTTAGAAGACTTGAAAACTTGCTTGCAAAATTGATTGCAGTATTATACAAATCATTCTGCTATCTAGAGTATATCAATTTCTCCGCAAATGCATTACTATATTTTCTGTCATCTTTTTATATTATGGTCATAGAAATGAGTTCTTTTTTCATTTTTTCTTAGATACTAAGGAGGAGTTTAATTCATTTGCTCTTCTTATTGACCATTAATTTACATATGTTCTTTAAAGAAATAACCTGTTCAGGAAAAAATTTATATGTAATTAGAAGATATAAAAGTAGTTAAGACTCAGGATCAATGTCGAATTAACATTAGAGCATTAACAAATATGTGCCCTCTATCCTTTGGATATGTTTTCACTTTTTTCATAGAATTATGAAAGGTCATCAGTTGATATTAAACTGTTTATTCTTGCTTTTCTTTAGCCACTAATGTTTTCCATTTCAAATGTTTAGAAACCTTTACTGATCCAATGTCATGAATTTTTACATTTACATATATCTCACATTTAGTTTGATAATCATTTTTTATTTAAAATTTTTGTATATGGTTTAAGGTAGTAGTCCAAGATCATTGTTTAAAGCTAGAGAAGCAATAGTGCCAATACACCTATTTAAAATTCTATTTTTATTTGATAAAGTTCATGGCATCCTTTTAAAAATTTTTTGACCATAAAACTAAGAATTTGTTTTTAATAAATCTGTTACATTCTTCTGTGTGTCTGTTCTTATAGTAGAGCTATTTTGTCCTCACTACTAAACATGGTAATAAGATTCACATCTAGTATGAGGGCTCAAGTTACACCATTTTACAAGATTGTTCTGAATGATCTGTATTCCTTGAACTTACATGTGAGTTTATTGAGCAGGTGGACCAATATCCAATAACACACTTATCTAGATGTTTGATAGTCACTCATATTTTGCACCTTGTGAAAACATAAGGCCCCAGATATTATATATTGAAAAATGTCTTTAGAGAATGCTTGAAGCCACTAAAATTAATTTAGTAATGAGGTAAAATTTAGATAACACTACAGCATAATATACCTGAATGATAACGACTTGAGACCTGTACTACAGAGGAGAGTGAGAGGGGACAGAATGATGGACCATATAGGAGCTGTATGCCATTAGTATTTTGTTTCAAAAAACAAAAAGACTACAGAGAAGAGAAGCAGGAAAATAATCAACTGTCCTGAAACAAGTTTCTTTTTAATCCACCTAATAGTGTGGGCTGAGAGTCAGAGAAGATTGGAAAAATAAAATAGAAAATAAAGCATTGTATAGACCTATTACAATGTAAAGAAATTGTAATAGGAATATGATAATTATTTTCCAAAGAAATAAGAGAAAGAATAAGTAAAGTCTAATGGCAAAATGAAGAGAGAAAAGAAGCAAAGTAAAACCTTTATCAATAACAAACACAAGTGTTTGAAAGTGGAAAGGCAGTAGAAATATTCTAAATAACAATAAAATTTGCTAACGTGGATAGAATATGGATCACATTTTATCATATATAATTTTGAAAAATCACTAGTAATGAAAATTTAAAAGTCATAATTTAAAACACTACATTACAACTAGACAGTATAGTGCAGTTGAAAAACCTTGGATCTGACCCCCCCGCCAACATTACAAAGTACCCACAAAGCACACACACACACACACTCAACCACACACACACATTTGGAATATTGATATTATCATATTGAACCGAGGAAATTATCACAAATAGTTAAAGAAGGTTAATATATGAAATAATATTGCTCATAATATTTAAAAGTTTAGGAGAAATAAAAGACAATACACTTGGATTCTTATAGATTAAGTAAATTGAAAATTAAGAAATAGAACAAATGAGAACCTTTGTAAACATGTTTTAAATAATAAACATTTTGAAACAGGTATCGTTTTATTTTGACAAAAGGTTGAGGTTACTGGTGTTTTAACTCAAGATTTAGAATATGATATCCAGGTGCATGCTCCGTATCTTGCTATTGATGGCTATATCTCTAATCATTTCACTATGGATATTTTTAGAATAAGGTCTCATAGTTTCCCAGGCTCTCCTGAATTATAAACCTATTTGCAGTTCCTCCTATAGCTAGAAAATGAAGCCACAAATCACCATGCCCAGCTCAAACTTTTTAAAATTCAAGTACAAGAAAGTAAATTTTCAAAAAGTGACCAGGTAATGAAGCCTTTCTTAATAATTATGTGCTTCTTGAAAATACAGTTAGTATTTGTTACCTGGAAAAATATGTTTAGAACTATGAGAAAATAAATTTATTTAAATTCAACAACCATATAAAATTAAGAAAATAATTTTATATATTCACATGTTAAATATTTTAAAAGCAAAATATATGTGTCTGATTAATTTACATGTGTGAAAATCATGCAATTAAATTAACTAATCCTACAGCTCTGAAAAAAGAATTACCCTAATGAAACAAAAGAAAATAAGTAATTAAGTTCAAAATTTGAAATTTAGAAAATAAAATGAAGTGTACTCTTTAGGTGACAAGTAAATGTAAACTTCTGTATATCAATTTTATAATAAAAATGCATGAACAAAGAAAGAAAAAGTACCCATTGATCAATAGCAATTGCAAAAACATCAGTAGTTGTATGAGTGTACAGAAAAATCTATGGAGGGGATAACAATGTTCCTTCCAAAAGGAATGTACTCATTATCTTACTTATGAAAATGTAATCCCTAAGTAAATTACCTTTACAATAAAATTAAATTGAAATTAAAAATAAACCAAAGAATATACCAATTAAGAATTCTTAGATGGAATTCTATGCCTCCATCAGAAAGAATGACATTGCCCCATTTTTTAGGAAATGAAAACACTTGAAAAAATTATATTTAGTTAAGTAAGCCAGGCCCAAAGAAACATAGGTTCCATGGTTTCCCTTATTTGCAATAACTAGTATTTGTCTGAGTCAAGTAGAAAATGTCAGATAAGTTGATGTAAGGTGAAATGAATTCCAAGATAAGTATTCAATTTTTTTTTCTTTCATGCGATTATTTCCAACATATTTATAAGATTATTTCTTTGTTGTTTTATATGTCCTTCCCCCACGGTATAACCCCTGCTTTCACTGTATTTGCTGTTGGTATAAGTTTTTGGAGGGGAAGGAAAAAAACAAATATTTTAAATAGGGATACAGGTGGGCCCATTGCAACAATGAGATATACAAGAGGTTATGTCGAAAAACAAACGTTACAACTTTGGCTGTGGAGGTGCGGAGGATTGGGTTGGGGGGGAAAGGAGGGGATGGGGACGGATGGGAAGTGGAAACAAAGGAGGAGGCAACAATGCTTGATAAGAAATGTACTCATTATCTTGCCCATGTAATTGTAATCCCTCTGTACAATATTTTAACAATAAAAAAATTCTTAGAAACCATTGGTTAAAAACTTAGTAAAGAACTGCCCCAAGTACCCAAGGAATATATTTTGATGATACAGTTTAAATACTTAAACTTCAACAAAGAAGCAAAAAGTTTAAAAACTGTTACACAGTGAAGTAATAAATCAGAATATATTACTATAATAATCATTAGACGAATTTTTAGTTGTAGTCAAATATGTAAGAAATGAGGCAATTTGCCATTCGTTTGCACTTATGAAGTGAGGAAGAATTTTCTAGGTCCTTATAAATATATCATGAGTTTAACGAAGAAACTATTCTGTCACATCATATGATAATCAGATAAAGATTATATTAGAGCAAAGAACAGATTCTACTATGTTTTTGGATGTTAAGGTATATACTTATTTTGGTGGGGATTTCAACTTGGTGTATTGTTCTTTCTAGGCTGGCATCATATCAGTTGTTAATTTTAGGATAGGGGTTCCCTTTCCACAAGAACATGCACCTGAGCTGTCCTTTTAGCCTTCCCATCATCAAAGGTATCAGAGTTGCACTATCTACCATGGCTGGCCTTGATCCTGCAGTCCTTCCAATTTTAGTCTCTAGATAGTGCAATATGGTGAAAATGATCCAATGCACCCAGCTATAGATTAAGGAAGTCCACTAAAATGTGGCCTGGGTTCTGTTCTCAAACCTCCTAAGTAGTTAAGAGTACAGTTGGGAGCCTTGGTGCCAAGCAGCAAATATTTTTAAGCAATTAGACATATATGACTTAGACTTGTGATTACCTCAGGAAAAGTATAAAACAGCAGTGAAGCATAGAGGACAGGTAGCATTTTAACAAGCTACTCAGAGACTGAATCAGCTAGCTACTCGGGAGGCTGAGATCTGAAGACCACTGTTCAAAGCCTGTCCAATCATGACAATACATGTGATTATCTCCAAAAAACCATAAGTGGAGTAGTGGCTCAAGTGGTAGACCACTCTCCTTGACCATAGAAGCTTTGGGATAGTGTCTAGGCACTTTCAAGCCTCAGCAATGAATAATGCATGCATGAGCAATGCACATGCGTGTGTGTGTACTCGCACATGTGTGCACGCACACACACACAGAAATGAGTATTTCAATGCATAGTTCTTTAATTTTTTACCTTGCTGTACTTTATTTCCCTGTATTAGTCCACCAATTAACAAAGTCAGCTAAGCACCTATTTACATACAACTCACCAAGTTTCTCTAAAGTCTACTCTCTTTTTGGGAGCCTGCTTTTATTTGACATAAAAGTAAATTATTCAGGAGGTCAAGTAATCTCCCTCAACTCTGTAGTGTTAGCTGATTTTTTAGGCTCTCCCTAGCAATATGATTCTGCATCAAGCAGTGTAATTCATTCACAAGAAGGGAAGCCTCTAAAAACAATTAGTAATAGGATTTTCTCCTCCTGGCAAGTATCTGAGTTTTATTATATTTGTATAATTCATGATAAGTCTGTGAATGCCAAAGACTGCTGTGAAAATAAAAAGACCCTTCTCAGTGATTAGCATTTGTATACCATTCCTAGATATGAAGATGTTTAAATATTACTGAAATTGCTTTGGAATAAATAAGGTTCACCTTGACTATCTTGAGAAAGAAGAATTGGTTTCTCAGCACTTTAGGTAAGAACTTGAATGGAAGAAACCAAAGGAAAAATGAGGAACCACTGAATACATATATTCAAATGAAACAAACGAACCCAAGAAAACACAAATTAATTCAGTACTCAGGAACCTGCAGGAAATGCAAAGATTTATTTTAAAAAATCAGCTATGATAAGCTTATGAAAAACCTGACTATATGGGAGTCTACTGTTGTGAGGATAGTGGTTAAAACCCAGACTGGACATAAAGATCTGTACACAATGCCAGACACCTGTTATTCTAAATTCCAGGAAGAATAACATCAAGTGGACTGAGCCCATAATCATACACAAGTAGAAAGCCAGATTCTATCTGAAAATTAATCTGGATAATTTAGGGTTGGGGGCATGACATACTGGTAAGAACACCCATGTAGGAGATACAAGACACTAAATTCAAACTTTAATATTATGGATGTTAAAAAGAAGCTATGACTTCAAAGAATTGGAATAATTGTAAGATTTGAGTATTTGTGTGGAGAAAAATCCATTAGAGAGATAGAGTGAACCCATGTTGCAAAGCTTTCTACTTAAGTGATAATGTTATGTGGTACTCCAGACATAACAGAGTTAACTTGCAAAAGTAACTGAGCATGGTTGTGCATTTGGGTGATGAAAATACTCTATTTACACAGGTATTAAATAACTAGATTTTTTCGGTAGATTGTAGTTTTTGACATAAGAGCCTGGGTGATATCCCTGAGCATTTTCTCCACATGTGACCACTTAATTTATTTTTAATTAATTAATTATTAATTAGTTTGATGCTAATACTAGAGCTTGAAGTCAGGGCCTGGCTCTGTCGCAGAATTTGTTATTTTTTTGTTTTAGTTTTCTCAAGGCTAGCATTTCACTGCTTGTACCACAGCTCCATTTCTAGCTTTTGCTGGTTATTTTCAAATCAAAATCTAATGGACTTTTTTTTCTTGGTGTGGTTTCAAACCACAATTCTCAGATTTCTTCTTTCTGATTAGCTAGGATTAAAGCCATGATCCACCAGTGTAGCTTCTACTTTTTCCTCTATACTTATTTAATGCACATATTTAGATAATAATGTAAAACTGAGAGTATAGAAGAAAGATGTACAGTCAAGATATTGTCCTGTCACAAATTCAAGTTAGTAATGTAAATTTCTTCCTAAGACCATACAAAAAATACCATAATATAGTGTAAGAGAACTCACTATTGAACAAATGAGCTTTAAGAGCTTTCTAATAGATCCATTATTTATTGTTACTCAACATTAGGAAAAATATATAATGCAGTAAGTAAAATAGAAGTCCTTTGGAAGACTACTTAAATTCCTTGTTTTTTTAAAGACACTTGTTTTCATCTAAAAAAATAGGCCTGTCTATTGTCTTCGTGTGATTTTGATGATTGAGTATGCTTAATGAAATGTCAAAATGTATTAGTAGTCCTTTGTGATCAATTGTGACTTTTTCTTTTTGGAAAATATGATGATCAAAGCAATAGTTCAGAATCAGCAAGCAAGAGGTCAGAATAATGCTTCCAGTGAAAGTAGGTCACCAGTAAGTAATCCTCAATACCAGTTTCCACAAAGTTTTCTCACAGATACAATCTGCGTGCCTTTTCTAGCTGCTTTCTTAGCCTGTACCTATTCCTTCAATGTACAGGAAAAGTGTGATTCAACTGATTTCAGTCAGATCTGTTACTAGTACTATCAAGGATTTAGATTCTTATGTAGGCTATTAAAAATGTATTTAGTAATTTCAAGTAAATACATAAATTCTATTTCCATTTTTTTTAAAACAAATTTCTGCTTGTTCTATAAATTGATCAGAGGCATGGATTTTGTGGATAGATCATCTCTCTCTTTCATGGCTTTCATAGATAATATGATTGCTCCATAATTATCCTAATTTATATTGTTTTATATTTTGGGTTGCATCCTTTCACTTTCTGCACTGCCATTTCCCAAATCATTTATATAGGAGGCATTATTTCACATTTTCTCATTCCTAGAATAAGTTGCACATGAAGACACCACTGGTCCTCATTTTCAGTCTGTACCTTGAATATGGAGGAACATCTTTCCTCTACTCTCCATTTATTCTCTAATATCCAGTTAGAATAATTTCGAATAGTAAAAATGGAAAAAGAAAATAAATCATGGTGAAAAAACATACGCAGAAAATTCACCAGATATTTCTGACCAGTTCAACCAACATTAACTATTAGGGAAATACATGGACACCTCATTTCCACTGGCACTCAAAGTATCTGGTTAGGTAATTCTGATGAAGATGAGGAACAAGATGGAAAAAGTGAGGAATGGTAACAATTGCAAGAAAAAAAATGGAGAAGGATCCAAGCAAATTTCTTCTTTGGGCTGCTGAAAATAACCAGCTTACTACAGTGCAGAGAATACTTTCCAAAAAGGCCACTCATGTGAATACTAGGGATGACGATGAGTATACCCCTCTTCATCAGGAAGCCTACAGTGGACACTTAGACATTGTCTGTGAGTTGGTGGCTCAAGGGGCACATGCAATAACTGTAGATGGCTGGACACAACTGCACAGTGCATATACGTGTAATAATAGCAGAGTGGCTTCTTTCTTCTTCATGATGCAGATACCAATGCCCAAACTAAAGGCTTCTTGACTCCCTTGCATCTTGCTGCTGGTAATTGAGATACACTGGAACTGTTGAACCAATATGTCAAACCAGGTCTGAAGAACCACTTGGAAGAAACTGCATTTGATATTACCAAAAGGTTAAGTATGTATCACTACCTCTTTGAAGTTGTGGAAGGCTGTACAAATTGTTCTCCTAAATCCTAATGATTCGGTTAATTTTCTTAAATTTCAAAAATGTCATTAATTCCTTTGTGTCAATACAACATATTTTCACAATCAAAATAACAACAATATCTTATAGTAACAATTCACGGATTCTGTGGAGTTCTTTAAAGTGAATTGCCTGCTTTTGATGTCAAAATGTATTCAAGAGTTTTGGTATACATCTATAATGATTTATGCAGAGTTTGTGATTTTGTTAATCAGAAATAATTTTAACTTATCTGTTGAAATGAGTAGTATAGAAACTAAAGATATTTCCGGTGTTTGTTTGAAAAAGTATTTTTTAAAATATTCTATATTCTATGTTGGTATAGTGTCCATAATCTATTTTATTCTCTCCTAGATATGATACATTGAATTCTCCATTGTTTTATAACATATAGGTTCATTAATGTGCCCTTTCGGATTGCATCCCATACAGAAACAGTTTAAGATTCCTTTTTTCCCCCTAGGTCCTTAGTATTATATTTCTTTGGGATAAAACGACAAGGTTGTCTAATTTCAAAAATTGGGTAAAGGTTATGCTATGTAAAGGCCTTTCTAAGGTGAAAATTTAATACACTGATGTCAAAGTAACTTTTAATTATATGAATTAGGTGTATTGTTACACTTGTAATTTTGTAATCAACTTTTTAATAACTGTTTTTCATTTCTTGCATCTGAATAATGAAAAAATTTGAATACTTCACAAATTTTCATATCATCTTTGTACAAGTGCCATGTTAATCTCTGTATTGTTGTAATTTTGGTATACAAGCTGCTGAAGATTGTAGTATCCTGTAAAATTTAGTAGTTAATGATGAAATATTTATACAGGCTTATATGCTTAGGTTCCTATTTGTAACAAGGAAACCTTATTGTTCCTAAAAATGCTATTAATCTTATTTCCCTAAAATTCTGTGAATAGTTGAAAAAAATATGTTGTTCAGTTGATTTCTCACATTTGAAATTTTTTTGTCAATGACTATTTTAAGTCTTTTTCATTTAGAATTTGATCATACTTTCAACTATTTATAGCTAAGTCCAAAGGAGACGGCTTTTTCAAGTACTTATTTATCCAACTGTGTTAGCTCTGTGGAGCCAATGGATTCAAAGTAAGCCTTGTTTAAGAGCTATTTTTAAACCTATGCAGCTGAAATGTTCCCAAATGAGGTCTTACTGGCACAAATGTCTACCTGACCCTTTACCCTTCTTCCATGTAGGAACAGACCAACCAGAATATCTTACTCTGACAGCATAGATTGTATTAGTGGAACAAAACTAATCTTAGTTACAAGGGATCATAGAGAGATGAACAGTTCAGCCAGAACTGTTCATTCTAGAAGGCATCTTATCAAAATATGATTGTTTATGATACCTACCATTTCAAAAGTATCTAAAGCCAAGAAAGTGAAAACTTGTTCATATTCATGATTACCTAATGTCTTGGCCTGTCTACCTTCCAACCAGGCAGGAACTTACACTACTGCCATTTTATCACCAAATATTTTCATAGTTGCAAGAGAAGTCCATATATTTCTCTTCATTATTAGGCATTAAATTGGTAATGGTTTTTATTATTTTTATTATTTTTAGTTTTATTATTATTTTTATTGTGAACAAAATGTACAGAGGGGTTACATTACATGGGCAAGATAATGAGTGTATTTCTTGTCAAGCATTGCAACCCCCTCCTTTGTTTATGCTTCACATCCCTTCCCAGCATCCCCCCAACCCCCACCCAATCCTCCCCCCCCCACCAAAGTCGTAAAGTTCGTTTTCGACATGACAACTTGTACTTCTCATTGTTGCAATGGGCCCACCAGTATCCTTAAACGACTTGTTTTTCCCCTTCTCCTTCACAAATTATACCGACATCAAATATAGTGAAAGCAGGGGTTATAATGTGGGGGAGGGACATACAAAGCAACAAAAAGATAATCTTATAAGTGCGTTAGAAACAAATGCATGAAAGAAAAAAAATTAAATACATATCTAAGGGTTCATTTTCCTAACATCACATTATCTGACCTTTTCTGCTTGACTCATACATATACTAGATATTGCAACTAAGAGAAACCATGGGACCTATGTTTCTTTGGGCCTGGCTTACTTCACTTAATATCATTTTTTCCAAGCATTTCCATTTCCTAACAAATGGGGCAATGTCATTCTTTCTGATGAAGGCATAGAATTCCATTGTGTATATATATCACATTTTCTTGATCCATTCATCTACTGAGGGGCATCTGGGTTGGTACTGTGGTCTTGTTTGTAAACATTTGGGTAAATGTCCAAAAGTGGGATTGCTGGGTCATAGCGGAGCTCTATGTGAAATTTTTTGAGAACTTCCATACTGCTTTCCAAAGTGGCTGAACAAGTTTACATTCCTACCGACAATGCAGTAATATTCCCTTCTGTCCACATCCCCTCCAGCACCTGTTGTTATTAGAGTTCTTCATTTTTGCCATTCTAACTGGGGTGAGGTGGTATCTCAATTTTGTTTTGATTTGCATTATCACCCTACACCAGAATCAACTCCAAATGGATCCAAGACCTCGAATTCAATGCAGACACTCTGAAAACATTACAGGATGGAATAGGAGAAACCCTAGGTTTCCTTGACACAGGCCGAAATTTTCTTAATAGAGACCCGCAAACACAACAAATCAAAGACAGGTTTGACAAATGGGATTGCAGGAAGTTGCAGAGCTTCTGCATGGCAAAGTACATAGCTAGCACGATCAATAGAAAGCCCACGGATTGGGAGAAGATCTTTACTAGCCATACAACAGACAAGGGTCTCATATCTAAAATATACTTGGAACTCAAAAAATTAAATCCCCAACAACAAATCCTGAAAAAAACAACTGCCCAATAAATAAGTGGGCTAAAGACTTAAAGAGAAACTTCTCTGAAGAAGAACGAAGAATGGCCAATAGACACATGAAGAAAAGCTCAACCTCCCTAAATTGGTAATGTTTTAACCACAGTGTTTCCTCTTGCCTCCAGGCTGTAAATCTACAAATGGTAAAGCTTTAGGTTTAACTCTACCAAACACTGAGGTAGTGATAATGGAATAATACTTTAAAACAGAGTTGCCTTTGATACCCTAACCACAACGGAACAATTCAAAACATGAGCCTTTTCATTATATTATATATAGTTATATATTTTACATTTATATGTGATGATTTTATATTTCACACTATGAAACTTACTAGAATTAATTGATAATTTGACAAATAAATTGATATTTATTCCAATAAATAAAATTAGAATATAAATAATTAGGTTTAGAATATATATCAGAATATAAAATATATCAATGCAAATTCTAAGTACAAACTTGTGCTACCTTCTAAGTGTACATGGCCTTCTGAATTCACATAGCAAAAAATGAGTGTTGTTTTCCTCTAATCTATATGGGATTTTATTCTGCTGATCTGTTTATTGTTTTAACTTGCTGGCTGTTTTTCTCCATATTTCTGAAGCATTCCTACTGATTTTGCCCAAATTTTGCTGATATGATGTCTAAAAAATACTTCTCTTCTGTAGGACCCATGGGTCCTAGGATCTCAGGTCCCAGTTACCTGTATCATCAGATAACAGGGGCATGACTTCTCACCTAGGCCCATGCAACATGCCAACAGAAAGTAATTGAAGAGCTATCTGGTCGTTAATTGGACATAATCAACTCCCAGGCTTTCCTGCATGGTCTGGCTTGTATGTCCTGCTCAGCTTTCTCTCTCAAAGCTGGAGCTCTACCCTCTGGACCACTGCTCCACTTCTGGTTCACTGGTGGTTTATTGTAGATAAGAGTCTTGCCGAGTTTCCTGCTCAGCTGGCTTTGATTGGCGATCTCCTGAGGAGGCTTCTAGTGGCTTTTCTCAGGGATTCGCAGAGGAGCCGCTTCACACAAATACTTAGTCTAAATCTCGAGAGGTACTAGAGAAAAACAGAAACAGGAAGATGCTTCTAGTGTGTTCTAGATACTTAAAGTTGGAGAAACAAAAGACTCATGATGATTAGATCATTTTATAGGCAAAAGGAGCAATGCAGACAGTATTAGGATCACTCCAGATTTCGGTCCTCTCATCCTGAGACAGTAAATTCTAGCTCAATGCTAAGTGACAGAACTGGCATATCATGTGGATATTTGCTCCAAAATACTGTGACACTCATTTCTCACGTTTGGCCTCAAACCTGTGACCAGAGAAGAAGATGAGGAGAGAAAGCAACTATAATAAACATTGGGTAGTTTACTTATAGATTCAAACCATTGGAATGACCCTGCTAAGAAGTCAGATTGTCCAGATTAAAAAATGAAGAAGAAAGGAAAGAAGATGTCAGTGGCTGCTGCTTGTAGTCGCACCTCCTTAGGATGCTGAGATGGAGAAAATCTTAGCTTGAATCCAGCCAGTGTAGGAAAGTCTATGACACTGTTACTTCTAAGAGATCACAAAAAAAAAACCAGAATTGAGGCTATGACTCAAGCTTCATGTACTACCCTTGAGCAAAAGGAGCTCAGGGACAATGCCTAGGCTCATAGTCCAACCTCAGGACCTGCCCACTCAAAAAGAACCTGTACTTTCATGTCATTGTCTATGTATGGATGTATTCCTATAGGTGAAGCTCCAGAATAGCTATGATGAATGGCACCAAGCTAGGAAATTTGTATTCAATACAATAATTTCATAACACAGAGACTTCTTTCAAGACAGTGCGTGTTCCAGGGAACCCCTCACTGTTCCCAGTGTAACCTGAGGGTTTCACTGCATCCCAGGCCTTCTGGAAGATGTCTCTCACATTGTGTGGACAGGCAGACAAAAGGCCTCACTCCTGTACAGCTTGGTAACAAACAATTCCATCTGAGCCAGTTAGTGAGGATGAATGTGGGCGTGCTCTGAATGTCAGGAGAAAAGGGTCTCTTTGTACCCCAAGCTATCTCTTTCCCCCGTGCTCTGTTTTAACAGGAAGTTTTCATTTGTGCCACTTTCCATGGCAGATAAAGTTATGTGCACTTATCCTGCCTTTGTGAGACTATGTTTTTGTGTTCAGTTAAAGTGCTCAATATAATTCAGGAGTACTTCTGGCAGACAACTAGGGCACAGAATCTAATGGAATGTTTCATTGCCAGCAATGATGGGCCTATGATTCCTCTCCTAGGTTTGGGAAATCCAAGCACATGTTGGATATCACAAAGCTTCCTGTCATCTAGGGCTGGTGAAGCTCATCAGGTTTTGAAACCTTTGACCTCTCCTTGTTGGGCCCTGGGTGGCTAGGTTTTGATCACAAGGCCTTTGTGCTGAGCAGGAGCACAGTGCAGAAGCCCAGTGCTTTATCATTTTGTGTAACAACATCACTTCTGGTCTGTGAGTGTGTGTGTTTGTGTGTGTGTTAGTGTGGGGGGGTGTGGGTGTGGGTGTGGGTGTGTGTGCACGCACACACATGCATGAGTCCTGGCTCTTGAACTCAGGACGTGAGTATTGTACCTAGTTTCTCTTGTAGAAGGATAGCCTTCTCCCACTGGGACCACAGAGCCACTTCAGAGTTTTTCCTAATGATATGGTCCTGAGAAATCAAGCCCAGGGTTTCATAGATGCAAAGCACTCTATCCCTAATGCACTTTCCCAGGCCTCTACCTCAGGTTTGTTAGTGTTTTCTGTCCTTTATTCTTGTTGCTGTTGTTGTTGTTGTTGTCACTTGTAGGAGTTGAAGTCTGGGCCTGGGTGCTTTCCTTGAGCTCTTCAGCTCAAGTCTTGTGCTCTAACATTTGAGCCACAGCGCCACTTCAGGTTTTCTTGTGGTTCATTGGATCTAAGTGTCTCAAAGACTTTCCTGCCCAGGCTTGATTTGAACCATGATCCTCAGATCTCATTCTCCTGAGTAGCTAGGATTACCAGCATGAGGAAAAGCACCCTTCCACTTCAGGTTCTTAGTGGTGAATTGGAGATAATAGTCTCATGGGACCTTTTGTGTTTGGGAGATTTTGGAACCCAGATCTTCAGATCTCAGGTTCCTGAGAAGGCAGGATGACAGACCAGCTACTGACCCCTTGACCGTGGCTTCTGCTGCCAGGGGGTCCATGGTTCCAAGTGGTGAATTGCTAGCCATGAACCCTAGAGGTAAGGGTCAGCACCTAGAACCCGAGTTCAAGGTTCATGACAAAAAAAAAAAAAAGAAAACTTTTGTCCGCAGAAGACAACTCACACTAGCCTTCAGTAATATATAATTTTGTACTTGCCATGGAAACATATCTGAGCCTCAATATTCTTGTCTGCATAATCATCTCAGTTGTGGATCCCTTACAAGGGCACGATGTAAGAATGCACCCTGTGAAGGACACAGTACATGTCACTCTTTGCAGGACTCAGCACACAGCATCTTGTGAAAAACTTAGCACCCAATGCAGGACTCAACACACTGCACCCTGTGAAGGACTCAGCACATAGCTCTGTTCCACAAGCTGTCATTAAAATTAGGGTGCTTTCATCAATATCACTCTTCTTTAAGGAAAATTTCACAAACCATACAAGTTCACATCTAATGGTTTAATGGGGTGGTTTTTTACTTGGGGGAGGTAGTCACGGGGCTTGAACTGAAAGCATGGGGATACTGTTCTAATAATATTTGCTCCAGGCTAGAGCTCTATGACTTGGAGCCACATTTTGAAGAGTCTCATAGACATCCTGCCAGGACAGGGGTTTAAACACCCCGAGCAGCTAAGATGACGGGCATAAGCCAGGATGACATGTGTAACCCATGGAGCTGGGTTGCAGTCGTTTACATTTGGCTATGTCAGGTTAGGTGGCAGCTGTCAGTACCACACACCTAGCTTGCTCTGTAATGAGGTATTTGAAGTTCTGTCCTTCTATAATTACAGTTAGAACATCCTACCTTTTTTTGGTGGCAGTCCTGGGGCTTGAGTAAGAGTTTATACACTGTCCCTAAGTATTTGTGCTCAAGGCTAGCACTCAATTTGTTGAAAGATAGCAGAACTTCCTGTTTTTCTATTTATGTGGCACTGAGGAATTGAACACAGGGCTTCATGATTACTAGTTGAGCACTGAACCACCGAGCCCCAGGAGTGAACAAGGTATAAATAGATAGAGATTTCTGTATATAAATATTGTAGACACAAAAAGAGAGATATTTGCATATTATTAAATTATAGATAATATTAGTACTAATTCTTAGGTATTAAATTATATCTCCATTTAATGATGTGTCCCAGGTAACAATTAATAAAGCATCAATTAATAATTACTCAATATCAGTATTGTTTATCATATATGTACATATATCCATATATATAATTAATATTTCATAGAATGAGACAGATGTCCATATATTATTGAATTATGCATCATGTGTTACTACCAATTATTAGGTATTTAATTATGTCTCCATGTACTTTTTTTTCTGTTAATGCTTAATAAAATATTAATTAAACTTAATGTACTTCCTATACTTATTGTGTCTAATTTTATCCTAGAATGATTCACTACTAATTCAATGTTTATCATTTACTGTAGTGACAATTCTTCCACCTATGACATTTTTATCTTTATTACATCCTATTACATAGCATATAGATTTGCACACAAATTATACATCCTACCTAACACTGAGCACTTATACAGAAAAGGAAAACATGTGTCATACTCGGCTTCTCACTCCAAGATTACATTTTTGGCAGTGCTGGGAAATCAACTCACGGCCTAAAAGGCTCATTTCATGAATGGGTGACTGCCAGCACAGCAGCCTCTAGCCAAATCAGCTGCCAGGCGGTCCCCAGTCCCTGACATCCTGACCCGTATGTTGACTCCAAATCGTGCTTAGTGTAGTTATTCATTTTATTTTTTTGTTTTATTCATTTGCAATTTATTTTACTGACTGCTATTATGCATGGAATGTTTGCAGCATTTATTACATAGGATATAGATTTGCCTATGTATGAAACTTCATACCTGACACCCAGGACTTTTACAGAAAAGGAAAACGTGTCACCATGGGCTTCTTACTGCACAATTCAATTTTTGTGAGTGCTGGCATCTGATGTCACAGCCACAAAGCCCAATTCATGAATGGGTGAGTGTCAGCAAACCAGCCTGGGGCATATGGAGCTGACAAGCAGTTCACAACTCCTGAGATTAAGCACCAAGGGTTGACAAAATAAGAAGAGACTGACATGCAGAAGGTAGTACACAAATAGATATAGATATTTATAGAGTGCCAAAGATGTCTATAAATTATTTGGTTATATAGGCTACATTCCTACCAATTTGGGGGTATTTATTAGGTCTCCATGTAATTAATATTATTGTTTTCATACTTAATGAATTATTAATAAATTAACCACTGTCCCTAAAACATTGCATCCATATAATTAATAGTATTCTCTGCTTTTTTTACTTATTTTATTTTATTTGTGAACATAATGTGCAGAGGGGTTACAATTACATGGGCAGGATAATACGTACATGTCTTACCAAGCATTGCAGCCTCCTCCTTTGTTTACACTTCACATCCCTTCCCAGCCTCCCCTCTCCACTCTCCCCCCGTCCCAATCCTTCTCCCCACCCCCTCACCGACGTTGTAAAACTCATTTTGGACATGACAACTTGTAATTCTCATTATTGCAACAGGTCCACCTGTATCCTTAAAAGACTTGTTTTTCCCGATTTCCTCCACAAGTTATACTGACATCAAATATAGTGAAAGCAGGGGTTATACTGTGGGGGAGGGACATACAAAGCAACAAAGAAATAATCTTATAAATGCGTTAGAAACACATGCATGAAAGAAAAAAAACATTAAAATACATATCTAAGGGTTCATTTTCCTAACATCACATTATCGGAACTTTTCCGCTTGACTCATACATATACTAGATATTGCAAATAAGGGAAACCATGGGGCCTATGATTCTTTGGGCCTGGCTTACTTCGCTTAATACAATTTTTTCCAAGTCTTTCCATTTCCTAACAAATGAGGCAATGTCATTCTTTCTGATGGAGGCATAGAATTCCATTGTGTATATATACCACATTTTCTTAATCCATTCATGTGCTGAGGGGCATCTGGGTTGGTTCCATATCTTAGCTATGGTAAATAATGCTGCAATAAACATAGTTGTACTGGTAGCTTTAGTATGGACTTGTTTGTAAACATTTGGGTAAATGCCCCAAACTGGGATTTTTGGGTCATAGAGGAGTTCTATGTGGAGTCTTTTGAGGAACCTCCATACTGCTTTCCAAAGTGGTTGAACAAGATTACATTCCCAACAACAATGAAGTAAGGTTCCCTTCTATCCACATCCCCTACAGCATCTATTGTTGTTAGAGTTCTTGATTTTTGCCATTCAAACATGGGTTAGGTGGTATCTCCATGTTGTTTTGATTTGCATTTCTTTTATGGCTAGGGAGGTTGGGCATTTCTTCATGTGTCTATTTGCCATCCTTCTTTCTTCTTCAGAGAAGTTTCTCTTTAAGTCTTTCACTCACTTGTTTATTGTTCAGTGGTTTCTTTGAGGATTTCTTGTTGGGGGATTTAATTTTTTGAGTTCCAAGTATATTTTAGATATGAGACCCTTGTCCATTTTATGGCTAGTAAAGATCTCTATTGATCTTTCTATTGATCTTGCTAGCTATGTCCTTTGCCATGCAGAAGCTCTGCAACTTTATGCAATCCCATTTGTCCAACCTTTCTTTGATTTGTTGTGTTTCCGGGTCTCTATTCAGAAAATTTCGGGCCTGAAACAAGGAGACCTAGGGTTTCTCCTATTCCATCCTGTAATGTTTTCAGAGTGTCTGCTTTGACTTCGAGGTCTTTGATCCATTTGGAATTGATTCTGGTGCAGGGTAATATATAAGGATCTAGCTTTAGTTTTCTACAAGTAGTTAACCAATTTTGCCAGCACCATTTACTGAAGAGGCTGTCTTTCTTCCATTCTATTGTTTTAGCTCCCTTATAGAAGATTAGATGGTTATAGGTCTGTAGGTTCATTTCTGGGTTTTCAATTCTATTCCACTGGTCCTGAGGTCTGTTTTTATGCCAATACCAAGCTGTTGTGATTACTATGGCTTTATAGTAGAGTTTTAAATTTGGTATTGATATTCCTCCAGCAGTGTTCTTTCCGTTGAGGAGCATTTTTCCTATTCGGGGTCTTTTATTGTTCCATATGAATTTTTGGATTGTCTCCTCTATTTCCTTGAAGAATGAGCTTGGAATTTTGATAGATATCGCGTTGAATATGTAGATAGCCTGGGGAAGTATTGCCATTTTCATGATGTTAATCTTTCCAATCCAGGAGCATGGGAGGTTTTGCCATTTTTTAAGTTCTGTGTTGATTTCCTTTTTCAAGATTTTACATTTTTCATCATAGATGTCCTTCACTTCTTTGCTTAAGTTAATTCCTAGGTATTTTATTTTTTGTGGGGGTATTAAAAATGGAGTTGTTTTCCTAATTTCAGCCACACTTTTCTATTTGTTGGCATACAAAAAAGCCATTGATTTTTGGGGGTTAATTTTATACCCTGCTACTTTGCCAAAGTTTTGAATCAGCTTGAGTAAATTGGGAGTGGAATCTATGGGATTCTTTAAATACTAGATGATATCGTCTGCAAAGAGGGATAGTTTCATTTCTTCTTTCCTTGTTTGGATCCCCTTTATGTCTTCATCATGTCTTATTGCTGTAGCTAGGCCTTCTAATACTACATTGACGAGAAGTGGAGAGATTGGACATCCTTGTCTTGTTCCTGAGTTAAGAGGAAATGGCTTTAATTTTTCACCATTAAGTATAATGCTGGCTGTAGGTTCGTCATATACAGCCTTTATTGTATTAAGGAATATTCCATGGATTCCTAATTTTTCCAAAACCTTCATCATAAAGGGGTGTTGGATCTTGTCGAATGCTTTTTCTGCATCTATTGAGATAACCATGTGGTTCTTATTCTTGCTCCTGTTGATGTGATGAATAATATTAATTGATTTGCGTATATTGAACCAGCTTTGCATCCCTGACATGAATCCTGTTTGATCATTTTGTATGATTTTTTTGTATGAATTGTTGAAGTCGTTTGGCCAATATTTTGTTGAGAAGTTTTACATCAAAGTTCATCAAAGAAATGGGTTTATAGTTCTCTTTCTTTGATGAGTCCCTGCCTGGTTTTGGGATGAGGGTTATGATGGCTTCATAGAATGTGTTCCGTAGTGAACTTTCTCTTTCAATTTCATTGAAGAGTTGGAGGAGTATTGTTGTGAGCTCTGCTTTGAAGGCCTTGTAGAATTCCACTGTAAAACCATCTGGTCCTGGACTTTTCTTAGCTGGAAGGTCTCTTATTGGTGTTTCTATTTCAACTCTTGATATTGGCCTGTTATGATGGTTTAACTCATCTTTGTTTAGATTTGGCATGTCAATATTTGCTAGGAAAAGAGCCATTTATTTCAAGTTCTCAAACTTATTAGCTTAAAGTTTTAACCAGTATTCCCTTATAATATTTTGAATCTTGGTTGTTTCGGTGGTGTTGTTTCCATTCTCATCTCTGAGTTCATTTATTTGGGTGTGTTCTCTTCTTTTTCTGATAAGATTTGCTAAGGGTCTGTCAATTTTGTTAATTTTTTCGAAGAACCAACTGTTTGTTTTGTTGATTCTTTCTATATCTTTTTGGATTCTAATGCATTTAATTCCTATTTAATTTTAATTATTTCTTTCTGTAGACTGGATTTGGGTTTATCTTCCTGCTCTTTTTCAAGGAGCTTTAGATGTGTCATTAAATTTTTGGTTTCAGATCTATCCAATTTCTTGATGTAGGAGCTCAGAGCTATAAACTTGCCTCTGCGTACTGCTTTTGCATTGTCCCAGAGGAGCTGGTAATTTGTGTGTTCATTTTTGTTGAATAGCATGAATATTTGAATTTCCTTTCTAATCTCTTCCATGACCCACTCGTAATTCAGCAGTGTGTTATTCAGCATCCATGTGTTACCAACTTTCTTTGGTGGCTTTTCGTGTTGAGTTCTAATTTTATTCCCTTTGTGGTCTGAGGGAATGCAAGGTATAACTTCAATGTTTCTGAATTTGGACAAGTTTGCTTTGTGGCCTAAAATGTAGTCTATTTTAGAAAATACTCCATGTGTTGCTGAGAAAAACGTGTATTCTGATGCTGCTGGGTGAAATGTTCGGTAGATATCTGTTATGTCTAGTTGATCTATGCTGCTGTTTAGATATGTGGTTTCTCTGTTGAGTTTTTGCCGAGTTGATCTATCTAGTGGGGAGAGTGGTGTGTTAAAATGTCCAACAATTAATGTCTTTGGAGTTATATGGGATTTGAGGAAAAGTAGTGTTTCTTGGATAAATTTGGGTTCTCCATTGTTTGGCGAGTAGATATTTAGAATTGTAATATCCTCCTGAAAGGGAGATTCCTTAATTAGAATGTAGCAACCTTCTTTATCTCTTCTCACGAATTTTAATTTGAAGTCTATTTTATCTGATATTAGGATTGCAACTCCCACCTGGTTATAGGAGCCGTGTGCTTGGTAAATTTTGTTCCAGCCTTTAACATTGAAAATGTGTTTGTTTTTACCGGCAAGATGTGACTCCTGCAAGCAGCAGATAGAAGGGTCTTGTTTTTTAATCCAATTAGACAGTCAATGTCGCTTAATTGGAGAGTTCAGTCCGTTAACGTTAAGAGAAAGGACTGAGAGTTGTTGGGTAGTTCCTGCCATGTTATCCACCTTCTTGGGGTTTGCAAAAACTGGGTTCTTCCTATGGTTATTGGATTCTCAGTTTGGGTGCAGTTTCTTGACCTTTATTATGGTCTTGTTGGTTTTTTATGTGTAGGACATCTTTAAGAATCTTTTGTAGGGCTGATTTGGTGGAGATGTATTGTTTCAATTTTTCTTTGTTTGGAAGGTTTTTATTTGGTCTTCACTTATGAAGGAGAGTTTAGCTGGGTACACTATTCTTGGTTGATAGTTGCTTGTTTTTAGGACATGGCATACATCATTCCAGGCTCTTCTTGGTTTCATTGTCTCTGCTGAGAAATCTGAGGTGATTCTAATTGGTTTCCCTTTATAGGAGATTAATCTTTTCTCCTGGATCGTTTTAAGGATCTTTTCCTTAGACTGGGTTGATCCTGTGTGGATTATAATGTGACTGTGGGATGTCCTATTCTGGTCTGGTCTATTTGGAGTTCTAAAAGCTTCTTGTATCTCAATAGGCCTATCTTTTTGCAAGTTTGGGAAGTTCTCTGCCCAGATCCTGTTAAACAAATTTCCTAGACCATTCACTTCTGTTTCTAGGTGAGCCTCTACACCCATTGTCCTTAGATTAGGCCTTCTGTTGATGTCTACCAATTGTTGGATAGATCTATCATATTTCTTGTACTTGTCTTGGATGGTTGTATGTTCTTTCTCTATAATATCTAGGCTGTCTTCAATCCCTGAGATTCGATCTTCTGCATGGTCTAACCTGCTGTCAAGACTCTCTACTTTGTTTTTTATCTCTTTTCCTTCTAATTGGTCAGCTTTGATGCCTTCAAGTTCTTTGTTGAAGCTTTGTTTTAGATCTTGTATGACCTTTTTTACTTCCTTAATTTGATGTTCCGTGTTTATTCTCAGAACACTTAGTTGAATGCTTATGGTTTCCTTGGATTCCCATTCCTTCTTTTGGGTTCCATTCAGCATTCCATTTGCGGTCTCCCTGACTTCCTTCAGCTCTTTGTTAATGGATTCCATGAATGCCTTTAGTGATCTTTGTGTATTCTCTTCCTGCTCTCTCAATTCCTGTATTACTCTTTGATTAGCTTCCTCCCATTCGTGGGATTCCTGTAGTTATCTTTGAGTGTTTTCAGCCTGTTCACGCCATTCCTGCCTTTCTCTTTGAATATTCTCAAGCTGCTCATGCAAATCCTTTGTCAGTTTTCGAGTAGCTTCCTCACGCTTATGATATTCCTGTATAAACTTTTGGAATGCCTCCTCTCTCTCCCTATCACGCTCATACAGAGACCTTTGTATGCTTTCAATCTTTTGATTTATCATGTTTGCCAGCAGTGTTTGTAGAGCTATTTGGGAATTCTCCTCTGGATTATTCATTATCTGTTCTGTCCCCTGATTATCGGGATTGGGAATTGAGATACCCAGATTTGCCATTTTTGTTGTGTTTTTCCGGCTTACTCTGCCCATTTGAGATGAAAATAGCACCAGTTTTGTGCTAGAACAGTATCTTAATGCAAGCATCAACCCAAGTCTGAATTTGCACAGACAATAGTCTACAGATACAATCTAGTTCAACAGATACATCTATTCAACATCAAACAACTATACGTTAATGGGCTACGAACCGCAAAGAAGAATTTGGAAGACCAGAAATTATTAGGGTTAGGGAGAGATGTGGGTAAAAACATAGGAATAGATTGATGTGAGGAGGCTCAGGGAGTGTTAACTAAGTCTTAATTTCAAAGCAGGAAAGTAGAGAAAGAGAAAAAAAGAAAGGGAATGGGAAAAGAAAAGAGACCAGAAAAAATAGAAAGGTAGAAATTAATCAAAATATGTAGATTCGATAACAATCTATTTAGATAAGAATATGAATTTATTGGGAGAAAGGGAGGGATATAAAGAAGATGTGAAAAACTTAAAAATAAAAATGCTTAAAATATTATATAGGTATAAAGAGGTAGTACTGCTATTAAGGAATTTAAGTCTTAGAGGTTTTGACTTGAGTAATAAATTTGTGGATTAAGTGTGTTCACAATGGGGGATAGGGTCTAATATTCAACTATGGGTTTATCTGAGGATGTGCAGGACAAGAATTAAGACACATAAAGAAGAATGAAAGAGAGGAGAAAGTGAAAAGGATAAGAAAGGAAGAAGTAAAAATGAGAAGTTCAGTAGAGCTAAACAGAAAACAAAAAGATAATTAAAAAAAAAAAAGAGAGAGAGAAAGAAGACCAAAAGAGAAAGCAAAAACGCACACTCCCGTATCCCCAAAATAAAAATTATAAAAGGACAAGAAATTTCTGGAAAACAATTTTTTTATGAAAAAGGCAAAGATTAAAGATTGAAAAAAGTTTTAGAAAAGAAAAAAAATTTTATATAAGGT
Source organism: Dipodomys merriami (assembly GCF_024711535.1). Taxonomy (NCBI): domain Eukaryota; kingdom Metazoa; phylum Chordata; class Mammalia; order Rodentia; family Heteromyidae; genus Dipodomys; species Dipodomys merriami. The sequence goes on along the minus strand of NW_027206035.1, from coordinate 1,485,780 downwards.
ACCAAAAATAAAAACTAAAAAAAAAATGAAGACGAAGAAGAAGAGATAAAAGAAAAAAAAAAAGAAAAAAAAAACAAAAAATCTTATTTGCTTTTTTTTGGGGGGAGGAGTGGGAAATATCCTGTATCTCCCTTGTGTCTGTAACCAGCCTCTTGTTGGAGTCTCTGGTCTGCTCGTGGTCCTGTGGCTTGGTTGCTTTCTTAAGTCATTTTGTTAGAACAGGCAGGAAAATGCTCTGCTTTACCCAAGATTTGGCGATCCTCCTCCCAGGCTAGTTCATTGGGAGACAGATCTGCTTTGAGTATCACAAAAGAGGGGGATGCAGTGTTGAGGTTAGGTTCTGGTAGCTTTTCCGGGGCTGGTTTGTGAGAACCTCAGAGAGCCCAGCCTGGAGCCATTCTCAGGGTTTCTGTTTACTGATTTTCAATTGCTTGTCGAGGCTGCTAGAGGGAGTGGCAGCCTCTGGCTCTGATTACCCAGTGATGAAAGCCACTCCTGGGGCTGGCGCCCAAGCTGGGTGACTTTTCCCTGGGTGGAGCTGAGTCCGGCAGGTCACGCAGCCATTAAGTTCTTGTGACCTGCTAAATGACTCATTTTATTCCAAGGCCTGAGCTGGAGCTAGGAGCTCCTCCGAGCTTTGTTGGTCTACAAAATGGAGATCACAGGTGTTGGGGGGGGAGGGGTGGCCTTCCCTCCTCTGCTCCCTGAGAAGGAGTGAGGACGTCAGGCTTCTACTCACGCCATCTTAGTTCCTGGGTCGTCTCTGGTCTGCGAACTGCAGGATGAAGATGTCTGCTCCTTGTCGGTTCTTGCTGGTGTTGAGTAGAATCCGCTCGCCTGCTGCGTCTGGCTCCTTCATCCCGGACTCTCTGTTGCTCAGGTATGGGGCCTGCGCTCTCCTGCCACTGCCACAGCTTCTGCTGCTGCAGCGGCTGTTGGCAAGGGCTCAGAAGTGTCTCCTTGCCTGGGTTTCCTTCTCTGGCCTAACTGTCTGTCCTGTGATGGCACACTTGGTGTAATTCTCTGACTTAGGACTGTTCACTGGAACTCTAAAACTGCTTTCTATGCGAGAGCTTACTTAGACTCCAGCTTCTTCTCTGCCATCTTCCCGGACTCTAATAGTATTCTCTTAATGTGTCAAAAAATACTCATTAAAATCCATCAGCCTCCTAAAATCAGTCTCTAATTTTATAGTAGTATCATTCAGGAACAACAAATTCAACCTTGACATTAATTTCCATCGGTATTCCTGTGAATAGGAACGAGACTCTTAGGATCTCACTCCATTGGTAGGGGTCAGAACTGGGCTTCGAACACAGAGCCTATTTTGCCGTGTTGGCCTATGGCTTCCCTGAAAGCCCATCAGACTTCAGCAATGCCAGGTTACAAACACTTTTCAGCTGTGTCATTCAGACCCAGGATGATCACCTTGAAAAGAAAAATGTTGCCAGGTGGTTTTTTTTTTTTCTTGTCAGCCTTTGAGGACCCAGGTTCGGCTGTGTGTCCAGTGGCTGCAACCCAGCGTAGAGTGATCAAAGCTGAGGCAGAGTTGACATGCCCTGAGTTCAAGCCCTGTCCTTGACAAAACAAAAATACACACACACATACAGACAGACAGATACAGACATACATTAAAAATATTTTAAAATTTATGAAGCTCCTTGGAATTCAGGCCATTTTTCTGCCAGGCCTGGGATTTGAACTCAGGGTTTTGGTAAATCTGCATCAATGTGGGGGAAGGGGAAGCTCACCGAGCTGGAAGACAAGAAATTCTGGCCTGATCCCAGGGGCTGAATTCAAGCCCTAGCACTCAAAAAAATAATATTCGTATACATTTTAAATACATGATTTATATTTACATACACATGTTTACTGCATATGGCAGTTACTGTAGTTATTCATTTTATTTTGTGTTTTATTTATTTATTATATATTTTAGAGAGTATGATTACATGTATAACATTTTTTACATCCTATTACATAGGACACAGATTTGCTTATGTATTATACATCATTCCTTAGACCCAGCACTTTCACTGATAAGGAAAACAAGTGGGACAATAGACTTCTTCCACCAGGATTAAGTTTGGGGGCAGTTCTGTGATTTGAACATCGGGCCTAGAAGGCCCACTTCATGAATCGGTCAATGTTAGCACACCAGTCTGATTCAAATGAAGATGTAGGGCAAATTTGAGGACCTGAGATCAAGCCCTAGGAGTGGTCAATATATAAACAGATAGATGTGTAGATTCAAGTGTGTGTGTGTGTGTGTGTGTGTGTGTATGTGTGTGTGTATTTACATATGTATATCCATCTATAAATAAATTTATACAGAGACAGATAGACATTTATGTAGATTCTAATGTATAATTCTATATAAAGAGTGATGTCCCTATCTTATTTTTATATATTCTATTACTACCAATTATTTAGTCTAAAATTATGCCTCCATTAATTAATCACGGTAGGAAACTTAATAAAGAATTAAATTAATCAATGACCTATATTTATTTCATACAATCTTATACTAGAATGACTAGCTAATTAGTAATTTAATTAGTACGTTACAAACATTCTATTATTGTTCCTATAGATAGGAACGAATTCTCTAGGATCTTCAGCCCTGTAGGTGGCAGTCCCAGGATCGAACTCAGGGCCTAGGTTTCTGGGTTGGGCTCAGGCTTCACTGACAGCCCACCAGCCTTCGGCCGTGCAAGGTCTCGTACAATTTTCAAGCCGAGTCATTAAAACTGAGGATGGTCACAGTGCTAAGGAAACAAAGGTAAAACTATTGTGTAAAACTTCCTGGTTTTTCCTCTTCCATCTTGTTTTTTTTTTTTTTTTTTTTTTTTTTGCCAAAGCTGGGAGTTAAACTCTGGTCCTAGGATCCCTGGATCATCTGTGGGTGTAAAAGCTGCACCCCAGCCTAGGGTAATCAAGGCTGTGGCAGAGTTGTGATGAACTGAATTCAAGCCCCATGCTTGCACCACCAATAAAGTTAAGGTCCTGGCTAGGAATTTGGGCCATTTTATCTGCCAGACCTGGGATTTGAACTCAGGGACTGGGTAACTGTATTTTGCTCTGGGTGAAGTGGAAGCTAACCTCCTGGAAGAAAAAAATTCAGGAGCATTTCCCAGGGTGTGAATTCCAGCCCCAGAATAGGCAAAAATAATATTTATATACATTTATAATGTATATCATATATATGTGTTTGCATAGATATCGCATATTGTACCTAGGACACAATATTTCCACAAAAAGGAAAACAGGACAATATTGGCTTCTTACTCACCTATTGTCTTCGGCACTGCTGGGATTTGAACTCAGGGCATGGAATGCCCAATTAATCAAGGTGTCATTGTAAGCACAGCAGTCTCAAACAAATTCACTGCCAGTCAGTTCCCAGGACCTGAGTTCTAGCCCCAGGAGTGGCCAATATATAAATAGGTAGATTTGTAAATTGCTGCAAATATATATATATATATATATATGTATATTTAGAGAGAGAATGTGAGATGTCTGTATATTATTAAATTACATGTAATATATTACTAATAATTATTAGGTATTACATTATTGTTAAATTACTAGGTATTAGGAATTAAATTATGCCTCAATTTAATGATGTACATGGATTAAGGCACAATAAAGTGCTACCTTGTGTAAAAGGATCTCAGGGACAATGTCTAGGATCATAGTTCAAGTCTCAGGACCTGCACCAAACATAAAAAAGAGCCAGTAACTCCATGTGTCTATGTATGTATGCATGTATTTCTATCGGTGAACATACAGTCGTTACGAAGAAAGGCAAACAACTAAGACATTTGCTTTGAATAGAATGATATCATAGAACAGAGAGTGATTCTTAATGCATGATCCTGGTCAAACAAAATTAAGACCCAGGCTTGGAATTTGCACCATTTTTCTGGAAGGCCTGGGATTTCAATTCAGGGTATGATTAACTCTCTGGCACTGTGGGGAAGGGGAAACTCACCGTCGTGGAAGACAAGAATTTCACATCAGTTTCCAGGGACGGAATTCAAGCCCCAGCATTGTTAAAAATAATATTCATACATGAGATCTATTTACATACATGGGTTTACTCCATATGACATTTGTTACCCTTATTTATTTTTATTTATTTTATTTAGTATTATTACATATATAACATTTATTTCATTTATTACATCTTATCACATGGATTTATTTGCATATGGATTATACATCATATTGAGACCCAGGACTTTCACCAAGAAGAGAAATAAATGCATCAAAATTGGCTTCTGACTCCACATATAAACTTTTGGCCATGCTGGAACGTGAACTCACAGCCCACAATGCCCAATTCATGAATGGGTCAGTTGTAGAACAAAAGCCTTTGGCAAACTGAGCTGCCAGTCAGTTCTGAGGACCTTCGATGAAGCAATAGCAGTGGTGAATACATAGATAGATAGATAGATAGATAGATAGATAGATAGATAGATAGATAGATAGATAGATAGATAGATAGAAGGACAGACAGACAGATAAATAGATAGAAAGATAGATAGACAGACAGATGTGTAGTTTGCTATATATATGAGAGAGACAATGTAAGGATATTAAATTATATATATTATGAATTATTAGTTATTGAATTATGCTTCCACTTAATGAAGTATCATGGTTGAATACTTATTAAAGTGTTAATGTAAAAGTAGTCAGTATTCCTTAATTAGGAGAATCATACCATTGTGCTAGTATGGAAGACATAATCCAATAGTTTTTGTGTGGCATTCTATAAGAGAATCATGAAATAACTTCAAATTTAATAGTTGCTTTTATAACATTCCAGTAAGCATTCCTATAGATAGGAATGATTTTCTCAAGATCTCCCGCCATTTGTAGGTGGCAGTCCTGGCATTTGAACTACAGACCTGAGTAGTTTACTTTGAAATGCAAACCATTAGAATGACACGGTGAAGATTTCAGATTTCCGATGAAAGAAAAGTATGAGAAGAAAAAAACTCAGGTTTCAGCAATCCTGCCTGTAATCCTAGATCTTCAGGAGGCTGAGACGTAGGGAATGCCGGTTTGAATTCAGCCAGGACAGGAAAGTCCACCACATTCTCATTTCTGAGGGATCACAGGAATACAAAATCTCCATGAGTGGGGCTATGGCTCAAGGGCAGAACACTATCCTTGAGCAAAAGGAGCTCAGGGACAGTGCCTAGGCTCATAGTACAACCCCCGCAACAGCCAAAAAAAAAAAAAAGCCAGTAACTCTATGTCTCCCCATGTATGTATGCATATATTTCTATCAGTGAAGGTCCAGAGTCCCTATGATGAAAGGCATCCAGCTAGGAAATTTGCTTTGAATAGAATGATTCCATAACACAGAAATTGCTTTCAAGACAGTGCGTGTTCCGGGGCTCCCTTTGCTGTTCCCATTTTAGCCTGAGGTTTTCTCCTCACCAGGGACTGCTGGAGGAAGTCTGCCTCATTGTTGGAACAGGCAGACAAAAGCCCTCACTCCTGTACTGCTGTGTAACAAAAAACTCCATCAAGGCCAATTAGTGAGGAGGAGTGTGGGCTGGCTCTGAAGGCCAGGAGAAAAAGGCCTCTTTGTACCCCCGAGCTATCTCTCTCTCCAGTGCTGTTTTGACAGGAAGTCTTTATTTGTGCCACCTCCCATGATAGGCCAAGTTCCCTGAACTTATCCTGTCTTTGTTAGACTATGTTCTAGTTTTAAAATAACCTGCTACAATTAATTCAAGGGTCCTTCTGGCAGACAACTAAGGAGCTGAACCTAATGAAATGACTCATTATTGGCAATGGTGGCTCCCTAGGTTTCTGGAAGCTTGCTAAATCTAAGCACATGTGTAATATCACAATGCTTCCTGTCATCTAGGGCTGGTGAAGCTCATCAGATTTTGAAACCTTTGACCTCTCCTAGTTGGGCCCTGGGTGGCTGTGTTTCAGGGTTGAACACAGGACCTGGGTGCTGACCATGAGCTCAGAACAGGAGCTCAGTTCTTTACCATTTGGTGTCACAGTTTCACTTCTGGCATCAGTGTGTGTGTGTGTGTGTGTGTGTGTGTGTGTGTGTGTGTGTGTGTGTGTGTGTGTGTACATGTATGTGTGTTCATTCACTTGTCCTGGAGCTTGAACTCAGAACCTGAGCACAGTACCTGAGTTTCTCCTGTACAAGGATAGCATTCTACCACTTGAGCCACACAGCCACTTCAGGCTTTTTTCTAGTGATATGGTACTAAGGAATCAAACCCAGGGATTCATACATGAAAAACACTCTACCCCTGAGACACATTCTCAGTACACCACTGCAGGTTTCTTTCTTTCTTTTCTTGGAAGTTGGAAGAAATGAAATCTAGGCCTGGGTGCTGTCCTTGAGCTCTTCAGCTAAAGCCAATTCCTTGAGCTACAGCACCCCTTCTGGTTTTTGGTGGGTCAATGGAGAGAAGTGTCTCAAGGAATTTTCTGCCCAGGCTGGTTTTGGACCCGTGATCCTCAGCTCTCTGCCACCTGAGTAGCTTGCATGACAGGCGCGAGGCTTCCACTTCAAGTTTCTAAATGGTGAATAGGAGATAAAAGTCTCATGGGACCATTTGTGTCTGGGATCGTTTTGAACCCAGATCGTCAGATCTCAGCTTCCTGAGTAGGCAGCATGACAGTCCTTAGCTACTATACGCCTAGACCCTAACACTCTGTTGCAAGGGGTCCTTGGCTTCACGTGGTAGGGCACTAGCCATTATCCCAACAGGTAAGTGTCAGTGGCTAGGTCCTGAGTTCAAGGTTCATGACTGAGAAACTTAAACCAAAAAAATTGTCTGCAGGAGACAACCACTATAGTTAGGTACATGCATAATTTTGGCCCTGACAGGGGCAAATCATCATCTTACTTGTGGAGCTCTTACAAGAACCAGATGAAAAAATGCACGGCATGAATGACTCAACACACAACATCTCATGAAGGACTCATCACATAGCTGTATGGCACATGCTGTCATTAAATTAAGGTGCTTTCATCAGTATCACCATTCTTTCAGAAACACCTCACAAACAGTCCAAATTTAGATTTTAAAAGGATGGGGTTTTGGGGGGAGGGCATCAGCCATGGAATTGCACTGAAAGTTTGGGCGTACTGTCCTAAGATCTTTTGCTCAAGACTAGAGCTCTACCACTTTGAGCCACAGCTCAGAGATTCACAGACATCCTGGCAGGTCTGGGTTTTAAACCCACCAGTGTCAGATCTCAGTTCCTGAGTATCTTGGATGACAGGGGTAAGTAAGCCAGCATCATCCGGTTCTGTGGAGCTGGGTTGCAGTGGTTTACCTCTGGCTAAGTCAGGTTAGACAGCAGCTGTCAGCACTAGACTCCCTCCTTTCTCTGTGATGAGGTATTTGCAGCCCTATCCTTATATAGTTGCAGTCAGAACATTCTATCTTTTCCTTTTTATTTTTTGTTTTGGTGCCAGTCATGGGTCTAGAGGAAGGGTCTAGACACAGTCCCTAATTTTTTATGCTCAAAGTTCGTGCTCAACTGTTTGAGCGACAGCACAACTTCTGGATTTTCCTATGCACACAGTAGTGAGGAATCGAAACCAGGGCTTTCTACGTACTAGGCGAGCACTCTATCACTCAGCCCCATTAGTGACAAGTGTATAAACAGATAAATGTTTAGACTTGTAGATAGATAGATAGATAGATGGATGGATAGATGTATATAACGTGAGATGTCTCTATATTATGAAATTGCATATACAATATTACTACCAATTATTGGAAATTAAATTATTCCTTCCTTTTTTAAGCATCATGATTGAATACATAATAAAATATTAATTGAAAATCATTCAATGTTGTATAATTGTGTATAATTTTACAATTTAATCATACACTAACTACTAATGTAATTGTTACTTTTACAAAATTCCATTCGCACAGATGTATATTGGAAAGTGTTTCTTAGAATCTCCTGCCATACCGGCAGTCCAGGATTCGATTTCCAGGCTTAAGTTTCCGGTTTCAGCTTGGCTTCCCTAATAGTCATCCAAATATCAGCAATGTAAGGTCATGTACACTTTCTGGGCATTGTCATTTAGACCCAGGATAGTCACAATGCAAAGAAAAAAAAAAGTAAAACCACCTCCTTGAACTTCTCAGTTTTATCCTTCTCCTTTTTATTTTTATTTTTACCAGCCCCGAAATTTGAACTCGGGACCTAGGATCCAAGGATCGGCTGTGGCAGAGATACCAAGACCTGAGTTCAAGCCCGGTGCTTGGCCCAAAACATCCTCCTCCTCCTCCTCCTCCTCCTCCTCCTCCTCCTCCTCCTCCTCCTCCTCCTCCTCCTCCTCCTCCTCCTCCTCCTCCTCCTCCTTCTCATCATCATCATCATCATAATGCCCTGGCTTGGAGTTTGCACCATTTTTCTGGCAGGCCTGGGATTTAAACTCAGGGTCTGGGGAATTCTGAGGCACTGTGGGTGAAGGGGAAGATCACCGTCCTTGAAGACAAGCAATTCAGACAAGTTCCCAGGGCCTGAATTGAAGCCCCACCACTATAAAATATAATAGTCATATATTAGATCTATGTCATATGGGTTTACACCATATGGTATTTATTACCCCTATTTATTTAGTATTATTGTACATATAACATTTATTTTATTACGTCATATCACATATACTGAGACCCAGGACTTTCACAGAGAAGGAAAAAAATGTGTCAAAATTGGCTTCTTACTCCATGAATAAATTTTTGGCCATGCGGGGATTTCAACTCACAGCCTACAATGCCCAATTCATCAATGGGGTCACAGTCTTAGCACACCAGCCTCCAGCAAGCTGAGCTGCCAGGAAGTTCTGAGGACCTATAATCAAGGCACAGTACATATATAAACATGTATATATATATATGTATATATATACATATATATACATACATATATATGTGTATATATACAGAGGGAATATGATATTATAAAATTATACATATAATTACCAATTATTAGTTATTAAATTATGCCTCCATTTAATGAAGAATCATCGTTGAATACTTACAAAAGCATTAATAAAGTATCAGTCAATATTCTTAATCATACCGTGGTTCTAGAATTGAAGATATAAATTCAATAATTTTTGTGTGGCATTCTAAAATAGAATCATGAATTAATTTCAAATTTACTTATTACTTTTATGACATTCCATTAGCATTCAAATGAATAGGAATGAGTTTGCAGGATCTCCCTCTATTTGTGGGTGCCAGTCCTAGCATTCGAATTCCAGGCCTGGTAAGTTTTCTTCTAATGCAAACCATTGGAATGACACCGTTAAGATTTCAGATTGTCAAGAAAAAAAAGAACAACAAGAACAGTGAGCCAGGTTGTCAGTGGTTCCTCCCTGTGATCCTAGCTCCTCAGAAGGCTGAGATGCCAATTTGAATGCAGCCTGGGCATGAAAGTCAGCAACACTTGTATTTCTTAAGAGATCACAGGAAAACAAAAGAAATAAACAAATAAAATCCCTGAGTGGTTCAAGTTGCAGAGCACTACCGTTGAGCAAAAGGAGCTCAGGGCCAAGGCCTGTATGATGGGCTTTCAGCAGGTTGCCCATGCCCAGCCCCCCAACCTGGGCAAGTTGGAACAAGCCCTCAGAGAGCACTAAGTCTGCAGCTTGAACAAAGCATCCTTCCCTGCCATTTAAGAACTGAAGCCACAAAGGCTTTGCCTGGGCTGGTGTGTGCAACTGGTGTTGAGAAACCTAAGCAACTCTATTTTACTGAAGACCCCAACTCAGTTCTGCGACCCTTGACCTATTCCAGCCACAGACAGTCCTGGGAACACTAGATGCCAGGATGTGGAGATATCTGAAATAGCCTTGCACAGACAATTTTGGGAAACACATGGTGTTTGCTTAAGGCAGGATGTCAAGGTATCAGAAACTCCAGAACAGCCCCTTCTGGGGTTTGGTGACCATTATCTAAACCAGACACCCTGCAGTTTAGCACATATCCTCTTGAGACTTCCCTGTGGCACAAGCCAACCAGTTTAAAGTATGTCAGCCCCCTTGATTTAACCAACAACTTGTTTCTGTAGTTCTCCAATCATAATATAGAATTGTTTTCTGATTTTCCCACAGTGTGTAGTGATTTGTTAGAAAACGCTATGGTGTATGCAAAGTCCCTGCCTTCCCTAAAAAGTATATAAAAGGTGCTGTAAACCTCGGTTGCTGCTATGTAAGTCTGAGGGGACCAAGCTTGAGCTTGCAATAAAGACTACTTTGCTTTTACATTGGTGGTGGTCTCTGGTGGTCTTTTGGTTAAGGATTTCTGAATTCAGCTTTACAGTGTGTGCAATGGTTGCATTATGTTCTGGCTGAGATGTCCCTTCAGAACACCTAGCAGCCAGCCACTGCCTCCAGGGAAACCACAGTTCCTAGGCTGTAGGAGTTGTCAAAGGTTGTGTCTCCATTTCCTCTATCTCCCTGTAGGATGTTAGCCCAGACCTCTGGGGCCTGGTGGCCATCACTCATTCATTATTCCTTATTGCAGAGTCTCAGGCTGGTCCCAAATTCTGACAAAGATAGGAAAGAGTCAGCGATTTCTGTGTCAAAAGGGGTAATCCAATAAATCCCACCGTCATAGCTTCTTTTAGAAATGAGCCTTGGTCTGTGAATGTGGCTTACTGGTAGAGTGCTTACTTAGCACACACAAAGCCCTGAGTTCGATTCCTCACTACCACAGAAAGAGAAAAAGCCAAAAGAGACACTGTGCTTAAGTGATAAAAGTGCTAGTCTTGAAAAAAAGCAACTCAGGAACATCCCCAGACCCTGAGTTCAAGCCCCAAGATTGACAAAAAATAAGTCAGCAGAGTGAGACATATTCTTCTGGGACTCAGAGGAGGGCCGTTATGGGTAAGAGATAGAGGGCAGGTGCTGGTGGCTCACACATGTAATCTTAACTACTCAGGAGGCTGAGTTCTGAGGATGCCAATTGCATGCAGGAACGGATATATGAGGCTCTTTTCTCCAATTAAACCCCAAAAGCCAGAAGTAGAGCTGTGGTTCAAGTAGTACAGTGCTAGTCTTGAGCACAAAAGCTCAGGGATAGCGACCAGGCCATGAATTCAAACCCCAGGACTGGCGTGCATCTTTTTGCGCATGCACATGCGTGGATGCACATGCACGTACGCACACATGCACACATGCACACACACACACACACACACACACACACACACACACACACACACAACACCACCACCACCACCACCACCACCACCACCACCACAATAGAGCATTTTCCAATCAGCCTGCACAAGTTCCATCTGTAGGAACTCAATATTTGTTTTAAAAGGGGGAGAAGGGAAGGAAAGGCTTGCTCCAGGAGGTGATATAACCAGTGCCAAAATTCCACAGGAGCTCTAAGATGTGGAACAAGACAGAGAGCCTCAGGCAATAAGTACAGCTTGGGCAAAGGTCCTGAGGTGTGTTGTAGAGCTGGTGGTGTGGGTGGAATGAAGGTTCCGTGGCTTCAGACAAGTCTGGCAGAACACTCAAATCTGGGACAAGATTTACACTTGAGTCACCGTTAGGGCAGAATGGGGTCTAGGGGAAGATTAGCATGTCTTTTCACCAAGGACCCCAGCCATTTTCTTTGACCAAAAGCCTATTTTTCACAGCTCCTGACCTTCAGCCCTCCTTTGCATGGAGGAATCAGGGCAAATGCAAGGAAGAATGCTTGCTTAAGAAAAGGTTCTAGCCCAGTGTCACCAGTGGCCTAACCCCTGTAATTTCTAGCTACACAGGACACTGAGATCAGAGATCGTGGGTCAAAGCCAGCTCATGGGAGGAAAGTTAGTGAGACTATTTTTGCCAATGAACTACCAAAAGCCAGAAATGGAGCTGTGGCTCAAGTGGTAGATTGCCAGCCTTGAGGGAAAAAATTAAGAGACCACAGGCTAGACCCTGATTTCAGGCACCAGTACTAGCACAGAGAAAATAAAGAAAAGCTTTCAGGAGCTCCTAGTCCACTGTGGTGAAAAGCCAGATCAGCTGGGCACTGGTGGCTCATGCCTGTCCTCCTAGCTCCTCAGGCGGCTGAGATTGGAGGATTGCCATTCAAAGCCAGCCTGGGCAGGAAAGTCCGGGGGACTCTGTTCTCCAAGAACCACCAGAAAACCGGAAGTGGTGCTGTGGCTCAAGTGGTAAGATGAAGACCTGGGAAACAGCAACCAGGCCCAGAGTTTGAGCTACATGACCAATACCTGGCCTGCTTTGACCTCATGTTCTGGCTCTAAGCAGAGTATTTTCCAGTGGGCTCCTGAGGGTCTCCCAATGTCTAGCTGTCCTACACTTCTTTAGAGCAGCCTCCTTGGAGGCCTTTGCATACAGAGTGGGCCACAGTACCAGAGAAGGATCGACCCTTGTGACACGGAGGTCATTGACCTGGTCATCAGAATGGCATCTATCATGAGAGCAGTGTGGATCTGAGCACTAAATCAATGTCTCAGACCACAGTTCTGGTCCAGGAGGGGTAAAACAGTAAATGCCCGCTCATATGGATATCACAAGAATGCACATTTGTCAGGCACACCTTGGGCGGTGTTGAGTTGGACTCATGAAAGACTTGTAGGCTCAGGAATCCAGAGCCTGCTGGCTGCTGTTTGTAGTAAACGCTATATCCCAGGAGTCCCACGGCTGGGAACCCTGCTTTCCTCCCCAGTGCTTAGATGGAGGCACAGGTCCCATGGAACTCACTGCCATGGCCCAGATCCCTCAGCCCAAGAAGGACTTAGGGAGAAACAACTGATGTGGTTTAAGAGTTTACTATGATTATGCCTCAGGACTGCCCCCAGTTCAAGCTCTGCTTATCATTACCACCTCCCTCTGTTTGTGTGTGTGTGTGTGTGTGTGTGTGTGTGTGTGTGTGTGTGTGTGTGTATGCACATGCGCATGAGTGCATCTTGGTAGTAGGACTTGAACTCAGGGCCCGGGTTCTGGCCTTCCGTTTTTTTTTTTTTTTTTTTTAATTGTATTTTATTTTATTTGAGAACATACTGTACAGAGGGGCTACAATTACATGGGCAGAATAATGCATACATTTCTTACCAAGCATTGCAGCCTCCTCATTTGTTTACCCTTCACTTCCCTTCCCTGCCTCCCCCCTCCCCCCACCCAATTTTACCCCCCTCCCCCCACCCAATTATACCCCCCTCCCCCCCCCCACACCGAAATTGTAAAGCTGGTTTTGACATGACATTTTGTACTTCTCATTGTTGCAACAGGTCCACCTGAATCCTTAAACGATTTGTTTGTCCCCATCTCCTCCACATGATATACTGATATCAAATATAGTGAAAGCGGGGGTTACACTGTGGGGGAGGGACATACAAAGCAATAAAGGAATAATCTTATAAATGCATTAGAAATACATGCATGAAAGAAACGAAAACATTAAAATACATATTTAAGGGTTCATTTTCCTAACATCACATTATCTGGCCTTTTCCGCTTGACTCATACCTATACTAGATATTGCAAATAAGGGAAACCATGGGACCTATGCTTCTTTGGGCCTGGCTTACTTCACTTAATATAATTTTTTCCAAACCTTTCCATTTCCTAACAAATGGGGAAATGTCATTCTTTCTGATGGAGGCATAGAATTCCATTGTGTATATATACCACATTTTCTTGATCCATTCATCTACTGAGGGGCATCTGGGTTGGTTCCATATCTTAGCTATGGTAAATAATGCTGCAATAAACATAGTTGTGCTGGTAGCTTTAGTGTGGTCTTGTTTGTAAACATTTGGGTAAATGCCCAAAAGTGGGATTGCTGGATCATAGGGGAGATCTATGTGAAGTCTTTTGAGGAACCTCCATACTGCTTTCCAAAGTGGTTGAACAAGTTTACATTCCCACCAACAATGAAGTAAGGTTCCTTTCTGTCCACATCCCCTCCAGCATCTGTTGTTATTAGAGTTCTTGATTTTTGCTGTTCTAACTGGAGTGAGGTGATATCTCAATGTTGTTTTGATTTGCATTTCTTTTATGGCTAGGGATGTTGAACATTTCTTCATGTGTCTATTGGCCATCCTTCTTTCTTCTTCAGAGAAGCTTCTCTTTAAGTCTTTCGCCCACTTATTTATTGGGCAGTTGTTTCTTTGAGGATTTGTTGTTGGGTGGTTTAATTTTTTGAGTTCCAAGTATATTTTTGATATGAGACCTTTGTCCGTTGTATGGCTAGTAAAGATCTTCTCCCAATCGGTGGGCTTTCTATTGATCTTGCCAGCTATGTCATTTGCCCTGCAGAAGCTCTGCAATCTTATGCAATCCCATTTGTCCAACCTTTCTTTGATTTGTTGTGCTTCCGGGTCTCTATTCAGAAAATTTCGACCTGAGCCAAGGAGACCTAGGGTTTCTCCTATTCCATCCTGTAATGTTTTCAGCGTGTCTGCTTTGAGTTCAAGGTCTTTGATCCATTTGGAGTTGATTCTGGTGCAGGGTGATATATAAGGATCTAGCTTTAGTTTTCTACATGTAGTTAACCAATTTTGCCAGCACCATTTACTGAAGAGGCTGTCTTTCTTCCATTCTATTGTTTTAGCTTCCTTATCGAAGATTAGATGGCTATCGGTCTGTAGGTTCATTTCTGGGTTTTCAATTCTATTCCATTGGTCCTGAGGTCTGTTCTTATGCCAATACCAAGCTGTTTTGATTACTATGGCTTTATAGTAGAGTTTGAAATTTGGTATTGATATTCCTCCAGCAGTGTTCTTTCCGTTGAGGAGCGTTTTTGCTATTCGGGGTCTTTTATTGTTCCATATGAATTTTTGGATTGCCTCCTCTATTTCCTTGAAGAATGAGGGTGGAATTTTGATAGGTATCGCGTTGAATTTGTAGATAGCCTTGGGAAGTATTGCCATTTTCACGATGTTAATCTTGCCAATCCAGGAGCATGGGAGGTTTTGCCATTTTTTAAGTTCTGTGTTGATTTCCTTTTTCAAGATTTTAAAGTTTTCATCATAGAGGTCCTTCACTTCTTTGGTTAAGTTAATTCCTAGGTATTTTATTTTTTGTGGGGCTATTACAAATGGAGTTGCTTTCCTAATTTCAGCCACACTTTTCTCATTGTTGGCATATAGAAAAGCCATTGATTTATGGGGGTTAATTTTATAACCTGCTACTTTGCCAAAGTTTTGAATCAGCTTGAGTAATTTGGGAGTGGAGTCTATGGGATTCTTTAAATACAAGATCATGTCATCTGCAAAGAGGGAAAGTTTTATTTCTTCTTTCCCTATTTGGATCCCCTTTATGTCTACATCTTGCCTTATTGCTGTAGCTAGGCATTCTAATACTAGATTGAAGAGAAGTGGAGAGAGTGGGCATCCTTGTCTTGTTCCTGAGTTAAGAGGAAATGGCTTTAGTTTTTCACCATTGAGTATAATGCTGGCTGTAGGTTTGTCATATACAGCCTTTATTGTATTGAGGAATGTTCCATGGATTCCTAATTTTTCCAGAACCTTCATCATAAAGGGGTGTTGGATCTTGTCAAATGCTTTTTCTGCATCTATTGAGATAACCATGTGGTTCTTATTCTTGCTCCTGTTGATGTGATGAATAATATTAATTGATTTGCGTATATTGAACCAGCTTTGCATCCCTGAAATGAATCCTGTTTGATCATGGTGTATGATTTTTGGATGAATTGTTGAAGTCGATTGGCCAAAATTTTGTTGAGAAGTTTTGCATCAATGTTCATCAAAGAAATGGGTCTATAGTTTTCTTTCTTTGATGAGTCCCTGCCTGGTTTTGGGATGAGGGTTATGATGGCTTCATAGAATGTGTTTGGTAGTGAGCTTTCTCTTTCAATTTCATTGAAGAGTTGGAGGAGTATTGGTGTGAGCTCTGCTTTGAAGGCCTTGTAAAATTCCGCTGTAAAACCATCTGGTCCTGGACTTTTCTTAGCTGGGAGGTCTCTTATTGCTGTTTCTATTTCAATGCTTGATATGGGCCTGTTAAGCTGGTTTAACTCATCTTGGTTTAGTTTTGGCATGTCAATATTTGCTAGGAAAAGGTCCATTTCTGTCAAGTTCTCAAACTTATTAGCATAAAGTTTTGAGAAGTATTCCCTTATAATGTTCTGAATCTTGGTTGTTTCCGTGGTGATGTTTCCATTCTCATCTCTGAGTTTATTAATTTGGGTGTGCTCTCTCCTTTTTCTGATAAGGTTTGCTAAGGGTCTGTCGATTTTGTTAAGTTTTTCGAAGAACCAACTCTTTGTTTTGTTGATTCTTTCTATAGTTTTTTTGGATTCTAATTCATTTAATTCTGATTTAATTTTGATTATTTCTTTCCGTCTACTGGATTGGGGTTTATCTTGCTGCTCTTTTTCAAGGAGGTTTAGATGTGTCATTAAATTGTTAGTTTCCGATCTCTCCAGTTTGTTGATGTAGGAGCTCAGAGCTATAAACTTTCCTCTGAGTACTGCCTTTGCTGTGTCCCAGAGGAGCTGGTAATTTGTGTGTTCATTTTTGTTGAATAGCATGAACATTTGAATTTCCTTTCTAATCTCTTCCATGACCCACTCATGATTCAGTAGTGTGTTGTTCAGCCTCCATGTGATACTGGACTTTCTTTGGTGGCTTTTGGTGTTGAGTTCTAATTTTATTCCCTTGTGGTCAGAGAGAATGCAAGGTATAACTTCAATGTTTCTGAATTTAGACAAGTTTGCTTTGTGGCCTAAAATGTGGTCTATTTTAGAAAACGTTCCATGTGCTGCTGAGAAGAACGTGTATTCTGATGCTGCTGGGTGAAATGTTCGGTAAATGTCTGTTAAGTCTAGTTGATCTATGCAGCTGTTTAGATCTGCGGTTTCTCTGTTGAGTTTTTGCCGAGTTGATCTATCTAGTGGGGAGAGTGGTGTGTTAAAATCCCCAACGATTAATGTCTTTGGATCTATCTGGGATTTGAGGGAAAGTAGTGTTTCTTTGATAAATTTGGGTGCTCCATTGTTTGGCGAATAGATATTTAGAATTGTAATATCCTCCTGAAGGAGAGATCCTTTAATTAGTATGTAGCGACCTTCTTTATCTCTTCTCACGAATTTTAATTTGAAGTCTATTTTATCTGATATTAGGATTGCAACTCCCGCCTGTTTATGAGGGCCGTTTGCTTGGTAGATTTTGTTCCAGCCTTTAACCTTGAAAATATGTTTGTTTTTACGGGCAAGATGTGACTCCTGCAGGCAGCAGATAGAAGGGTCTTGTTTTTTAATCCAACTAGACAGTCTATGTCGCTTAATTGGAGAGTTCAGTCCGTTAACGTTAAGAGATAGGACTGAGAGGTATTTGGGAGTTCCTGCCATGTTATCCACCTTCTTGGGGGCTGTGAAAACTGGGTTCTTCCTAAGGTTCTTGGATTCTCCGTTTGTGTGCAGTTTCTTGGCCTTTGTTGCGTTCTTGTTGGTTTTCTATGTGTAGGACATCTTTAAGAATCTTTTGCAGGGCTGGTTTGGTGGAGATGTATTGTTTCAATTTTTCTTTGCTATGGAAGGTTTTTATTTGGCCTTCAGTTATGAAGGAGAGTTTAGCTGGGTACAGTATTCTTGGTTGATAGTTGTTTGTTTTTAGGGCATGGCATACGTCATTCCAGGCTCTTCTTGCTTTGATTGTCTCTGCTGAGAAATCTGAGGTAATTCTAATTGGTTTCCCTTTATAGGTGATTAATCTTTTCTCCTTGACAGCTTTAAGGATCTTTTCCTTGGTCTGGGTTGATCCTGTGTGGATTATAATGTGACGGTGGGATGTCCTATTCTGGTCTGGTCTATTTGGGGTTTTAAAAGCTTCTTGTATCTGAATAGGCCTATCTTTTTGTATGTTTGGGAAGTTCTCTGCTAGGATCCTGTTAAACAAATTTCCTAGACCATTAACTTCTGTTTCTAGGTGCTCCTCTACACCCATTATCCTTAAATTGGGCCTTCTGATGGTGTCCTCCAGGTGTTGGATAGACCTATCATATTTCTTGGACTTGTCTTGGATGGTTGTATGTTCTTTCTCTATAATATCTAGGCTGTCTTCAATCCCTGAGATTCGATCTTCTGCATGGTCTAACCTGCTGTCAAGACTCTCTACTTTGTTTTTTATCTCTTTTCCTTCTACTTGGTCAGCTTTGATGGCTTCAAGTTCTTTGTTGAAGCTCTGTTTTAGGTCTTGTATGAATTTCTTTACTTCCTTAATTTGGTGTTCAGTGTTTGTTCTCAAATCACTTAGTTGATTGGTTATGGTTTCTTTGGACTCCCATTCCTTCTGTTGGGTTCCATTCAACATTCCCTTTGTGGTTTCCCTGACTTCCTTCAGCTCTTTGTTAATGGATTCCATGAATGTCTTTAGTGATCTTTGTGTATTCTCTACCTGGTCTTCTTAATTCGTGAATTACTCTTTGATTAGTTTCCTCCCTTCTGTGGGATTCCTGCAGTTCTCTTTGAGTGTTCTCTGCCTGCTCACGCCATTCCTCCCTTTCTCTTTGAGTATTCTCAAGTTGTTCATGCAAATCCTGTATCAGTTTTTGAGAAGCTTCCTCACGCTTATGATATTCCTGTATAAACTTCTGGGATGCCTCCTCTCTCTCCCTATCACGCTCATACAGAGTCCTTTGTACATTGTCAAACTTCTCATTTATCATGTTTGCTATTAGTGTTTGTAGAGCTATTTGGGAACTCTCCTCTGGGTTATTCTTTGTCTGTTCTAATCCCTGATTATCAAGGTTGGGAATTGAGATACCCGAATTTGCCATTTTTCTTGTGTTTTTCCGGCTTACTCGGCCCATTTGAGATAAAGATTGCACCAGTTTTGTGCTAGAACACTATCTTAAGGCAACCATCAACCAAAGTTTGCATTTGTACAGTCAATAGTCTACAGATACAATCTAGTTCAACAGATACATCTATTCAACATCAAACGACTATATGTTAAAGGACTTCGAACCGCAGAAAAGAATTTGGAAAACCAGAAATTATTAGGATTAGTGAGAGATGTGGGTAAAAAATAGGAATAGATTGGTGTGGGGAGGCACAAGGAGAGTTAACTATGTCCTACTCACAGTGCAGGAAATGGGTTGGGTAGGATGCAAGTAGAGAGAGAGAGAAAAAGAAGAGACGGAAAGGGGTATAAAGAGAGACCAGAAAAAGAATAGAAACGTAAAAATTAATGTTATTATAGAGGTTAAAAGACCGTCTATTTAGAGAGGAATGTGAATATGTTCAGAGAAGGGGAGGGACATTGAGGAGATGTGAAAAGCTTTAAGGGAGAAGAAAAGATCAGAAGTTCAGTAGAGCTAGATAAAAAACAAAAAGATAATTAAGAAAGAAAGAAAAAGAGAAAGAAGACAAGAAAAGAAAGGAAAACTCTCATTCACGTAATTCTGAAATAAAAATTATAAGATGAGAAAAAAAAGTTACTGGAAAACAATTATTTTTTCAGAAGAGGCAAAAATTAAAGATTGATAAAAGTTTTAGAAGGGAAAAAAATTTATATACATATATATATATATATATATATATATATATATATATATATATATAAGGTAACAAAAAACAAAAAACAAGCAAAAAAAGAAAAGAAGAAGAAAAAAAAGAGAAAAAAAAAAAAGAAAAAAAAAAAAGAAGAAAAAAAAAAAAGTCTTTTGATTTTTTTTTTTTTGTTTTTTTGTTTTTGGGGGGGGAGGAGTGGGAAGAATCCTGTATCTCCCTTTTGTCTGCAACCAGTCTCTTGGAGTCTCTGGTCAGCTTGAGGTCCTGTGGCTTGATTGGTTTCTTAAGTCAGTTGGTTGGAAGAGGCAGAAAAATGCTCTGCTTTACCCAAGATTTTGAGATCCCCCTCCCAGGTTAGTTTTCTGGGAGGGTGGTCTGCTTTGAGAGTCACAAAAGAGGGGGATGTGGTGATGAGGCTAGGTTCTGGGTGGAGTTGAGGCCTTTCAGCAAACAGTAGCTTTTCCCTGGGGCTATTTTGTGATAACTCACAGCGCCCAGCCTGGAGCCATTCTCAGGGTTTCTGTTTTTCAATTGATTGTGGTGGCTGCTAGAGGGAGGGGCAGCCTCTGGCTCTGGTTACCCAGTGAGGCTAGGCTGGCGCCTGTGCTGGGTGACTTTTCCCTGGATGGAGCTGAGTCTGGCAGGTCACTTCGGCGTTAAGTTCTTGTGACCTGCTAAATGACTCATTTTATTCCAAGGCCTGAGCTGAAGCTAGCAGCAACTCCGAGCTTTATCGGTATCCAAGATGGAGATCACCGGTGCTGGGGGGGGGAGGGGTGGCCTTCCTTCCTCTGCTCCCTGAGGAGTGAGGATGTCGGGCTTGTACTCACGCTGAGTCTTGGGTCCTGGGTCGTCTCTGGCGCCGAGTCTTGGATCCTGGGTCGTCTCTGGTCTGCAAGCTGCAGGGTGAAGATGTCCGCTCTTTGTTGGTTCTTGTTGGTGTTGAGTAGAATCTGCTCGGCCGCTGCGTCTGGCTCCTTCGTCCCGGACTCTCTGTGTGAGCGCTCAGGTATGGCCCCCGGCTGTGGTCTCTGCCGCTTGCGACCCTGTCGCCGCCGCCGCCGCCGTGGCGGCTGCTGGCGACCACTTGCCTTGGCTTCCCCTCTCTTGTCTAACTCTCTGTCCTGTGATGGCACACTTGGTGTGATTCTCTGGCTTAGGACTGTTCACTGGAACTCTAAAGCTGCTTTCTATGCGAGAGCTTGTTCAGATTCCAGCTTCTCCTCCGCCATCTTCCCGGAACTCCTGGCCTTCCGTTTTTTTCATTCAAGGATAGCACTGTACCACTTGAGCCAGAGCTTTTCTTCCAGCTTTCAGGTGGTATTTTGGGAGAGGACAGTCTCACAGATATTTTTGCTGGGTTGCCTCTGAATGTCAATCCTCAGATCTCAGCCTCCTGAGGGAGCTAGGAATATAAGAGCATGAGCCATTAGCATCTGGCCATGCTTTCCTTCTTGGATAAGACAGAATACCTGTCTTTTTTTTTTTTTTTTTTAGGTCCGGTCATGGGGTCTGAGTTCTGGGCCTTGGTGCTGTCCCTCAGCTCTTCAGCTCAAGGCTAATGCTCTACCACTTGAGCCACAGCGCCACTTCCGGCTTTTTTCTTTTTGCTTATGTGGTGGTGAGGAATCAAACCCAGGGCCTCAGGCATGCAAGACAAGTGCTCTACCACTGAGCTACCTTCCCAGCCCAGAATACCTGTCTTCTAGTTGAGCACACATCTACAGCTATCCCACCTATCTCTACCCCTACCCCTACCCCTCCAGGTTTCAGAGGAATCATTCCTTCCCCTGAGGACAAAGAAATAGGATGCATTGACAGGTTTGAGCTTTATGTTCTCCACACAGTCAGGGGCTGCTGGGAGCTGCTGTAGAGGCCAGAGATCTAGGCCAGAGCAAGTAGATAGCTGTTAGAACAGAAGAGACTATGAAAAGACATCCATGCAGCTGGATGCCAGTTGCTCATGCCTATAATCCTAGCTCCTCAAGGCAGACACTTGAGGATAAATCAAGATTCAAAGCTAACCTGGGAAGACTCTTATCTCCAATGAATCACCAAAAAGCTGGGAAGTGGAGCTACTATAGTACAAGTGGTAGAGCACCAACTTTGTGCAAACAGGCTAAAGGTTACCACCTAGGCTCTGAGTTCAAGACCCAGTAAACACACACACACACACACACACACACACACACACACACACACACACACACACACACACGCTATGTGCATGCAAAATCAGATATTTCTACATTGAAATTTTTAGTTATTCTCTACCTTTTCTGCATTAAGCCTGGTGGTTGTTGGCCTAGGAGTTTGATGCATACAACACCACTTGGCATCTTTAATTTTGGGGAACAGAATGGCTAGAAAGTCAGCATTTCCCATCCCAGCTCCTTGACTGGGTCGTGATCTATCCCGGCCCTTTGGGGCTCCTTTTACACACTCACCAAGATTCTTTTAAAAAGCATCACATTCTGGGCACTGGTGGTTCACACCTGTCATCCTAGCTACTCAAGAACCTGAGATCTGGAGGATCATGGTGACAAGCCAGCCTGGGCAAGAAAGTGTATGAGACTTTTATCCTTGATGAAACATCAGAAAACAAGAAGTGACCCTGTAGCTCAAGTAGTAGAGTGCCAGCCTTGAGAAACAGAGCTCAGGGACAGCGCTCATGGAAAACAACAATGAGAGGAATTGCATGATGGCTCTGGGATTGACATGGGCTGAATATAATTGGAATTGTCAAGTGCACCAAGATAAAGCATTACCTCCTTTAGTCTTGTGCTCCTCCATCTGTCTCACCGCCTGACCTTGGCATGCTTCGGGTCACCATGGCCCTAGTTGGACGGGAGGGCTCCGAGGAGGAAGGTACCAGAGCAATCACCCACCTCCCTCTTCCATGCTCACCCTGCTGCTTCTGCAATAGACCTACTTCCTGGAATCCGTCCATGAGATCATGGCCGCCACATTGTGGTGAGTGGTGGGTCTAGCCAAACTCGGGGAAGTTAGGGGTGGAAGTCGGTCTGGGACTAGGAGTTTCCACCCTGGGTGTGGGCTGAGTCCAGGGCTGACATTTATTTCATCCTGAGCCTTGCAGGGGTGCGGAGACAATGTAGACTCCACATTGAGTCAGGTAAGATCAGAATCTGGAGGACTACTTTTATGGGGGAGGCTGTGGTGCTCAGGGGGCCACTGTTCTTGGTACTCCTCTCTCGGGACTCCCCTCTCCCTCTCTCATCCCTCAATGGTAAAAGAGAAACTTTAAATAAGGGTGTCAAAGAGGGGGCAGTGGAGGATTTCTGTGTGAACCAGATTTGTGCTTCATATTCATCCTAGCCCCTACTTCCAATTTATCTGAGTAATGACTATATGTGTTTGGGGGCAGGGGATCATCTTAGCTGAGAATGTGGCTCAGTGGTAGAGTGGTTGCCTAGCATGCCTGAAGCCTTGGGTTCAATTCCACACAGAAAAAGCTGGAAGGAGAGGTGGGGCTCAACTGGTAGAGCACCGGTCTTGATCAAAAAGAGCTCAGGGTCAGTGACCAGGCCCTGAGTTCAAGCCCCATGACTGGAAGAACAAATCTTTGTGGAGGCTTTCTTTCCCTTTGAAAACAATTTATTCTTTGTGATAAGCATAACATGGGCCTCTTCCCAGGTCACCAATGGGCCATTATATGTCCCTTGAATTTTGTCTCCTCCCAGCAGCCTCTGCTCTACCCAGCCCACAGTTTACCCTTCCCATCACCAGGCAGATAGAGACCTATAGAAGGACAACTGGCCATCAAGTTCTGGTGGCTGCCGAGGATTTTGAGACTCAATATGTCACATAGGGAGTCATCATCCCCATCAGACTACAGAAAAAAGGGACAGAGTGCTGCAAGCCTGAGTTCGCCAGCTGTGGGTGGCTCTGGATGTGGGACATCTGTGGCAGGATGTGCTCTGTGGGAGAGTCCTCTACGGGGTAAGGAACCCCGACCTCTCCTCTGGCAGTTTCCACACGGTCTTGAAGTTGCATTTCTTCAAAACCTTTCTGCTCCTCCATCATTTTGCCCACCCAGGATCCTGAGGCCTCTAAAGCAGCAACACAGATAGGGGGCTCAGAATGGACCGACATCTGGAGCCCTTGAGAAGAGAGACAGCAGCTCCTGCAGCTCTTTCCTCTTCTCTATCTTCTCCTGGGACAGCTGGCACATGCCCTTGGCTTTCTCCCGACACAGTTGATCCAGGACTAACATCTGTCCTTTACACACCAGGAGCAACTCCTGGACGGTGTGGATATGTGCCAACAGCTGGCTGCATGGATGGTGGAGCTCATTCGCTGGACCATGGAAGTGCACCTCATCATGCAGGTCGTGGATTAAGCAGATTTTCTTTTTGGACTCCCACGTGTCCCACTTCCCATCCTCACACATGCTGTGGTGGCAGCTCACGGGGTGGGTACCTGTGGATCCAGCTCTATCTGGCACTGAGCTGTCGGGTGGATCGAGTGCCTGCAACAGGCCCACCGCTCCTGCGGCAGGAGTTTCCCCTTGTGGATGTCAGCTTCAAAGAGTGCTCCCAGAGTCACATCCTTCTTACTTTGGGGGATGTCTCTATCCTCTGCGATGGGCACATCAGGGGGAGTCGCTTTCTCACCTTTTCTTCTCCAGGGCTCACACCTTCCCCTTCCCCAGGGAAAGCCAGGAAGATCAGCTGGGCCTGCAGGCACTGATCCTGTGTTCTGATTACTTCCAGGCACTTGAGAGTGTCCTGCCACTTTGGGGGCATCACTTGTCCCCACAGTTTGTCTGGCCCTGCACTTGCTAAAGCTGCTCCAGCAGCTGAGTCTGCCTCTGCAGGTGCTGCTGCAAGGCCTACTTCTTGGAGCTCAGCCATTCATTGGAGGTGATGTGATGCTCACAGGTGGCTCTGAGCTCCTGCAGCTGGGCCAGGGACTGCTCCTGCTGCTTCTGCAGCTCCCAAGCCACTTGGGTCTCTCTCTCATCCATCTCTTACCATTCCTCTATCTTCTCCTCTGAATGGTCCATCTGTTCCTGCAGATGTTTCTTCACCTGCTGCTCAGAGTCCAAGATGTTAGCAAACTCCTCCTTCTCACCGCTCACCCTATGGAGAGCACCCCACAAAAAGGCCAGCTGTTCTTCTATCTGTGGGTCGCACAGACATGTGCATCATGGCGTCTCAGGGATCCCTTGCCAACCCTCCACCTTCTCCTCCAGTCTCTGCAGTTGTTCCCACTGCTCTGCATTCTGGAGATTGGGCCTCTGGTTTTCCTGGATCTGGATATGAAGTTGCTCCTCCAGGTTTTTCAACTTCATCTGCATGCGGTAAGCCTGGGTCTGCAGCTGCTGCTTGGCATGAGATAGTCCTGTGGGGGGCCATGGCTCTGCCAGCTTCCTTCTCAGTTCCCCCAGCTCTTTCTCAAAATCCATCACCTGCCTAGCCCCTCCCTCCTTCTGCTCTGTCAGTTGGTTCACCTGCTCGGTCAGCGGCCGGGCCTCCTCCTTCGCTTGGACCTCTCAATTCTCAGGTCCTTCACGAAGGTGTCTGTGTCCAGATTCGCTGCTGTCACCATCCAGCTCAGGTTGTCCAGTAGTCTTGTCAGTACCTCATGCCCTGCCAGTGCTTGTTGGAGCTTGCAGATTCTGTTATTCCTGCTGCTCCTCTATGTCCAGAGTGTTTCCAGCTTCTCCTGCAACTCTGTGTTCACTTGCTCCAGGTCATAGAAGCTTCTGATCTTTTACTCGAGCTGAAGTGTTACATCATTCAGCTGTTCAAAGAATATTTCAGTCTCCTTCTGTGCAGCAGTGACTGCAGAAGCCTCCATCTCCAACTCTGCCATGCCTGCAGGCAGCTGGTGAGAGTTTTATGCTCCATTACTCTGTTATCGGCCACGTTCTGCATGTGGGCCGGTGATGATTGTAAATCGCTTTCTGTCAAAACCAACTTCTGTATGAGTGGCTTGTGGATTTCTAGCTCTATTTTCAGTTCTCTGTGCCCCTGGGCTATCTTCTCCCTTTCTTTCTCCCGTTAATACTGCAGGTCTGTCTTTTCCTGATTCAGTGGTTAGATACTGGCACAGAGCACCTGGTTTCTTCTTTTGCTGCGGTCCAGGGCAGGCACCACGTGTTGGTAGCACCTCTGAAGATCTTTGGTGGTATCGGGACCCTTGACACTCTGGACCCTGATGGCTGTAACAGTCTCCAAAGGCAGGGGTGGCCCGGGGTTGGCATCACCTTTGGCTGGACCTTCCTTTGAATCATGCTCTCCAATGTTGTTTGTCTTGGGGATCCCTCCCTTTTTGGTGTCCTTTGTTTTCTTGAATGTTGCAGGTCTGATGGCAGAATTCTGTCTGTGATCTGGCAGTTGTTTCTTGCCCACAGCTCTCTCACGGAGTCTGGTTGTTAAAGACATCTGAGCACTAGGATGGGAGAGATGGGCTGGCCACATTCCCAGGCTCTGGGTAATCCTCTATTCTCCCACTCACTGACTAGGCTGTAAGTTTCCTAATCCACTCCAAAGTCGCCTGAAGACTCTTGCTCACCACCCAGCCACCTCTAACTTCCTCAACTGCTGGTAGTGGTGTCAACCAACAGAGGAAATCTGGGTGCTACTGGACAGCATGGAATATGGGAGTGGCCACAATTCTTGTATCCCATTAGTTAGAAAGAACCATGAAAGAATGGAGGTGCAGTCAGAATCCTGTGATGCAGGCTGCAATAGGTGGAGTCAAGATGACAGTGGCTCCCCAGCCCCTTTCCAAGGAAACTCTGTCCAATTCAGTTGGAGACAAGAGGGTGACTTGCTTTAGCCGGATGGCTGCACAGATTGTTCTGTATGACTGTTTCTTGCCAATCTCGGAACTTGAATTCAAGGTCTGGGCACAGTCCATGAGCTGCTTTTGATCAAGGCTAGCCCTCTACCATACGGGTCTACTTATGGCTTTGTTGACACTGAACTTGGACAAGCGTTTCAAGGACTTTCCTGCCTACGGTGACTTTGACCATAATCCTCCTATACAGGCTTGTATCAAGGAGGACTGCTGAGAGCCATTGGTGCCTGCCTAATCATTGGTCTTGCTGATGTTTTGGGACAGACCAGTGAGTTCCCTATCCATAGGGAAAACATCCTATTCGTGTACATTTTAGATATATGATTTATATTTACATACGTATGTTGATTCTATATTACATTCAGTGTAGTTATTCATTTTATTTTTCATTTTGTTCATGTATTGACTATTTTATTGATTATTTTGACACATAGAACATTGATTACTTTGATTACATAGGATATAGGACTGCATATGTTTTCCACTTCATACCTGACACCCAAGACTTTTGCAGAAAAGTAAAACATGTGTCACCATCAGCTTCTTACTCCACGATTATTGTTTGGGAGTGCTGGCATGTGAATTCATGGCCTACAGGTCCAAATTCATGAATGGGTGAGTGTCAGCATGCCATCCTGGGGCAAAATGAGCTGACACAAACTATGCAGGACCTGAGATTGAGCCCCTGGGGTTGAGAAAATAAGAACAGATTGACACGCAGATGGTAGTGAAAGACCCCCTAACCCCCTGGGGTACTTTCTTTAAGGGGAGGGCACCCCAAGAACCAAGACTCCAAGCCAGCAGCTGCAATATGCAAGAGGAGTTTATTTGGTGTTTGCGCAAATGGGCTCTCTGTCAGAGGCCAGCGGTTACAGGCATTTTTAAAGACAAAGACCACAGGATTAGCATATAACACCAGGTGTCCCTGGGATTGGCCCGTTTAAAAGGTCACTATGTACTTTAGCAATTATTTTTTTACTACCTGGGGAAGTTTATAACACTCTTTGCAATAAGACAATTAGTGCAGACTGAGGTACTCACTCTGGGGGATAAGGGTTAGGAGATTTACAGTGTTTACAGGTTTGTGATTGATTAACAATTTGGCCTAGTCTGCAGAGCCCACCAGATGGCCCTTATCTTGAGCCCCCTAAACCAGGAATTTCTGCACAGGAATGCGGAGGAACATACTCTTTGTTCCTTATCTAGGGTCCCATTCAGCCATTTGGGGAATTTATTGTTAGCTCTTTATTTACGACTACAGAGCTTGTCTCAGGGCCGACACCTAGACCCCGAAGCTTTTTATTTATTTCCAGCGAGGGGAAGGGTCAGGGCTAGCGCAAGCAAGTTTACAGAAGCTAAACCAGCAGTTAGTATTTGTAAAAATATAACTCTAATTTTTAATCTTTCAGTAGTACATTAATAATATATGTTTTCACAAGTCAATACCTGACAAACATTAGACACTTATCTGGGCATTATGAAACTGAATGATGTTTTTGACCAATGTGATCATTAACACCCTCATTACTAGAAGGCAATCCTTCTCCCACTAGAAGGGAAACTTGCATTCCTGCTAGATAAAAATCCACCAAACTCCCTCATTCTCGGTAGGAAACTCTCTGTTCCTCTTGGTAGGAAACTCTTTATGTGTAGCTTGCCTTTTGTTTTTTCATTTTTGGTCAGTCTTGGGACTGAACTCTGGGCCTCGACACTCTTCCTCAGCTCTTCATCTCAAGGATAGCGCTCTACCACTTGAACCATAGCAACACTTCTGGCTTTCTCTGCTTATGTGGTGCTGAGGAATCGAACCCAGAGGCTCAAGCATGCAAGGCAAACACTCTACTGCTGAGCTACCTTCTTAACCCTTCATCTGAGTTTTTAGTTGACTCACTTGCCAATGTTGAATTCTTCTAAGTCCTTTGTACAGCTTTGGCCTTCAATCACCACACAAAATCTACCCTTTATAGATAATGTTGCTAGAATTAATTTTCCCATGCCATCCTTCTAGAGCACTTAATTTATGGGTTTAAAAAATCTTTTAGTATAATTAACAAATCTCTGTTGATCTTATTCTACTCTACATTTTATTTTTGCCAGTCCTGGTGCTCCCTGAGCTTCTTTTGCTCAAAGCTAGCACTCTACCAGTTGAGCCACAGTGCCACTTCCAGCCTTTTCTGTTTATCTAGTGCTGAGGAATAAAACCCAGGGCTTCATGCATGCTAGGAAAACAATTTAAAACTAAGCCATATTCCTAGCCTCCAAACTACATTTTATTTATACTAATTATACTAATTAATTTATACTAATTATACTGATTCTTAAGCTGCTATCTGGGGCCTGGCTTGAATTTTTGGAAACTTTTGGGGGAGGATCCTGAATAGTACCTATGTAAATATGAAATGAATGATCTTTTAGGGAAGGAGTCTCCCCTAACTAGTATAAAATGTTTGAGAATGGACAGGTGGATGAAATGCTAGGATGTAAGTGATGGCAAATTAAACCAAAGCACAGGTTCTACTCTAGTTGGCCAGAAAGGTCTCCAACACTGGTCCTCCACAATACCATCAGACATTTCCCCTGGCTATGTTTAGTGCTTACTGCTCAACTCTTCACAGGTTCGGCCTTCACTGCATCTTGATAAGTTTCCCAGAAATGCCACTTGTCCCCCGTACCTACAGAGGCAAGAGGTATAGATGGCCTTAGGAAGATATGATTTTTGTCTTAGATCCTCCTCTTGCAAACAGCAACAGCAGGGTCTTTCGAGTTTCCCCAAGCTGTGTTTGGCCAACAGATCATGCACTCCATGCCCTTGGGGGTCTGAGGTTCATTATAGTGGGAAGTGTACCACTTGTTTTTCTGGTCTCTGTGCCACACAATCTTTACATTAATGGTGAGCAGAATATTTAATCCATTTCACCCAAGCATTAATTTTTGTTGGTCATAGGACTTGAACTCTGGGCCTGGGCTCTGTCCCTGAGCTCTTCAGATCAAGGTGAAATAAAGTCCTACTAGTTGAGCCCAGAGCCAATTCCAGTTTTTTGGTGATTAATTGGAGATAAGAGTTTCAAGGACTTTTCTGCTCTGTCTGTATTTGAACCCCAATCTTCAGATCCTGAGTAGCTTGGATTGCAGGTGCATGTCACTGGCACCCAGATTTGGACTTGAATTTTAAGTTTACCCAGAAAGTTTGCTTCTTAAACTGAGGCTTCAATGCCATATATCCTTCAATCAGCTAGAGGATCAATCCAGGCTTCAGAGTCAAAGTAGGCAGCTGAAGGATTTTAGTGAATAGGACTTTTTTGAGTTCCCCTTTCAGCATATAAGATTTAAAACACACACATTCAAGCACTTATGCATAACAAATTTTTGTTTGGACAAGTGCACAGTATGGATCTCAATAATAAAAATTATCCATTATTTAATACTGTTCTGAGATCTTTTTCACCATTCTCCCAGTGGATTATCAGAAGCAGGTCCTTTGATCAATTTTCTTTGGTTCCTTAGGCCTAGAATTCTTATTCCCCATTTTAGCAGGTATCTTGAGATTTCAGTTTTTGGTGCACTAAATCCTATCTATTGTAAATCTCTTGTGCTCCCCTCTCATATTCAACTCTCCCCTTACTGGAGATTTCTCAAATATGGCTTCCTTCAGCTCCCACATTTTTATTCCTGGGCCAGAGAATGAAAACAAACATCAAGACTCAAGTTTTCTTTGTGCCTAAGACTCACTCAGCACATGAAAGGCCCCAACCAACAAGGTAATGTGCACTAGTCCAATTTTTCCTCTCATGGCCAATGCATGAGGAAACTTTTTATTGGGGTGCTTCCATCGGCCCTTTCCTGACATTGCTGATACACTTTCCATCATTAACCGCAATGGGTGGGTTTAACCCAACCTTGAGCTACCTCAACAAGGCAGGATGTGTCTCCTTCTAAAGGGTTCCCGCCTTGCATAACAAAGATTGTGGACAATACCCCAGATTATTGGGAATACTCCCATAGTGTAAGCCAATATCCCAAGAAAGACCAGCAAGTTGAAAGAAACTTAGCACGGCAAAGTTTAGTTCTGTTGAAGGGCATGTTATTGGCAGGAAGCCAATGAAGCAACCGTTCTGAGTAGGAAGTCTGAGTAGGAAGAAGGTTTTACCCCTAATGAGTTACTACTTCTGGTATTTATCAGAAGTTGTGTTCACAATCTTGCTCAATTGGCTCTTTTGAAGCTCAGCTGGCTAGTTTGAAAGGGGATCAGTTTCAGAGCAATCAATGAAACCAGGACAACAAATGCCAGAAATTGTTAGAAAATTCTTACTATGCTTGTGCTCTATGAATTAAACTATGCCTATGAGTTGAACCATGTCCCTAGAACGATTTTACTTACAGGATATACTTTAGTTAAAATAGCTTTTTGTAAGATTATGGCTACGTGTAGTCAATGCTTTCCTTCAAGCAATCACTTTCACAAAAAAATATTCTATCTCCTACACAGTCCCTTCCCAGACAGAATTTATTATCAGCAGCTTCCTCTTAGGAATGGAGGCTTATGAGCTTCCAGTTGAAAACACCTTATTCACATATTGCTTTGGCTCCCTTAGGCAAACTCACCTCAGCAAGTGGTTATGAAACCAACCGCTGTGTGTGGCTGCTTTATTATAAAGAACCTATCTGGTACTTCTGCTCCTAATGCTAATAGAAAGAGGAAAGCCTGCTCTCTCTGGAGGCACGTAGCTATGGATTTAAGCACACATATTGAACCCTGAGCACAGGACACAGATTAGACTGCAGTATTTTCAGAGCCATAGATGAATCAGCCAGATCCCAGATGCTTGGCTGAGCATAGGGCACACTTCTGGTGCCACATTTCTGAAGTAAAGCAGTTCTAAGCTGCCAAGACATTATGGTAGGAAGAGGCCTGAGGGAGAATTCTTGGTGGGAAGGAGAAGGGGAAAGTTTGGATTTAGGTTTTAGAAAATGCAAGCCACTTTCTGAATTGCTTGAGGCATCGAGCAGATCAACATGTTTACTAGCCCTCTAGATGCAGAGTATGAGTACACTTCCCACAGTTTACACTCAATCCTTCCTGTCTGGCAGCCTTCAATTCCCTCTTGCAGGAGTTAAGCAGTTTTTAAGAAAGCAAAAGTCAGTGAACGTGATCTAGCTAGTGAAGGAAGCATATCCTTTGGCTGTAGAATAGATCGATTTCTATCTCAGAACAAGAGGAAGAGAAGAAACTGGTAATGACATTTTGATGAACAAATGAAAGAAAAAATTATAAAAGGAGTGATATTGATCAAGTTGCATTGTATTTATTTTCTGACTTGTTGAATGATGACCCTTGCTACAACTACTTAAAGGAATATATATATATATATATGTATATATATATATATATATATATATATATATATGCAATACTATGTATTTTTTGTGAGTGCATCTCAATCCACAGTGTAAGTATCTTAAAGATAGGAGAAATCCAATGATCATAAAAATGCAACTAGTAATGGTTTAGTCTCTTATCTGTTGAAAGCCCAGAGGAAGACAGTATAGGCATGAAGATTCCAAGAAGATGGAGGCATACCCCAGCATTAGGATATAGCCCTCACTGTCTTGGCCCAAAGTGACCCCTAAATTGCCAGTAATCACTTCCAAGTTCCAGGAAGTGAGATGAACTAACAGAAAGAAGGAAATCAAGAAATACAGAACATGTGAGGACTAGCCTTAAAGCAATATCCTAGATGTTATCAGGTAACATTTTTATCTGTATTATCTAAATATTATCACTATTGGGAAATGTTATCACTATTTTACTTACCCTAGACTTCAGTTAAATCTATTGATTCAGAAAGAAGGGTGGATATTATGGTAAGCACCTGAGATGTTTTGCTATGTATATCAAGGGCTCTAGAACTCGTGTGTAATGTTTTACTATTTTGTATGAGGAATAGTTGATGCATTTTATCTGCAACTAGAAACTGCTTTCAAGCATAAGAAAAAGAAGAAACATATTTCATATGCTACATATGCTCTTATATATTGAAAATGCGTATGAAAACATCCAAATTAAGGCACATTGACAATCTATTTTGAACTAACGGGGTGATTTCCCTGAGCATACTCTCATTACATTAAAGAAAATCTGCACTCAATGGAGGGAAGCCAGAAGGAGGAACACAATGAGTGGAACTCAGAACAACACGCAACAAGAGGCCCATCAGCTCCACTGGTCATAGAAGGAAAAGAACTAAGCAATCCAAAGACAGTTATTGGAAGGGAGGAATAAGAGGGAAACCGGGAATAATCTACACTATACAAAAGGCAAGAAATGTAAACATCACCTGATATGGAAGAAATACTTGGTATTGTCAAAGCTCATAGAATTCACAAACTTTATAGACCATGAAAATGATAATTTTCCTTGTATGGTTAAAATATTTTTGTGACTTTTACTAAGTATCATGATTCCACAATGCTGTGAATTATGTGAGTATTATGTAATCACCTATCTCAATTTTTTCTAAAAGTGGGAGAAGGGTTGGGTTGAGAGGGATGGGTGATTATGTTGTCAGATACATCGTATTCATATACAGTTGTGCAGAATGGGAACTTGTTTGTACAACTACTTAAAGATAATACTAATAAAAACATGTTTAATAAACAACCTCACAGGGGCTAGGAAGGTGGCTCAGTGGTAGAGTGCTTGTCTTGCATGCATGAGGCCCTCGGTTTGATTCCCCAGCACCACAGAAGCAAAAAGAAAAAAAGCCAGAAGTAGTGCTGTGGCTCAAGTTGTAGAGCACTAGCCTTGAGCTGAAATGCTGAGGGAAAATGCCCAGGCCCAGAGTTCAGGACCCACGACTGAAGCCCCCCCCCGCCCAAAGAAAACCCTCACATACTTAAATGAGATATAGTTTTGAACACAGGTTTATAGAATGCTGACAATTTAAATTGTTTCTCAGCCTGTTGTTGTTTTTTTCCTTTTTTTCAATAATTGTGTTCAAATGCAAACAACTTAAAATGTAAATGTATTATCTTTTTTAAATTCTGTATTAGCTTTACCTAGTTAAATAAGTGTATTTCATTTTGATATATCTACATAGGCATACAATGTCCGTTGATTATACTTACCTCTTCATCATTCTCCTTCTCCTCTCCCAGGTTTGTTTTTTATTATTTTAATCATTTTAAGAATATAGCATAGTTGTAGTAAGTACATTTACAATATTGTATACGATCAGTGTTCACACTTTTCATCCTCCAAAATTCAAATTGTATATTCAGTAAAACAATTTTCCACTCTCCTCTGCTTCAAGATATGCATCAAGTACGATTTTGCTTCCTGTCTCTATCAATTTGACTGTTCTAAATAACTGATGTAAGTAGAATCATGTAATATTAGATCTTTTTATGACTGGCTTATTTCACTTAGCACAGTGTCCCAAAGATTCATGCATAATATAGCAGTTGTCAAAACATAATTCTATTTAAAGTTGAAATAATATACTTCTGTGGGTATAAACCACATTTGCCTTAGCTATTCATTAGTTGATGGCCACTTGGATTGCCTCCAGGTTTTGAGTATTGTACAAAATGAATATGAGAGTACAAGGATCTCTTCCAGACCTTGCTTTTAGATCTTTAGAGTATATACCCAGAAATGGAGTAATTGGATCATATCAAAATTCTCTTTTCTTCTTTTTTTATTTTCTGTCATGGGGCTTTAACTCAGGTCAGGGCCACTGTCCCTGAACTTTTCCTCAAGACTAGTGTTTTACCACTTTAAACCACAGATCCACTTCCAGTTTTCTCCCCAGGCTGGCTTTGAACCACTATCCTTTTATTTCAGCCCCTGTCCTGAGTGGTTAGGATGACAAGTATGAATAATCCTGTTATAAATTGTTTGAAGAGATGCTCTACTTTTCCTATAGAGGGGTTCTAATTTTACCACACTTTTGTCAACATTGTTATTTTATTTTATTGTAGTTATCCTGCCTAATTCATATGAAGCGGTAGTTTTCTTCATTATGTTGACTAACACTTTCTGGTGATTAGTGATATTAAACACCTTCGTGGGCTGGTTAACACTTTGACTTTCTACCATTCTGTGTTGTTTAATGGACACTGTTGATTGCATCCTTTGTTGCCTCCCGATTTGTGTTTTCCCACAATGAATGACCCTACTCTGATGTCAGTTTCCAGTATGTCTTCTGGTCCTGTATCTACAAACCATCATATTGATTTGTACCCCTGTTATTGTAACAGTGAACTAAAGATACAAAGTTATGCTCTGGTCACCTATCTACTTCCACTTTTGGATCTCTCTCCCTCAGCTTTTAGTAATGGCCTTGGGGCATATCCAAAACTTACTAGGTCCTTAAAACCTGTAGAAACTTAAAGCCCCTATATTTAGTTATTTCTAATGGAAATACGTGACATCCAATTTCCCTTTTTTTCCTTTTTGTACGTTTTTGATTGTAAAAATAGTGTACAGGTGTTACAGTTACATGAGTAAGGTACTGAGTACATTACCTATCGAGCACTGTTGCCTCTTCCAGGCAAATAAGATGAAAATTGAGAGCTTTTTAATATAAAAGCACACCAAAACTCTAGATATATATTTTTATTCATATGAGTATTTAGAATTGTGTGAAGCTAGAGATATAACCTACTTGCAAGTTAATAATGAACTTGTCACATTTTCGTGTATGCTAGAAGATTTATGATACTCTTGGGTTAGAGGCAAAAAGGAGTTAATTTGTATGAAAATTGTGAAAGCCAGTGAGATATGTGTGGGTATGTGTGTGTATTTATATATTTGAAGTGAATCTCCCTCAGTGCCACGGAGTGAAGTAAAGATGGCCATGTGAAACCTATACAAACAATAGGTTCTGACTTTGAGCAACTTCAATCTATATAATAAGACACAGACATACCTGAACTTTACGCTGGAGGATGACAATAGCTTAGAAATAGCTTATGAAAATATTCTTGCAAATATACTATAGAATATAGAGCAGCTAGTGTTCACTTGAAGGTATGCAAATACTTGAGACTGCCATGAAATTATTCTTTTTCTTTTGTTTCTTGAAGGTTCCTAGCTACCAAGACAGATACATATTTCTCCTAATAAGTACATAGCTCTCCTTAAAAATGAGGCTTGACAATTTGTCGAGAATACTTATTCTTTTTCTAGCTCTAAGCCTTAAGAAGAAATAGAGATTTCAATCCTATCTAGAGTACAATTCAACAAAAGAAATAGATGGAGTTCAAATTTTACACATCTAGAAGTTTTTCTTTTAAAGACATTTCTTAATGCAGGTGTGGAAGAAATTAAGGAAAAAATAGGTCCATGAATATATTTTAAGAAGATAGTTTATGTACTTTAACAGTACTAAAGGATTACATTTCTGTTTTTTAGTGTGTAAATATCTATAGTATGTGCAAAGAACCAAAGTTCATTCCAGGGCTTATCATGGAATAGAATGTAGCAAATTTTGTATATATTATTTGTATATTTATAGAATTCACCTGTCTCACTTCTCTCCCATTTTCATAAACAGAGCACCTCTTTGACATAATGAAAAACAAACATTATATTTCTACCTACTACAGGATTCTACACACTTTGCTGTCTGCTAAATATAGAAAAGACTCCTGCACAATCCTCATTTTCAAGGAACAATTTTCAGAAACCCAAGTAGCTTATGTATATCTCATACCCCTTTCTTCCCAGCTGTCAAACTAGGTGAGTGATGACTGAATTCTATAAGACATAAAAGCTCAGATAATTCAGAGGCATGCAGTTAGTGTCCAATAGAATCTTCTTCACTTGGATATATATTATCACCATCTTTGTGAGAACTTCAGCTTCCTTATTTGAAAACTGCACTGTCCAGTTAACAGAGTAGATGAATCTCATTATTTAAAATTTCATTTAACTGAAATTGGAAGGATTAATTTCTCAGACACTATTAACGTTTGAGATTCTGTAGCCACATATAGCCAGTGGCTAGTCTGTTAGAAAACGCATATATAGAATATTTCTGTTATCAAAGATGTTTCTGTTAAAACTGTTTTAGAGTGTGTTTCTGCTTGTTAAGAAATAGTCCATCTTCCTAAACTACATATGCTCCATAGCTGGTACTCAGACTGAAGATCAGACCACAAATTCTAGAAACCCATCAAGTTAAGATATAGATATAAATTGTTCTACATAGGCACATTTATTTGTGAGGAGGAAGAGGATCAAACAGTCAACGTCAGCATAATCAACTCTCTCAACTCTAGGAATGAATAGATGAAAAATTTAGCAATTCTTTGCAGCATTGCTTCTGTGATTGGAATTGGCTGTGGTATTCTCAATGGTGATTTTGTTGGAAAGTATAAATGTGTTAATTATCACATTAGCTTACAGAAGAATTAGGATCTGTGCTTGTAAATGTCATTTGGTATTTACACATGACATTTTAATTTTGCCTGGTATCAGTACACCACAAATATCTTTATATGGTTTCTGAGGTGTTATTTTTTTTTACATTTTTTATTGTGAAAATACCGTACAGAGGTTTTACAATTACTTGAGCAAGGTAATGAGCTCATTTCTTATCAAGCACTGTTGCCTCCTCCTTTGTTTCCCCTTATGATCCCTTCTCATCTCCCCCTTCCCCAGCCCCATGTCTCCCCTTGCGCCAAAGTTGTAAAGGCCGTTTTTTGACATAACGTCTTGTACATCTCACTGTTGCAATGAATCCACTTGTAACCCTAATAAACAATTTTTCCATTCCCCTCCACATACTATACCAACATCAATTACAGTGAAAACAGGTGTTGTACCAGGGGAGAGGACATAAAAAGCAACAAAGGAATCATCTTAATTATGTTAGAAACAATAACAAGAAAGAAAAAGCATTTGAGTACTTATCTGGGGTTCATTTCACCTAATATCAACTTATCTGACCGTTTCTGCTTGTCTGAGACATGTACTAGTTATTGTAAATAAGGGAAACCATGGGACCTATGTTTCTTTGGGCCTGGCTTACTTTACTTAATATAATTTTTTCCAAGTCTTTCTATTTCCTAACAAATGGGACAATGTCATTCAATCAACTCCAAATTTATCAAAGACCTCGGAGTCAAAGCAGACACCCTGAAAACATTACAGGACGGAATAGGAGATACCCTTGGTCTGAGTTGTTTTTTTAATTAATTTTTATTCTTCTTACAGCAGGCATTTAAGAAATGAGTGGAAAACTTAAGACTTTCTTGTGTTTTATAGTCCCATTATTACTCAGTAAGCTTAATAAAGAAAGAGAATCCATAAACTATGTGAACAAATTGTATCTCCAACCACCCTTTTGTTAATTACTGGAGCTAAGAGAACTGGCTCCCCAGAATCTGAACTTCAGAATTCAAGAATGAGATGGGAATAAGACAAGGAAAGAGAGACATAGTAATTCACACTGGAGTTGCTTTGCTGTCACAATGAACACCTGTTCTCAGACAATCTTTTTGATTCCCACATTTAGCTTTTATTTGTGCTTTTTTATTAGCATGACAAATATAACTGACTTTCCCAGATTTAGAGTTGGAAATTTGTGGGACACATTCCTTTATTATGTAATCTTTCATAAAATTGTGTATCATTACTTTGGCTTTTGGTGCCTTTTCCATCCTTGTTGCAAGTATGTATTTCTAAAAATGGAGACTTTGGTTCATCATCATGATTAAATTATGAGGATTTGAGAGATTGTGTGATTTGTTATAGAAGTAAGGTATTATGAGTAGGACCCTTTGGTCCATGTTTACATTTCTTCGTGGAATTTTTATTGGGGTCCTTACTCATGGACTCATGTGTAAGTAATTCTTCCAATATTCCAGTATAATCCAGTAGAGTGGGACAATGAATTGGAAATTTAAAACATGCCTATAATTCTTTGAAAATATACTTTTAAATGTAATATCATAAATAAAAGCTTTGTTTTGTTTTTTTGTAATTTTAATATTATAGTCAAGGTTATGTACAGATTGGTTACACTTACATAAGTAAAGCAGTTATAACATTTCTTGTGTAACTTGTTACACCCTCCCTCATTTTCTTCTTCTTTCCCTGGCTCTCTCAATCCCACCGCCCAAGTTGTACAGATCATTTCCAACATATTGTCACTTTTGATTTCCATTAAGTAAATTTTTGTGCTGTTCCCAAATTGTGCCTACAATTTGGGTTTATATATCTGTTTGATTATTCATTTGTTTATTGCCAAAACTGGAGTTTGAATTCAGAGCCTGCACATTGTTCTCTGTGTTTTTTCCACCTCAGTGCTAGCCACAGTTCCACTTCTGGCATTTTGGTAGTTGAATGGACTTTCTCTGGGAGCTGCCTTTGAACCATGATCCTCAAATCTCACCCTTGTGAGTAGGTAGGATTACAGGTGTGAGCCTACTTTATACTTTGACTTTTCATCTCGTTGTATCATGCATATATTTCCTACCCAATAACATCCTTAGAAATTTCATACTGTTCTAAGAGCATCACTTATAATGATTACATGGGAGTCCAATGTTTATAAATTCCATAATTAATTGAACTGTTTTTATTACTGAAAATCTTTGCTGCCTCCAAAATATTATATGTATCATCAAAGTTCTATTGGATTTTTCACTCTAGTATTCATTTTTTATAGAAAAGTATCTGCTCGTTAGAAAGAACCAAATACAAACTTTCTTCTTACATAATGATCCATCTTAACTTGGCTCATCTAAAACAGTAAGTTACTCCTCCCTGTGAATTTATTCTTTTTCCCAGCATGTAGTTCCAATTTTGTAAGTTTTACCCAACTTACCCACTATTAACTTTGTCTGAAATGACTCTTGCTATCATTCAGTTTTTGTAAAAACCTTTTCCATGGTATTTCTTCAATAGGAAGCCATATTTAAATAATAGCAACTTATTGTCTTCATTTCCACGGGTATCTGCATTTCAGTCTGGAACAGGATTTTATTTTAATGGAAGAATCAGAGCATCATTTGGAAGGTAGAGATTACACTTATGAACAGAATTTGATCTTTCATTGCTTATTTCTGTTTTGGAATTTGAAGGCTAAAGATTACCAACTCATATATCCTCTGTTGTCACTGTATTTGATTCCGGTTCCCTGCATCTTGTATGTACAGTTTTCTAATTTGGGGAGGGGAAGATAACAAAATGCTGAAACAAGGATAGTGGTTGACCAATTGTAACAGTGAGATGTACAATACACTATGATGAAACTGAACTTCACAACTTCAGGATACGGAGAAGGAAGAGTTAGGGAAGTAAGGAGAAAGAGGAATGTAGGAGGAAAACAAAAGATGGAGTAACAATGCTCAACGGGAAATGTACTCATTACCTTACTCATGTAACTGTAACCCCTCTATACAATATTTTACAATAAAAATATTTTAAAAGATTACCAGCTCATACTCCCACAGTTTACTTGCTTCATATGGCTGGAAAGGGGAAACCAAAAAGACAGCAACTTTCAATATATATTGTCTATTTTTGTAATACCAAGATGCCAAATGCAGTGCCACGTGCACAGGAACCCAGAGTACAGTCATTAAGCTTTAGAATTCTGAGTTGTTCGCTTTGGCTAGAAATCTCTTAATTTTATTATACACAATATGCAGAAATGTCCTGAAAATTATTCATGCAGAAAAACCTTTCCTACAAAATTAGGAAAATTTGACCAAGTCAAAAAGAGTAAAATAACACAAGAAGAATTCTATTCCTGTTTATATAAAAGCTGGGATTCAACATGGGTCTACTAATAGTCTGAAGAAGACAAACAATTATTTAAGTGAGTTGTTATTATAAATGTAATGATATATGAACTCTGCCTGGGGAGTTGAAAAAAATCCTTCCTGCACAGTGTCTTGATACATAGGAATGGAGAAAACAAATATTCTGTAAAATGATGAAAAACTTAGGAAGTTCAGTATTCTCCAAA
Source organism: Dipodomys merriami (assembly GCF_024711535.1). NCBI lineage: Eukaryota > Metazoa > Chordata > Mammalia > Rodentia > Heteromyidae > Dipodomys > Dipodomys merriami. The sequence goes on along the minus strand of NW_027206035.1, from coordinate 1,445,438 downwards.
TATTATGACCAAGGAATGTAAGGTATCAGGAACAAGGTGAGTTTGAGAGTGAAATTGGAGAGATGGAAATGGCCATATAGCTTGGTGTTATGGCAATTTCTTAATATGCACAGGGCCCTGGGTTCAATCCCCAGCAATAAAAATGAAGGAAGGAAGAGACCAAGAAAGATTTGTGAGGTAGGCCTAGCATCATCATAGAAGTTTTATTCTCTTCTCTTTTTTTATTTTTTGGTTGGTCATGAGGTTGAGCTCTGGGTTTTGGGGCTTTCCATGTGCTCTTCAGCTCAAGGCTAGGGCTCTACGACTTCAGCCACAATGCCACTTCCGTTTTATAATGGTTTATTGGAGATAAGAAACTCATGAACTTTCCTGCTTGGGCTGGCTTTGAATGATGATCCTCAGATCTCAGCCTCCTGACAAGCTAGGATTACATGCTTGAGCCACTGGTGCCTGTCTACAAGTTTTATTCTCTAGCCCAGGATTTCATACTGTTAATTACACATTATTACTGCATGGGAGATTTTAAAAGTACCGTTGCCCAATTCTCAGGTGTTTTATCTGAGTGGGAACAGACGTATCAACTTAAGCTGATATGACATGGTGGCACCAGTAAAGCACCCAGGATAAAGATATCATGGTAGCATATAAGAGTGTAGAACTTGAAAAAATTTCTGTGAGCAGAAAAATAAGTGCACATAGTATGTTAGCCTATGTATGATTATAGATCAGTCTGAGTTTAAATGAACCAATATACCAGTTTTGCAACCTCTTTTTAAACCTCAGTTTCCTGTTTTGGACATGGAAGCCCATGAGACTAGTGCAAGAGTGTTCATAAAGTGTTTTCTGGCTATGCATTTTAAAATTTATTATAACTACCATTAGTTGATTTGTTGATATAGTGTAAATTTGCACTAGGTGCTGATGAGCAAAGCGGAAGATGATGAAGTGTCCTGTCTTAGGTCTCTTGGGTACTTGATGTCATTCCTTACACTCCAAAATTTGTGAAGTCAGAATTGGACAAAAGGGTACTTTTAAACGTTTCTCTATGGAGATTTAGCCTTTTTCAATATCAGAAGGACTCTGGAAAGATGGAAAAATGAAATAGAGAAACTGGCGCTGGGAAGGTGTCTCAGTAGTAGAGTGCTTGCCTTGCAAGCATGAGGCCCTGGGTTCAATTCCTCAGCACCACATAATTAGAAAAAGCCGGATTTGGGGCCTAGGCTTAAGTGATAGAGCGTTGGTCTACAACTGAAGAACTGGGGAACAGTGCCCTGGCCCAGATTTGAGGCCGCACAACCAAAAGAAAGAAAGAAAGAAAGAAAGAAAGAAAGAAAGAAAGAAAGAAAGAAAGAAAGAAAGAAAGAAAGAAAGAAAGAAAAAAGAAACCACAACAGTCCTTTTCAGCTGGCTTACTGTCAGTCCTTTTGACGTATGATGACAAATTACCAGACACTGAATTGCTTATAAACAACAAATTTATTTCTCCAATCTGGAGCCTGTAGGTCCAAGATTACAATGCCAGCATAGTCAGGATTTTTTATTTCTGAGTGAGGCCCTGTTTTAAAGTTCAGGAGTGAAATCTAATTGGTTTTGTTTATTTAAATCCAATTCATGACGTTTTGCTTGCATGACTTAATTAGCATCCATGTACACACAAAGGCCCACTTCTATAACATTACATTTGAGATAGAATTTCGATATGTGAAACTGGATGAAGGGAGTAAATAAATGTATTGTACATATACATTCTTTTCTTTTCCTATAAGATTGTGGATCTAAGAACAGTAAGATCCAGACATTGAATGATCTCAAAGCTGAATCTTAGCCATTCTATGATTCTGGAATTTTATATTGATCTGGATTATTTAATTCTCTGCCTTCACTACAAGTTTATTTGGAGAATACATATGATAATTACACTAAGTGAGAAGTTTAGGGAATTATTTCATATTGTTCACTTTTAATTTTTTGGTAAATACTTGGATTCAAATTCAGACCCTGGCATTTGCCAAGCAGGCACCATACCACTTGATTCATGCCACATCCAGAAATTTTTGCTTCGATTATTTTTGAGATAGAACCTTGCATTTGTTTATTCCTAGGATAACTGGATAGTGAACTTCCTAGTTGTATGTCCAACATAGGTAGGATGACAGCCACACATTGGCACAACCAGCTTTTATTGTTTGAGAAGAAGGTCTCTTGTATGTCTTCCAGCTTGACCTTGAACAGTGACTATCCATATTTCCATTTTCAGAGTAGCTAGGATTATAGGTATAAACCACCTCATTTGGTTTGTCTTATTTATGTTTATGAAAGTTCTGACAGTATGAGAAAATTCTCAAAAAGTTTACTAACCATTCCCAGATTCTAGATGATCCACTTATATTTATTCTGTCACAAACACAGTTTGCAATATTGCACATCAAGAATACAAATATGTATTGCTAATCCCAATTTAAAGAGTTGTGATGATCTAATTTCTATGTGTGGATTTTTTTCCTGGCAAAACATCCTGAGTACATAGGCCAAAAATTTAATAGTCCTACAAGCAAAAATTACTTCTAGTATGATCAACAGTTTGCAAATAAGGGTTCCATGCCTGTGGAGGAGAGAGATCACAGGGCAATTCCCTGCTGTGACCCTATAATAAATCTGCACTTTTCAAAATAGCAGAATGGTGAATTTTATCAAAATTATTATATGGGAACTATCTTGACCTGATAAAGATTACTGCATTAGAATGAAAATATTCCCAGTTGTTCTGAAGTCAGGCAAAGATGTCATCCATTTGTATTCAAACACATAGCAGGCATTTTTGCTAATATAATGAAGAAAAATATAAAGTTCTTCACAAATAGCTTATATATATATATATATATATATATATATATATATATATATATATATATATATATATATATATATATATATAGGACTCTTAAACACACGGATAAGACAATAAATAACCCAATTAAGAAGATTCAGAGAGAAGGCAAATAAGCACACCCAAAACCCATACATTACAAGAATATTATAGAAATTCTTCTCAAATGTGTTCAGATAATGTTTTCTGGAATGTAAGGAATGTAAATAATTTCACTATCTTGATTCTTCCAATAATAATTTTCAAAAATGCATAAAGAACTTCAGAATTCATGGAATTTTTATTTCATGTTCTGTGCATAGCACTTTACAAAAGGTATATTCTTTATTTCTAGAAAACACCAATATTTTTACCTGTTTACAGGAATAAAACAACACATGACAAGTATAAGAAACATGTCCAATATCACCCAGCTAGCACAAAAATTTAAGTGTTAGTATAGTCACCGGGTTTGCAAATCATGAATTGAATTTGAGCCATGATTCTGGTTTCTGCTCAGTCTCAGTTGTCATTTACACATCAGCCTTCAGCAACACACGAAGTCTCCCCATGCCTCCATTTCTGTATTTTGAAAATGAAGATAACATCCTCCTAATGCTAGATGATGAGATATGTAACACCATCAGATGAAACAGAACACACATTTGCATTGTTGGAATTTATCCAACAATTGTTGAATAGCTTCTATAAAATCTATGAAACAATTGTCTTACAGCTTTTATCAAAATAACAACCATAATTTTACTGTCTAAAAATCTTGCTTAAAAGTGTATCCCAAATTCGAAAAGAATTTACCCTAATTTTTAAAATTGATATAAAATCAACTCAATCATTCCTCACATTCTGACGCATAGCTATGAAGTGCATTTTCATGAAACCATTACCTCTCCTTTTGAGCTCATTGAACTCAGATTTACAGAGTTGTTCTGTAACAAAACGAGTTGTAAAGAATTTCTTGTGAATTCCCCAAATAATGGTATTCGTCTGTGTAAATGACTTCACAAAACTTTTAAGGCAATTGAAGAAGGAAATTGTAGCCAAAAAATGCATAGAAAATATCTTGAAAATTGTATCATAATCTTTTTCCTTTTCTTGTTTCTTTTTTTTTTCAGGAGAAGGGATTGAAATCAGGGTCTCAAATTTCCTGGATAATTGCTCTTGATCCATACACCTAGCACTTTGTTGAGCTTTAGATTTCTTTTCAGATAGTTTCTTATTAACTGCCTAGACTGGCCTCAAAACATTATCCTCCTACTTTTGCCTCTCTTATAAACATGTGGCACCAGTTTGTTTTAAATATTGAATTACCTGTATCACATTTTTACCATACAAACAGCAAACCTCCTATACTTTCCACTGTCTAGCTCTTAAGTAGTTAGAATTGTAGGCATGTACCACTATATCAAGCTGAATTTTTCTAAAAAGAAATCTTTAGTAGCTCTGATAACAAAGAAATATTCACTAACATCTATTTAGTCTCCAATTGTCTGCCTCTGTAACTTCTTTCTCATTTTTCTCCTCACTGAAGACAGTAAGTTTGTGATAAGTTCAGTTTTGTTAATGCTTTCAAAATATTCCTTTCTATTTTATTTTATTTTTTTTATATTTTATTTATTTTATTTGAGAACATACTGTACAGAGGGGTTACAATTACATGGGCAGGATAATGCATACATTTCTTACCAAGCATTGCAGCCTCCTCCTTTGTTTACCCTTCACCTCCCTTCCCAGCCTCCCCCCTCCCCCCTACCCAATCATACCCCCTCCCTCCCCACACCGACATTGTAAAGCTGGTTTTGACATGACATTTTGTACTTCTCATTGTTGCAACAGGTCCACATGAATCCTTAAACGACTTGTTTGTCCCCATCTCCTCCACATGTTATACTGACATCAAATATAGTGAAAGCGGGGGTTACACTGTGGAGGAGAGACATACAAAGCAACAAAGAAATAATCTTATAAATGCGTTAGAAACACATGCATGAAAGAAACGAAAACATTAAAATACATATTCTACATTCTTCATGCCTCATGTTCCATATCATAGTGATTTTCCTTAGCAAAAATATTTGTCTCAGCCTGGAGAGGTGACTGATGCCTACATCCCGAGGTACTCTGGAGGCTGAGATGCAAAGATTTTAGTTGGAAGCCAGCCAAGTATTTTCTATCTAAAAGGAAACTGTATGCATCCTAGTATCATAAAAATCATTATCTCATATTTGTTATAATAACATTTTACAAATTTAAGGTTATTCATTTGATAACTTTAATAGAAACAAGAAATACACATCAATTTCTCTCAGGAAATCCAAGTCATTCATGACAACCCTAACTTGTTTCAGGAAAGAGATAAAATCTCGTTCAGAGAACATAACTAGGTGCCATTGTTACATTCTCCTTTCTGTCCCTATCAAAGATGATTCAGAGGAAACAGACCTAAACAGATATGAGTCCTGGAACATATTACAAATGCCAGCATTGAATGATCTCTCTATGGTAAGAAAGACAATCCACAAATTTTCACGCACCTAAACAACCCATCATGTTGCTTTGCTCTGAGCCTGGATGAGTTTTCTTATTTGTCCTTCTGTGGCACTGAAGGTGTGTATCTTTTTCTACATTCGGTCTATATGGAGTCCTATTTCCTCTTGCAAACATTCTGAGAAGCTCTTCCCAGGCCACAAGAAGTACAGATTAATTATTCATCCCTCACAGCTCTCCTGTCCTGAAAAACTGTTTACTGAACAAAATGGAACAATGATTGCACAATGATATAAACCTGAGTGAGCATTATCACACTAGTCATAACACCAGAAAAAAACAAGGGTGTTTTCTCATAAGATCAAAATATGCTAGTTTTATATGCATGATTTATGCGTTCAAAATACAATTAAGTAATTCACTATCCTGGAAATGATTGGCGAGACCTAAGAGTTAAATGTCTTAAAAGCTAAAGACAAGGTTTTTGTGAGTTTTATCCAAAGGGAAGGGAAGAAAGTTAAAATCCATAGTTTATTTTGTAGAATCAAAGTGGTAATACAAAATGAGAATGACAAAAAATCTCGGCCCAGTCTAGATCTCCGGTGCTTCCCTCAGCATGGTACTTTCTGTCTCTTCTGGACGTGGTTAGGTCCACCTGCCCAGTGGATCGGTTGTCTTCAAGGCATCTTGGTCCTGAATTGGGACTTGTATTACCCAGTGGTGGTTGGGACCTGGCCAAGGACAGGACACAGACCACTTCCATGGAATGACTTCTTTGCCAAGCATGTAAGTAGGATTACAAGTGGAATTTCTCTGAATTTATTTCCAGAAGGCAATCACTGAACCAAAAGGAAAGGCCAAACAAACTCCTTCTCCCCTCCTCCAATCCTCCCTTCCTCCCTCCTTGGGAAAGAGCAAAATAATTTTGCAGATTTTGGTACACACACAAATCACCCACCATCTCCCCTGGTAAACTAGGTTGCAAGTGACTAAGTTATGTAATTCCATTATGCCCCACTCATTATTCTGGACAACATCTTCAGGTTGTTTGGAGCTTTCTTTTTTTTTTCTTTTTGTTGGTCGTTGGGTTGAATTTCAGCTCGAGCCAAGCTCTCTACCACTTGAGCCACAGTGCCACTCCCTGTTTTCTCGTGGTTAGTTGGAGATCAGTATCTGACAGACTTTCCTGCTAGGGCTTGCTTTGAATCATGAATTATTTTTTGTAAGCTTTTTACTGTAAAAATGCTGTACATAGGGGTTACAGTTACATGAACAAGGCAATGAGTGCATTTCCTATTGAGCATTGTTGCCTCCTTCTTTGTTTTCCCCCTACCACTCCTTCCCTCCCACCTCTACAACTAAACCCCCTCCCCTACTGAAGTTGTAAAGTTCATTTTCCTTTAAAAATATATGTATGTAGATACATATATATGCGAATATATAGGTATATATATATATATATATATATATATATATATAATAAAAATGCTGTAGAGAGGGGTTACAGGTACATAAGTACGGTAATGAGTACATTCCATAGCAAGCATTTAACTCTTCCTTTGTTTTCCCCCTACCATCATTTCCCTCCCCCCTCCCCAACAACTCCTGACCCCCCCTACATTGTAAATTTCATTTTTTAACTTAGTGTCCTGTACATCTTGTCATCACAATAGGTCAGCCTGCATCCTCATTTAAACGTTCCCCAATATCCTTTCCACTCCCCAAATTACAAAAATGTATGTACAAGGTGCAGAACACCAGTATCAGATCCAGTGAAAACAGGGGTTACACGGGCAGGGAAGAACATACAAAAGAAACAAAAGATTCACATAGTGCATTTTAAGTACATTATAAAACACTAGCAATAAAGACAAAACCACTCTGTCCCTGTCTTGGGTTACATTTTGCTTCACATTATCTCATGTGTTCGTGTGTACATAGCCTTTGAACTTCTCTGCTTTTTCTAGACCTGTGCTAGTAATTGCAAACAAGGGAAACCATGGAAACTATGTTTCTTTGGGCCTGGCTTACTTAAGTTAATATAATTTTTTCCAAGTCTTTTCAATTCCTAACAAATGAGGCAATGTCATTCTTTCTGATGGAGGCATAGAATTTCATTGTATATATTTATACCACATTTTCTTGATCCATTCATATACTGAGGGGCATTTGGGTTGGTTCCCTATCTTAGCTATGGTAAATAATGCTGTGATAAACATGATTGTGCTGGTAGCTTTGGTATTACCCTGTTTGTGATTGTTTGGGTAAAATCCCAAAAGTGGGATTGCTGGGCCAAATTGGAGCTCTACATGGAGTCTTTTTTTTTTTTTTTTGTCGTTTGTGAGGCTTGAACTCTGGGCCTGGGCTCTGTCCCACAACTCTTCAGCTCAAGGCAGGGCTCTACCATTTGAATGACAGCGCCACTTCTAGTTTTCTAGTGGTTTATTGTAGATAGGATTCTCATGGTCTTTCCTGCACGGGCTGGCTTTGAACCACGATCCTCAGATCTCAGCCTCAGTAGGTAGGATTACAAGCGTAAGCCACCAGTGCCCTGCAATATGAAGTCTTTTGAGGAACCTCCATACTGCTTTCCAGAGTGTTTCAACAAGTTTACACTCCCACCAAAATGCAGTAGGGTTCTCCTCTAGCAACATGGCCACCAGCATCTGTTACTAAATTTCCTGATTATAGTCATTCTAATTGGGATGAAGTGGAATCTCAGCGTTATCTTGATTTGTATTTCCTTTTTGGGGGGGTAATTTAATTTAATTTTTTTGTGAACATATTCTACAGAGGGGTTACAATTACATGGGCAGGATAATGTGTACATTTCTTATCAAGCATTGCAGCCTCCTCCTTTGTTTACCCTTCACATCCCTTCCCTACCTCCCCCCAACCCCCCCCAATCCCCCCCCCCCGCACCAACGTTGTAAAGCTCATTTTCGACTTGTCCTTGTTGCAAATTATCTCTTTGTTTATTTGTATTTCTTTTACGGCTAGAGGAGCTAAGCATTTCATCATGTGTCTATTGGCTATTCTTATTTCCTTTTCAGAGTAGTCTCTCTTTAAGTATTTAGCCCATTTGTTAATTGGGCAGTTGTTTGAGGATTTGTTTTTAGGAGATTCCGTTTTTTGAGTTCTAAGTATATTTTAAACATGAGACCCTTGTCCATTGTTTGGCTAGTGAAGATTTTCTCCCAGTCCGTGGGATTTCTGTTGATCTTGTGAGCGATGTCTTTTGCCTTGCAGAAGCTCTGCAGTTTCATGCAATACCATTTGCCTAACCTTTCCTTGATCTGTTGTGCTTCTGGGTATCTATTAAGAAACTTTTGGCTTGTGCAAAAGAACCCTAGAGTTTCTCCTATTCCTTCCTGTCATGTTTTCTTGGACTCTGCTTTTCTTTAGAATTCTTTGATCCATTTGGATTTGATTCTGGTGCAGGGTGTTATATACGGTCCTATCTTTAGTTTTCTACAAGTTTTTGACCAATTTTACCAACACCATTTACTAAAAAAGCTGTTTTTTCTTTCCATTCAATTTATTTTTTGGGGGGGGGAGTCCGATTGTGGGCCTGAACTAAGGGCCTGGGTACTGTCCCTCAGCTCTTCAGCTCAAAGCTAGAGCTCTTCCACTTGAACCACAACACCACTTCTGGGTTTTTAACTGCTTATGTGGTGCTGAGGAATACAACCTAGGGCCTCATGCATGCAAGGCAAGCACTTTACCACTGAGCCACCTTCCCAGCCCCCATTCAATTTCATTAGCACCCTTATCAAAGATTGGGTAGCTATAGGTCTTTGGATTCATTTCTGGGTCTTCAGTCCTAAACAATTCATCCTCGGGTCTGGTCTTGTGTCACTACCAAGCTGTTTTGATTACTATGGCTTTTTATTAGAGTTTTGAAATTTTGAATTGATATTCCTCCAGTGATGCTGTTTTAACTAAGGATTGTTTTTGTTATTTGGGGTTTTTATTGTTCCATATGAATTTTTGGATTGCTTCCTCTATTTCATTGAAGAATGAAGTTGGGATATTGATAGGTATCGCTATGAATTTGTAGGTAGCCTTGGGCAATATTGCCATTTTCACGATGTTACTCTTCCCAATCCAGGAGCATGGGAGGTTTTTCCACTTGCTTAGTTCTCCTTTAATTTCTTTTTTAAAAAAGTTTTTAAAGTTTTTGTCATAGAGGTCCTTCATCCATTTGGTTAACTCCTAAGTATTTTATTCTTTTGTGGGTCTATTGTAAAAGGGGTTGCTTTCCTAATTTCAGCTGCCCTCTTCTCATTATTGGAATACAAGAAAGCTATTGATTTCTGAGGGTTAATTTTATACCTTTCTTTTTTGCCAACGTTTCCGATCAGCTCAAGTAATTAGGAGTTGAATCTATAGGTTTCTGTAAATACAAGATCATATCTTCTGCAAAGAGGAAGTGCTTTACTTCATTTTCCCCTATTTGGATCCCCTTTATGTCAGCGTCTTCTCTTATTGCCCTAGCTAGGCATTCTAATACTAGTTTGAAGAGGACTGAAGGGATTGGACATCCTTGTCATGTTCCAGGAATTTAGAGGAAATGGTTTTATCTTTTCACCATTAAGTATAATGCTGGCTGTAAGTTTGTCATATACAGCCTTTATTGTATTGAGGAATGTTCCATGGATTCCTAGTTTATACAGAGCCTTCATCATAAGTGTTGGATCTTGTAAAAGTTTTTTCCACATCTATTGAGATAATCATGTGGTTCTTATTCTTGCTCTTGTTGATGAGATGAATTATATCGTTTTGTTTATGTTCAACCAGTTTTGCATCACTGAAATGAATCCTGTTTGATCTCAGTGTATGATTTTTTTTGATGAGTTGTTGTAGTTGATTGGCCAAGATTTTATTGAGAAATTTTGCATCGAAATTCATCAAAGAATGGGTCGATAGTGCTCTTTCTTTGATGAGTTCCTGGTTTTGGGAGGAGGATTATGCTGAATTCATAAAAAGAGTGTGGTAAGTATGTTTTACTTTTAATTTCATTGAAGAGATGGAGGAGTATTGGTGTGAGTTCTGCCTTGAAGGCTTTGTAGAATCCAGATGTAAATCCATCTAGTCCTGGACTTTTCTTTGGTGGGGGGTCTTTTTTCTTGTTTTGCGGTCATGGGACTTAAACTCTGGGCCTGGGTGCTGTCCCTACACACTTCAGATCAAGGTGAGCACTGTACCGCTTGAGTCACAGCACCACTTCTGTTTTTTTTCTAGTGATTTATTGGAGATTCACGGACTTTTCTGCCCAGGCTGGTTTTGAACTGTGATCCTTAGATCTCAGCCTCCTGAGTAGCTAGGATTACAGGCGTGAGCCACCGGCACCTGGGAAAAGTTGGAGGTCTTTTATTGCTGCTTCTATTTTGATGCTTGATATGGCTTTGTTAAGTTGGTTTAAATCATCTTGGTTTAGTTTGGGCATGTCAATATTTGCTAGAAATTTGTCCATACCTTTAAGATTCTCAAACTTACTAGCATAAAGTTTTGAGAATTATCCGCTTAGTATATCTTGAATCTTGGTTATTTCTTTTTTTTTTTTGGGGGGGGGGGTCTGGTCGTGGGGCCTGAACTCTGGGCCTGGGCGCTGTCCCTCAGATCTTCAGCTCAAGGCTAGTTCTCTAACACTTGAGCCACAGTGCCACTTCCGGCTTTTTTCTTTTTGCTTATGTGATGCTGAGGAATCTAACCCAGGGCCTCAAATATGCAAGGCAGGTGCTCTACCACTGAGCCACCTTCTCAGCCTCTGAATCTTGGCTATTTCTACAGTGATGTTTCCATTCTAATCTCTGAGTTTGTTTATTTGGGTGTGTACTATTTTTTCTGATTAGATTTGGTAGGGGTCTGTCAATTCTATTAATTTTTTCGAAGAATCAACTCTTTTTTTTGTCAGTTCTTTCTATAGTTTTTCTTTAAATGTAATTTATTTAATTTGGATTTAATTTTAATTATTTGTTCCCATCTACTGAATTTGGGTTTAGCTTGTTCTTTTTCAAGGAGCTTTCAGTGACTCATTAAATTTTTATTTTCAGATCTCTCCAATTTGTTAATGGAGGAACTCAGAGCTATAAACTTGTCTCTGTGTACTGCCTTTCTGTGTCCCAGAGAAGCTGGTAATTTGTGTGTTCATTTTTGTTGAATGTCATGAACAGTTGTGTTTACTTTCTAATCTCTTCCTTCCACTGATGATTCAAGAGTGTGTTGTTCAGCCTTCATGTGTTACAGTATTTCCTCTGGTGGCTTTTGATGTTGAATTCTAATTTTATTCCCTTGTGGTCTGAGAGATTACAGGGCATAATTTCAATGTTTTTAAATTTGGACAGATTTGCTAAATGGCCTAGAATGATGTCTATTTTGGAGAATGTCCCATGTGCAGCTGAGCAGAAGGTGTAATCTGATGCTGCTAGGTGGCATATTCGTTAAATGTCTGTTAAGTCTAGTTGATCTATGCATATTTTAAGATCCGAGGTTTCTCTCTTGAGTTTATGCCAGATTGTTCTCTCTATTGAAAGGAATGGTGTGTTAAAGTCCCCAACAATTAATGTCTTTGAATCTATGTGAGACTGGAGTGAAAGTAGTGTTTATTAGATAAATTTTGGTGCTTTATTATTCGGTGAGTTGATATTTAGGATCATAATATCCTCCTGAAGAAGAGATCCCTTAATTAGTATGTAGTGACCTTCTTTATCAGTTCTCATTGATTTTAATTTGAAGTCTATTTATCTGATATTAGGATTGCAAATCCTGCCTGTTTATGGGCTCCATTTGCTTGATATATTTTATATCAGCCTTTCACTTTCAGAATGTTTATTTTTGTGGGCAAGGTGTGTCTCTTGAAGACAGCAGATAGAAGAATCTTGCTTTATGATCCAACTGGACAATATATGTCTCTTAATTGGAGAGTTAAGTCCATTAATATTGAGGTTTAAGACACAGAGGTGTTTGTCTGTCCCGACCATTTTATCCAATTTTTTGGGGGGAAGCTGTTCCTTGGCTGTTCTTGTGTTTACATATTTCTGTGTTTGTGGACCGCTTCATTGACTATATTCTTTTCTAGTTGGTTTTCTATATGTAGAAGCTCTTTGAGGAATTTTTGAAGAGCTGGTTTGGTAGCGGTGTATTGCATCAGATTTAACGTGCTGTGGAAGGTTTTTATTTGTCCTTCTGCTGTGAATGAGAGGTTAGCTGGGTAGATTATTCTTGGTTGGTAGTTATTTGACTTTAAGACATGGCATACCTCTTTCCAGGACATTCTTGCTTTTATAGTGTCTTCTGTGAAATCTGAGGTAATTCTGATTGGGTTACCTTTATATATGATTGATCTCTTCTCCCTGGCAGCTTTAAGAATTCTTTCTTTAGTGGCTATTGAGCGGTGTGGATTGTAATGTAGAGGTGGGATGTCCTATTCTGGTCTATTTGGGTTTCTAAAACTTTTTGCATGTGTATGGGCCTGTCCTTTTGTATATTTGGGAAGTTCTCTGCTAGGATTTTGCTGAATGCATTTCTAATCAATTGGCTTCCCTCTCCAGCCCCTCTTGTATTCCTATTATTCTCAAATTAAGCTTTCTGAACGTTTCCTGTATTTCCTGCATTGATCTGTCATGCTTAATTTTGTTATGAAAAATGGTGTGCTCTTTCTCTATGGAGTCTAAACTGTCTGCAGCTACTTATATTCTTTCTTCGGCTTCTTCCCTTGTAGGTTGAAGACTTTGTACTTTGGTGTTTAACTCCTTTCCTTCTTGCTGGTCTTTCTTAATGGTGCCCAGCTCTTTATTAAGGTTCTCTTTCAAGTCTTGAATAGATTGCCTTACCTCCTGGAGTTGGTTATCAGACTTTTCTTTCCACTCCATAATCTAGGTTCCTATCTTTTCATTAGATTCTTTCTCCCTCTGCTGGAGTTCCTCTACCTTTTTATTTGTGGAGGCCATGAAGTCATCTACTAACTTCTGGTTGACCTCTTTGCACTCTCTGATAAACCCATGTAGGGTTTCCAATTTTTCATTCAGCAGGTTTACCAGCCATGTTTTTAATCTATCTTGATCATTATCTTCTATGTCATACTGGGACTGCTATGTAGCTTTTTTATGTGGAGATGATGGTGGGATTTGTTTATTTGCTATTTTTCTTGTGTTTCTGCAGTTAGTTCTGCCCATTTAGAGACAAGAACCACATTGCTACAAGAGTAGGACAGTCTTTTAGGACCGGAGCCAACCCGATGTCGTGTAAATGGGTAGATCTTAGGGTTTCAGTGGTAAGGTTAGGTGTTTTCCTGTTTAGCTCTCTTTTTCTTTGCTTGCAGAGGGATATTTTGGCTTTGGGGTCGAGATTGCATATAGTTGTAACTTTTGAGGCAATCTAGGTTTGATTAATAAGCAGTCTGCTCTTTAGAGTTAACAAGATGGGCCCCCTGTACTCAAAGTTGTCAAATGGAACCAATTTTGTAGTCAAATATAGAACCAACTGTAAGTTGGGTCACTTATAAATCATTAAGTATCAGTGGGCTGGATTAGATGGAGAAATGAAGGGTTAAGATTAGAGAGATATAAATTTAATTTCAGAAGTGAACTTGGGTATAATGATAGTAGAGGGGTAAGGACAGCTTAGGAGAGAGGTATATGTAGTAGGAAGAGAATAAATACCTTGTTACTGAATGTAACAGGTTGAAAAGAATTTGAAGAAATGTTATGTAGGGAGTAGCTTAGAGATCAAGATGAAAATAAGAAAGTGTATTGGGGAGACTTGCTGAGATTAGAAAAATATCAGTCAGATATTATTGAAAAGTTGCTTACTCTAAGTTAACTCCTGTAATTATTGTTTACTCACATAGAAGGAGGCCTTATTTGTGCATAGAACTAGAAAGGGGAGCCCTGATGGAGTAATAGTGTAAGGTAGAGAGAGAGAGAGAGAGAGGTGAAGGGGGAGTGAGAAGAAAAGAAAGAAGAAAAAACTTACATATTCGCAAATTGTAAAGTAGAAGCAGATACCAAATAATAATGAAAAACAGAAGTTTTAAGTGGTATAGCAAATCCTAAATCACAATACACCTAAGTAACACATAGAAATACAAATGAACAACAAATGATCAGACATTTCAACTAACAACACAAAACAAAAACAAGAAGAAAATACTAAAGAATGGTTTTTTCGGGTTCTTTGGGGAGTTTATTCTCCCTGTAGTCCTCAGAGCAGATTCCTGATGGAACCTTGTGTGCCTTGCTGTAGTCCACTTTCCTTGTGGCTTGGTTGGGAGCAGATGGCTTTTTTGATTGGGGAGGGTGCCTGCTATCAAGAGTTCCATTCTCACGCCTGGTGGCAGGCAGTTTTGGGGGTTTCAGGTTTGTAGACTGCTATCATCGGCCTGGAGTTTGGTTCCCAGGGTTTCCCAGGTAGCCACAGGAGCCTTAGGAACAGAGCTTATGTCTGTGTTCGGTTTTGATGTGATCCATCCCTTTTGGAAGGGGGCTTGTGTCAGGGGGCTTTGGGATCCCTCAGAGAATTACCACCCCCAGGGCGTGGACCCAGTTGTGTTACTCACAAGTCTGTAGTTGGTGGTGCCCTGGACCACAGAGCCTGTGCTATGGTGGCTAAGATGGAGTTGGCAGGTTCTAAATCAGAGGGTCTCTGTGCTAGCAGATCTAGGTGGGGGGATGGCTTTGCTGATGCTGAAGGGTCTCTCTCCTATGTGGTGGTGTGAGGAGTCCTGGCACTGGGAGGACTGGGTAGAGGTTGGAGTGGCCAGGGGTCTGTGCAGGGCAGCAGGAGGGAGCAGTCCCATCAGAAAGCTCAATCGGCTGCGCAATTGGCCCATAGAGCATAGAGCGATTGGCTGCAGCTCTGGTTTCCTGGAAATCTTGTGCAGGGTTGACAGGAGCCCTCTGGGATCCTGCCAGTGCTGCAGGTATGGGCTGATTTTGGGGGCTTACCCGGTGGTGCCAATTTCTGGCAATTGTAATGGTGGCGGTAATACTAAGTTTGCTCCTTCCCCATAGGCTGGGCGGGGGGGGGGGGAATGGGGGAGGCATTCACCAACTCGGAGATCTTCACCAGATTCTCTTCTAACATTTCACAGGTATAGTATTGAGCACTTTCTTCAGCTTTTGGGTGCTCCTCTGCTAAAACTCTGCAGGAAGTCCTAGTGCAGCATTGCATAGACCTATGTGGTACAGGTGCTCCAGAAGAGTCCCATTCACTTTTTCTCTTTTGCCTTTTCTTGTTTGCCTGCTAGGATAGTCTTTTGTAGTAGAAAAAGACTTTAGGTATTTAAAGTTTGATTGGAGTGGATCTCTTGAGGTAATGGGTGGCTGTGGCACTAGATCTTCTTTTGGTCAGAGATACTTAGTGGGCTGCCTGTGAGAACCTGACCATTTTCCCACAACCCGTTTGGATATTTAAATTATATTTCTTCTTAGTGT
Organism: Dipodomys merriami; assembly: GCF_024711535.1. Taxonomy (NCBI): domain Eukaryota; kingdom Metazoa; phylum Chordata; class Mammalia; order Rodentia; family Heteromyidae; genus Dipodomys; species Dipodomys merriami. The sequence continues at coordinate 1,429,631 of NW_027206035.1, read as the reverse complement.
TTATTGGAGCATTGCAGTTTTTCTGGAATTTAAGGTTTTCTGTGAAACTTTTTCTTCAAGTAATCCAACAGCATTAAATATTATATTTAAAAGATGTCCTGTAGCACCTAGATTTTGTAATTATAATATTAAGATGAAATTCTTATTGTTTGTACAAAAATCCTTTTTAAGTCCAAACAGGAAATATGCTCATTTCATCAGCCTTAGGTCTACTTCCTCTTTTTTTCTCCAGTATCTTTCTTGTTTTGGAACAAGTGTCATGGATGTCTGTCCATTCCAAAGTAAGATTACTCCATTAATTCATTAGAAAAGGAATACAATATTCTTGCCTCTAAAGACAGCTTTGAGGATAATGATAATCTGATAATTCACATATGTGAATTTTCAAAATTATATTGATTATTTTTTCGGTAGGTCATGGGGCTTGAACTCTGGGCCTGGGCATTGTCCCTTAGCTCTTCAGCTTAAGGCGAGTGCTCTACCACTTGAGCTACAGCACCACTTCCTCCTTCACTTCTTTAGTTAAGTTAATTCCTAGGTATTTTATTTTTTGTGGGGCTATTACAAATGGAGATGCTTTCCTAATTTCAGCCACACTTTTCTCATTGTTGGCATACAGAAAAGCCATTGATTTTTGGGGGTTAATTTTATAACCTGCTACTTTGCCAAAGTTTTGAATCAGCTTGAGTAATTTGGGAGTGGAGCCTATGGGATTCTTTAAATACAAGATCATGTCATCTGCAAAGAGGGAGAGTTTTATTTCTTCTTTCCCTATTTGGATCCCCTTTATGTCTGCATCTTGTCTTATTGCTGTAGCTAGGCATTATAATACTAGATTGAAGAGAAGTGGAGAGAGTGGGCATCCTTGTCTTGTTCCTGAGTTAAGAGGAAATGGCTTTAGTTTTTAACCATTGAGTATAATGCTGGCTGTAGGTTTGTCATATACAGCCTTTATTGTATTGAGGAATAACCCCTGCTTTCACTATATTTGATGTCAGTATAACTTGTGGAGGAGATGGGGAAAAAACAGTTCTTTAAGGATACAGGTGGACCTGTTGCAACAATGAGAAGTACAAGTTGTCATGTCCAAAACGAGCTTTACAACGTCGGTGCGGGGGGGGGGGCAGGGGGGGAAGGAGAAGGATTGGGATTGGGGGGGAGGGGGGAGGCTGGGAAAGGATGTGAAGGGTAAACAAAGGAGGAGGCTGCAATGCTTGGTAAGAAATATACGCATTATCCTGCCCATGTAATTGTAACTCCTCTGTACAGTATGTTCACAAATAAAATAAAATTAAATTAAAAAAAAAAGACAGCAGTACCCAAGTCAACTAGCTCCGACCCTTTTACCCTTGCTATGTTAGGGAAAGTGGTATCAGCCACAGGGGTGTCAGGGATCATGTGGCTGGAACAATGGTGTTATGAATTATAGGTAGCAGAACAGAGTAGCAGAGAATAGGATACCTGGGAAAGGGGAATTGTGACTGTATTCGCTAAGTTGCACTGCCAAGAAATTGTGTAGCAGCAACAACATTGCAGGGATTGGAGTAGTTAACACAGGTATCCAGACAGTTTAGCAGGGATAAGGAGGAAAAGAGAAAGTGAAAGAGTAAAAGTTGTGAGGGATTAAGGTGGCACAATCAGGGTAACAATGTCATGGGTGTGCAAACTGGTTAGCCAGTACTAGGATAGAAGCAATTTGCATGGTATACTGATGTGGTGCAGAGCTCAGTGTTTCCCTCTCCAGTTTTGGCTGTCAGATCTTTAGGTAACTACTGCTAGCAACTCATTATCAGTATGTTGGGTTCAGGCATGTTCCATCCATAAATGTCTACTCCAAATAGATTGCAATGTTTGACAGTGACTTTGGGGTCTTTTCCCTAAGCATCCTGAGAGAGGACACTCCACAATCCTGCAGAACAGGCTCCACATAGTGAGCTTCAATCAACTTTTACAAATCTCACTGCTTCTCTCCAACGTCAATTATCATGGTAGCAAGGGATCTGAGGACTGCTCAGCAGCAGTGCTCTGGGAAGGTACCAGTTCTTACCCTGGTATTTTGGGAGCTCCCTTGAAATGGGCAAGAGCACTTGCAGCTGCTCTTCCAACATCTCTGTGGCTCTGGAAAGCCAGACTGTTCTACCTCAGATGGGTTACTTTGATCTACAGGACCAAATGTGGCTTCAAACTTTCTCTGTCTCCTCTAGGTGATCATCACCTTCAACTGTCTCTCCTTTTCCTCCCAGGTAGTTGCTTCATCTCCACATCCTTTGATTTCTGCTTTGGATCAACCTGTGGCTTTCACACCAAACCCTTCCAATTTCTCATCTGCCTCTCTAGGTGTGAATTGGGCATAGCAAGCTACATGTAACTTCTATATCTATTTATCAAGATTAACTCTGGAATCCAAGGTAGTACTAGGCAACTAAGAACATGGGTAGCATCTTAAATACTCCCCTCCCAATCACTGCTCATTGACAAACGTGCAAATGTGCTGTGATCAGTCTCTACATTTCCATTACGACAGTACAAAGAGTTTCCATCAAACAATTTAGTTTATTTACAAAATTCCAGACCAGTCTTGGGCTCTGCCCTAGATCTTCCTGTTCTGAAGGCACTGAGTACCCCTAGATACAACTCAGACCTAATGACATGGGTGAATAGAAATATTGGTGAGTATTGCTTAGTGTTCTGAAGTTGCGCTAAATTGTTGTCATGTTATGGCTGCAGTCTAATCAATGTCCTTTCCTGATCTTCACCACATCTCTTTATTTGGTATTAGTAGCAGGTGGGAAGATCTAAGAAGCTCACCTAGAGTTTGGGCCTGGGTTTAAAACCTCCATTTTGTGATCATAAAAACTCCACCACTTCTTGAAACTAGATTTAAGAGGAAGCAAGGAAGTTGGTTTAGGAATTCAAAAACTTATATAAATAATTCATAGATTAATATCTGAATTCTTCCCTTCCCCCCTCAGAATATTATTTCCCATCTGTGTAGACATCAATACACTCTTTTCTCCTGGAGCGTTTGAGTGTGGCACATCATCTGCTTCTTATGTGTACTGCTTTACACAGGGAGATTTTTCTCCTAAGCTTAAAATGACTTCAGTGCTTGGTGTAATGTGCAATAGGCTAAACATGCCTACTCATTTGTTCACACCCCTAAGTAGAACTGTCAAGGACTAAGGACTAGTCAGGGCTCACTTGTTGTCAGTGGTATTGCTCTGAGGAATTGCTGTCAATGTTGCCCACAGTACCTAGGCTGAGGCCTCTCAGAAAGGCTCCAAATTCAACCTGCATGAGTCTCTGAGTTGATCACCATAAAGCAACTATGTTCCACAGTCTGTGACTCACTCACTTCTGTGGATATATGCACATGAGGTCTCAAGAAGAGAGTTCCCTGGAAGGAAGGTCCTGGAATGCAAAACATCTACTAGGACAATGGAAACCTGCGGTTGGGTGTTCTTAATATGCAATGAAGTAACAAGAAAGAAAGACACACTGTCAAACCCTAAAGCAAAGGGTCAGAAGGACTGAGGGGAAGGGAGTCCCATAATCTGGAATATAAATGGAACTTACAAGCCCCTTCAGGCTCTGACTTTCTAGGTTGAAAGGAATGTAACAGGCAGACTGAGTTTCTAAGAACTCAGTGTCTAGGCTATATGGCTCATTCAGAAATTCTTTTCCTTCCTCCTGTGTTCTGAGAGCAACAGTTAGTGCAGTGCTTCTGTCTCCTAGAGGCAATCATTCTCTTCACACAATGCTTAAAGTAAACCATGGATGGAAATCTGTTAGTAAATCAAAAATGTGAAGTAGCACACAGTGCTTCCCCTGAATTCCTGGCCCTAAAAATTCCCAATTCTGAGCACAGAATGATCATGGGTGAGTGCTAACAACCTCAACTGAATAGTGAACTTTGAACACTTTTCCCAAGTCACATACAGTCCAGTACAATAGTTGCCACCTATAATCCTGCTTATTAAGACAGGAAAGTCTAAGATATTGAGTCCCAAAGTGGAAACTGGGCCAAGGAAAGACAATTTATCATTGCTAGAAAGGAGGAACACTTAAATAGGAGAATGTTTCTCTGACCCCGGATATGGGTAGTCATTTCAACAGTTTTCAAATTGTGGCTCATCAGCAGAGACTACCAAGGCAAATCTCACTAAAACTAATTCTAAAACATATGAAAATAAAAAAAATAAACTATTTGGATTTAATTACTAACATCTTTTCTAAAGTGTGTGTGTGTTTGTGTGTGTGTGTGTGTGTGTGTGTGTGTGTGTGTGTGTGTGTGTGTGGTGTCAGATTTTGTATGGGATAGCATTGGTTGTTAAAAAAACAACGTATTGGCAGTGTCCTTTATGTTCCTCATTCAAGACTAGTGGCATTCTAACTCTACCACTTGAAACACACAAGTCTGCTGGTTATCTGGAGATCAACATGTAATGGATATGCCAATCTAGGTTGGTTTCAAACTGTGGTTTTAAGATCTCACTTTCTGGATTAGGTACGCTATAAGAGTGAGCTTCAATGCTCAACCCAGTATTTCCAGTCAGTTACTTACCCTTTCTGAATCTCAGCTTCTTCCTGTGTGGAAATAGAAAAGAAATACTTTCTGGACCTTAGAATCTGGTGGGAATTATGAATTGTTGCTTGAAGTATAAGTGTTCGGGATGTGTGGACAGACCTTGACACTCTCATAAAACTACTGATGTTTATATTGAAATGAATTCCAGGAATTGGAAACAAGAGGGATTTTTTTGTTCTTTTTTATCCATTTATGGGCAGTGAGGAAGTCACAGAAGTTCATGGAGAACAGGGAAACAAATGCAGCGATGGTTCTCTGTATATATTATTTTTACAATGAACTATACCATTTGTGAACAGGGACAGGAGGGAAAAGAAGAGAGAGAGAGCAAAGGAAGTGATGAGACTGTCCAATAAGAAATGAACTCATTACGTGACTTACAAAATAGTGACCCATGTATACACTATCTTAACAATAACAATTTTAAAAATTAGGGTTGATGATTCTCTCCTCTGGTTTTTGTTAGAGGCCCTTAAGACTCAGACCCATCTGTGGAGTTTTTAAAGGTTAATTTATATGATAATTAATATAGAGCCAGAATCTCTTAAGAAATATTATAAAAAGTACTCCATTCTTAGTAACTGTTTATGTTTGAGTGCAGATTCTCTATGTTGTTGGCAGAGCTCTTTTTTTACTTTTTTTCAGTAATTGTCAGGTGTTGAAATCCTTCTGAAAGCTTTGGGACAGAGGTATATTATGTCTTGACACCCTGCCCCTAAGTAACATGATAATCAACATTTGAAATTAATGTTTTTGATTTGAGTTTTATTTATTTATTTTTTGTTGCTGGTGGTGAACTCTGGGCCTAGTTGCTGTCCCTCAGCTTTTCAGCCGAAGGCTAGTGCTCTACTACTTGAGCCACAGCACCCCTTCTGGCCTTTTCTGCTTTACATGGTGCTTAAGAATCCAACCCAGGGCCTCATGCATGCAAGGTAAGCAGTCTATTACTGAGGCACCTTCCCAGTCCCTACAAGTGGTATTTTTGTGCATGGATTTATCAAGCAAATCTATTGAGCAAATATATTCCTTTGCCACTAGACATATTCAAAATTATGAATTATCTGATATTTTAACAAATAAAACTGCTGTCATTGTTACCAGTAATTGTTTTTCTCCTCCTGCCAAAATCACAAAGGAGGGTATTTTAAACTAAAACTACAAAAAATTCAAGATCTTGATGCTAACAAGAGAATTAAAGAGAAATTTCAAAATGGTTTTTCATCATGAATACAGAGCTCAAAGGTCTTATAATACATATTTCTGAATGCAAATTAAAGGGGAAATCAAGTAGGAAATAAAATTTATATTAATTGTTAATTTTTAAAGAGGAAAATATGATCACTGATGGCAGACTAAAGACAAAGTAATACTAGAGCCGTATATGCTCAATAAGAAGCTTTTATTGAAAAATTGAGCTGGAAAGTGCACATCAGGCAAAGGCAAGCAGTCGGAGCCTACCATCAACAAAGAAACACCACAATATATATCTCAGAAAAAGGACACAAGTTCAGAACAACGCTCATCATCTGTATCTGTGATTTCAATAATACATGTACACTCCCCTACACACACACATACATACACACACAGGAATGTATACAACAGCTCCACCTACTCACAAAAATCCACTCAACATGAATCAAAGATCTTCCTGTAATATTTGAAATTTAAAAGTTTTAAGTATTGTAAATAATTAATAACAGATGCACAAGCAATAATTTCTGAATAGCACTCTGCTATGGAAATGAGAAATCATTATTATTATGACTACCTAAAACATCTCTGAATCTGGAAAGAATTAAACAGACAATCTGCATTTTGGGACCATATTTCTTCCAGCTATTCTGCAAAGGATTAATGAAATGATACTTATAAGACCCAAAAATTAAATACTGAATTAATAATGAATACATGAGTAAGTAAAGTGAAAGACACTGATCAGAGAGACCTATGCTGCCTTCAGCTCTCAGCCAGCCACACACTGTGGCACCCTTGATGCTACCTGGGGCACGCAGTTGGCTTTCCCAGAGCAGTGGCCATGCTGGGGTTGGAGCTAGGGGTGGGGGTGAGGAGAGGAGGGTAGGACACGGGGGAGGCTGCACTGGGGTTGGTGCTGGGGGTGGTGGGGAGGGGAAGGTAGACCCCCACAGAGGCTGGTGAGGGGAGGAAGGAGGGGCAGGTCAGTGGCTCAGGCAGCAGCCACCCCTATGATAGCTAGGTCTGGCGAGTGTCTTTGAGGTGGGATGTTTGGGGCAGATCCCCTGCAGTCTGGCAGTCTAGTGAGGAGAGGAAGGAGTCTCAAGTGCTGGCAAAGCAGACAATGAGAAAGGAGACAACCAGTGGATGAAGAATTTCAACAACAAAGGCAGGAACTTGGAGGCAAACTCTGGGGGTGTGGAGGGTGGACGCCACAGGATTCAAGCTGCAGTGTCCCTCTTTTGACGCCTGCTGGAAGTTTGTGAGGGGCAGCTCCAATGCTGTGGGCTCAGTCTATGACTGGTCTCGGACCTGGCACCAGGAATGGCCAGCACAGCCTCGGCCTGCCCCACAGAGCAGTGTCTGGGAGGCCATGCACAGCGGTGTGGAGGAAACATTCTTAGCTGGTGCTGTTCCAGCCCAGCCAGGACAAGGGCCACTGGGGACGTTCCACCTCTAGATCTGGACTTCTGCCATTGACAAGACTAGGTGTGTCCTCTGGGGACCAGCATGGTGGCTGTCATGTGTGAGCTGGGAACTTCCTTAGCTTGCCTTAGGATTCTCCATAGAAAGGCCCATTCACTCCTGTTCCTCTTCCACCTTCTGGATTCCAGCTGTCCTCCTGCCTCCTGCCACATCCAAGTACAGTGTCAACTCCATGCCATTGAGAGGTCATTATGGAGATGCTCACAGGGCTTCCCACAACTGGTTCGCCATGCATGCAAGGCTCATGGTGTGCCATCCTCCAGACAAAGTGTACACCTATTTCACCTTGGCCACCCATGCCTATGGGACCACGAACTTCATTCTTACACAGAAAGCCAGGGATACACAAGGCTGTGCTGCAGTCTAAGGCATCCTTTCCCTCCTCCTGCTCAAGTGTATGGTGGCTGTGGAGCCAACTGCACTATCATGTTTGATTATCTGATAGCAAGAGGAAAAAAGCTTCGTTGTCCCAGATACAGCTGCTCCTGGATTTCTATGTGTACACGAGGTGTGTGTGTGTGTGTGTGTGTGTGTGTGTGTGTGTGTGTGTGTGTGTGTGTGTGTGTTTGTGTGTGTGTGTGTGTGTGTGTGTGTGTGTGTGTGTGTGTGTGTGTGTGTGTGTGTGTGTGGTGTGAAAGGAACAGACACACCTGAGTTTTAGGGTAAAACACTTCTTCCCTTCAGCATTGAAATTTTGTATCTAGTGGTTTTCCCCCCTCCACAAATTCTTAGTCAACGTTCTAAAGTTGTCCTTCTGTATACTTTTATCCCTTCATCTTCTTGATGATCAGATTCCTATGGTCTGCTTGTGAACTTCACCATTTGCTTGATGAAGTTGGTGCCTTTTTAAAACATCTTTTATGAAGTCTTTTGATCTCTTTAAATGCAATTTGTGCTGTGTTAATGTATTTTACTTTGCCCAATTGTTAGGGCCTACGCAGTGACTGTTATTTGAGATTATCTTAGCACAAATATGAGATACTATCCTTTCAATCTACTTTTCTAGTGAAAGAAGTTCAACATCTTTATTGAAATAATTGCCTGGGTGTAAACAAACAAACAAAAAAAAAAACAGTGTTATAAATGTACAATCACTTGATTTTAGTAAATTGTGCACCACTGTAATAATTTTTTAACTAATGTTAATAGTTGGAATGGGAAAAAATCACAAATTATAAAACTTAAAATTTGTCAAATACCAAAAAGGACACTGATCAGGAATGAAGTACAAATGTAAATGTTTAATAAATAAATGAAATATTTGAAATTCTTATCCACATATCAAAAAATTACTGAGCTCCAATCTTACACATCAGAATATTTATAACCACTCAAACAAATAAACACAAATCCTGGAGAGGTTGAAATAAATCAGGAACTGTGGTTAGTTGTGTGGCAATTGTAAACTAGTGCAAGCCATATGGAGCTCAGAATGGAGATTTACAAAATACCAAAAAAAACCCCACATATTTTATTGACCTTTACAAATAACTTGGATACATATTGAAGGAATATGATTCAACATGAACATCCGTGTTTATGGCAGCAGTATTCATAACAACCAAGATCTGCAATCAGCCTAGGTGTACCAGTAAAGGGAATAAAGAAAATGTGCTGTTCATAGCTATAAACATATTCTCAGATATAAGAGAAGTGAATTCTTCTACTGTTTCATTGCAACGTATTTTTGGATATACACCTAATACTAATTTCATGGGCTTTTATGGCATTATGCTTTTGCTTTTTTGAGGAACATCCCTATTGATTTTCAGAGCAGTTACAACAGGTTAAGGATATCCTATAATAGATGAATATTAGACCAAAATTTAAATATATTAGTGAACACATACAGGACGATCATATATAGTTTATAATTTGAAGCAATGTTAAGAAGGCAACAATTGGGAAAAAGATAATGCTAGAAGCTTAATAAGAAATTATCTTGAAAAGGTAAATGAAGAAAGTATAAAATAAGATACATCAGAAACTGTTGAATGGTAGAAGATGGATGAATGTTAGAAAAACATTCATCTGCATGGTCAAGTTGAATGAAGTATATGCATATTTGGTGTACACTGATGAAACTCATTCCAAAACATAAATACACTTAAAATGTTTATGAAAAGACAAAACAGGATCTGTATTTTGTATATGTAATAGCAGGAATTCACAGAAGGATCAGAACTGTGAAGGAGAGAGAATATGGCCAAAAATGTTGATGTGATTGAAGATATCTGTGTTTGTGTGGGAAGGGAGGAAAGAAGATGAAGAAAACATATGGGGTGCTGATCAAGATATATTTTCACATATACAGACACGGAAAAATACGAAAAATGTGCAACTGATTTGTGTTAATTTAACAAAACATTTTGCTCAAATTTTAAAAAATGAAACTATAAAAATAATACTTAATAATATCAAAAAAGTAGGTCATGGAAGAAAATTTACCATAGAAAGATTTTCCTCATAATTTGTTTAATTTCATAACAAATGGATTAAAATAAAATATAGTTATATCTGAAGATGTTAACACTGTCAGATATCATTGATAGAATCCAAAAATAAAAGTAACAAAAAAGTAGAGAGTAAGAACAACCTGTGCTATGGATGAAGATACTCAGTAGAAGTTTGTGAGGAAAGAATGTGCTTTCTTTTCCTTATCAACTTAGATCTAGGACACCTAGCTTTTAAAAGAACACTTGTAGTCAGAACAATAGTGTGACTAATTTAGACAGTTATTTATTATGTTTATTCTCTAATCTTATGATGTGATTCCCGAATTACGTGAGTGATCCTAGGAGATTTTGTGACCTCATTTTTACCCAGAATTTCTAATTCCTCCCACTGGGCATGATTTTTCTACTACTATCATTTTTCCTTGTTTATGAACTCAACTCCTGTAAATATTTTTGTTCATAAGAGATGGAGAAATGTGAGGGTGGCCTGGAGTCTGTGCTAACTTTCACTCCAGCTTAGAGGATCTAGTGAAGGACTTCCACCTAGGCCTCAGAATCAGATATTAATTGATCTCTTTTGAAATGGAGAAACTCACTCCCTCAGGCAGAATCTGTTATTCCTTGACTTTCTCTGAAGAGATTTGGAACTAGGGCACAATTCAGAGGATGAGCTTTCCCACCACCCACCACAGCCTTGACAGAAGGAACAGATCCAAAACTGATAGTGGTTTCAGTTCCCACAGGACCTCGTCAGGGACCTTCTGGTGGGAATAGAAACTGGACAAAGTCTAAGATGGAGATTAACTGAGACTGGGCCTAAGATGTACACTAAAGAATTTCCCTTTCTTCGACTATAAGTGAGTTGTTTAGTGAGACATGACACCTTCCTTCATATCAGAAAATGCAGTAGGTTAATTGTGTTACTGCCACTTTGTAGGAGGTCATTTTCCTCGAAGGAGAAGGGGTTAAATGTTGTGTCCACCAGTTTTCTCTCTAGTCTATTGTCTCTCCCACGCTTTCCTATGCCAGGAACATATTGCTTCATTCCTGCATTCAACTACTTGTCCTGACTCCTAAGCAGAAATACCATAGGCTATCCTTTTGCTAGTCTTTTACATTTGTGACAGAATACACCCAGGCTCTGCTGATGCCAAGAGGTGACAAGAAGATATGATTTGAACTGAAGATCAATCATATTGAAAGAACCATTCTATGAGGTCTTTCCTGACCACACTTTTTGAGGTTTTCACTGAAAATTGATTGAAATCACTAGAAGCTCAAAAGTTTCAGTTTGTGGGGTGGTGGATACTAGTGATTCACGTCTAAAATCCTAGTTAGTCATGAGGCTGAGATCTGAGAATTATGGTTCTAAACATGCCTGGGAAGAAAGCCTATGAGATTTGTCTGTAGCTAATCAACGAAAAACCCGAAGTGATATTCTGCCCCAAAGAGGTAAAGGGCTAGCCTTGAACCAAAGAGCTGAGAGACAGTACTCAGGCCCTGACTTCATGCCCTGTGACCAACAAAAAGTAAGTTTCATTTTCCTACCATGGTTTCCTCTTCTATCACACTATGTCCTTTATCTATAAGTCTTTCTTAAGATTCCTGTGTCTCACTCAAGCAATTTTTGTCTGTTAACAATAAGAAAGTCTACCAAGAATACAATCAGTAAGTTTACAATAAATATTTGTTAAGTGTGAGTGTGCAGACATTAGACTAATTCTTACTTTAAATAAACCATGTTGGTCTTTATTCCGTTGGAACAATTGTATGGAAAATAGATGTATCTCTGGATTCCTTTGGTTCTTTGTAGAATCTATATTCTCTAGATTGTTTTTCCATTGATATGAATATTGCTATGTCAACATCCCTATCTTGCCTCTTTCTCAACAGTATACAAACTATGCTACAAACATATATCTTCAAGAAAGCTCTCCTTTGTAATCACATATGCACCTTCAAATATTCTCCCTATCGCTATAAACAACCTCTAAGATTGGCTACACTTATCCACTAGAGTCATCCTACGACAACAACCACTGTTATACTTTCTGGATAAAGTTGCTCCTCCTCATCTTCATCAACTTCTAGTAATTTCAGTGAAGAGCATTTTCTCCTGCTTTGCCTTAGACGATATCATCCTTTGTTATTTCCCAGCAAAGAAATTTTGGCTTGCAGGATTGAACATTTATACATTCAGAGCATCTTTGGTTGTGAATTATTCCTTTCCTTTCTTGGTAAGAGAGCTGGAATATCAAAAAACATTTAAGGCAATGTGTTTTGGTGTAAATGAAAACATACTGATTTGAAAATATTAGAAATATTCATTCTTTTTTATTGTGAAAATACTGTACAGAGGGGTTACATTAGATGGGCAAGAGAATGAGTACATTTTTTATCAAGCATTGTAGCCTCCTCCTTTGTTTCCCCTTCCCATCCCTTCCCAGCCTCTCCCCACCCCTATCTAATCCTCCCCCCCCTTAAAAGATGTAAAGTTCGTTTTCGACATGACAACTTGTACTTCTCATTGTTGCAACGGGTCCACCTTTATCCTTATTTAAACGACTTGTTTTTCCCTTTCCCCTCCACAAATTATACTGATATCAAATACAGTGAAAGCAGAGGTTATACTGTGGGGGAGGGACATAAAAAGCAACAAAGAAATAATCGTATAAATGCGTTAGAAACAAATGCATGAAAGAAAAAAAAACATTTGAATACATATGTTAGGGTTCATTTTCCTAACATCACCTTATCTGACCTTTTCTGCTTGACTCATAAATATACTAGATATTGCAAATAAGGGAAACCATGGGATGTCTCTCAGTAGATGAATGGATCAAGAAAATGTGGTATATATACACAATGGAATTCTATGCCTCTATCAGAAAGAATGACATTGGCTCATTTGTTAGGAAATGGAAAGACGGAAAAAATTGTATTAAGTGAAGTTAGCCAAGCCCAAAGAAACATAGGTCCCATGAAATATTCATTCTTTAAATTTATTTTTCATTCAAATATAATAGGGGTGGTTTTAGTGGTGCATGCCTTTAAATCTAGCTATTTAGAAGGCTGAAAACAGAGGATCAGAGTTTCAAGCTAGACTAGTTAAATGGACCACGACACACTTATCTTCAACTAAGAACCAAAAAGCTAAAAGTTGAGCTGTGGTTCAAATGGAAGCCTGCCAGCCTGAGCAAAAAAGAAAAGTAAAAGAACCTAGGCTCTGAATTTAATTCATAGTACTAGCACACATATTTTATGTACGTATGGTTCCTAAAATATTCTGTGAGTTAATTTGTTGAAACCTGGTCATAGATTAAATATGACGTGTGAAAAGTATGTAAGTCTGAAATGACTGCCAGGTATTTTGACAAGACAACTAGAAGAGTTATCACTTAATTAAATAGTAATGAGGAATAGGTATGTATATAAAGATCAAAGCTCACTTTGGGTTCTTTTTAGTTTGTTAAAATCAGTAGCTAGTTGTCAGTAGACAGGATGCTATTAAGGACTTGAATTAAAGAAAAAACAGAGCTGGAGAGAAAAAACAGAAATAATTACACGTATTCAGTGATAACAACCATGAGAATGAATATTACAGAACAAACACTGGGATACACAAATATGTAAAACATGACAAATGAAGAAAAACAGTAATAAGTATGTAATGCGGACTTATATGGATAGGTATTTTTAATGTTTAAGGGCTATGAAGTGAGTATGTGATGACCTAAAATTTAAGAAATTGGTAAGGTCAATTATCCCTTGGCCCAAACATAGATGGAAGCCAGTCCCAAATTGTGCCTTTTCCAAGTTATCAGATATTCAGTCTATAACATGCCCAAATAATAGAGAATGGAAACTGGTCTACATTGAGCACTCACAGTAGACAGGTCTCTGGACTTTCTCAGGAAGAGCTTTCTGCCATTGTGGGATGGATAGGGCTGGAAAATATACAAAACAGACTTCATAGATTGAAAGTATTGTGCAAAGTTGACACCTGAGATATTGGATGTTTTAACTGCATAGTATTGGTTTTCATGAATCAGTTAATCAGATTCTTTATACAATATGATGTTACTAGACTGTGGAATGCATGTTTGTTGCATTTACTTTGTATAATATATTTTGAAATTTGGTATAAATTGTTTATCTTTTTTCTTGATATGGATTACTCCTAGTTTTCAAGAGTGAGGAAATGCCCTGGAACTTTGTAATTTGAAGTCTTATGTTGCCATGTGTCATATCCTATTTTCCTTTTACAGAGTTGGTAAAAAATTATATGCAATTTATTTTTTATTTTATTTCTTATCTATTTCAGAATTTGAACTCAGAGCCTGGGCACTAATCCTGATATCTTTTGCTCAAGGTTAGCTTTCTACAACTTAGAGCCACAGAATCAATTTTAGTTTTCAATGATTAATTGGTGATAAGTGTCCCGCGGGGACTTTTCTCAACCTGGCATTGAACTGTGATCCTCATATTCCAGCCTCCAGATTAGCAAATATTACAGGCATGAGCTACCTCCACCCAGTTATACGTAATTTAAACTGTAGTTTTCTGAAGTGTTTCATCCTACACTGAATATTTTTTCTTATGAGCTTTCTAATAAATATGTAATCTATTCAATTATGAAAAGTACTGTGTACCTCACACTTATTTGTGGCATTTCTGAAATCCATGTTTCTCTGTATGTCAGGGTGGATACTTTTGCCTGTAACAAGTATGTTGAACACATAACATCTGACTACTTACAGAACAAAGGATGTGAAGCTAGAGTAGCTAGATAAAGAACTTCCAGGACAATTCAATGGCAACTCATGTACTCTCTCTGTAGGTGAATAGGCAGCACAGAAAAGAAATTCTTATATTTGAAAGTGATTTAGTGTGTGTGCACATAGGTGTTCACTTATTTATCTGTTATTATAGTTTTAGATATATTCACTAGTATAAAACAATATTTCATATATATATATATATATATATATATATATATATATATATATGCAATAACAGTTTCCAAAATCCAGGGAACCACCTCCATGGGCATCGCTTTCCTATGTTGGTCTTTGGGAAATAAGAATGAAACGTGGAATTGTCCTTTTGTAGAGAAATTACTCAGAGATTCAAGCATTTTTCTTTTAATATGTTGCTTGTTCCTAACTAAAATTAGGAAGTCTGTTAATATATATGTTATATTATAATATATGTAATATATTATATATCATGTATAATATATTGTTTATTATAAAATATATTTCATATAATACCTGAGAATATTATATATTTATGAGGAAAAATACAACAAACATATCAGTCCATACTTTCCTAGCCATGATTAGCTTCAGTACAGTTAGGCACATTACATCTCAACAGGAAAATTCTACTGAAGTTCTGATCACCTTAAGTTAAATAAGGAGAATTCCTCTAAAAGAAGCCTCTCCTCAATTATGAGAAAAGTTATGTTTGGAAATTTAGTTTAGTTTTATTGTTTTGTTTTCTTTTGTTTTTTTTGGCCAGTCATGGGGCCTGAACTCTGGGCTTGGGTGCTGTCCCTCACCTCTTCAGCTCAAGGTTCGTGCTCTACCACTTGCGCCATAGCTCCACTTCTGGTTTTTCAACTTATGTGGCGCTGAGAAATAGAACCCAAGGCCTCATGCATGCCAGGCAAGCATTCTACCAGTGAGCCACCAACCCAGCCCAAGTTTGAAGTTTTTGAGAAGAGTAATTTGACATTTGCTTTGCATCCTTGATTAGTCATGAATAGATATCATTTGCCTCCAAATTTTGTCTTCTTGTAGGTTTCATAAACAGTTACACATCAGCCTTATTCCATCACATATCTTTAAGTCATTCTTTTATTGCTTTTTATCATTATTGTATTGTTGTTGTTGTATTTCTGATCCAGAAGCTTGAACTCATGGCCTAGGCAGTGTCCCTGAGCTCAATGCTAGTGCTCTACAACTTGAGCCATATACCACTTCTGGCTTTTTCTGTCTGGACATGCTTTGAATCATAATACTCAGATCTCAGCCTCCAGGGTAGCTAGGATCACAGGGGTGAGGCACCAGTGCCAAGCAAGTTCCTCTGTTTTAGATATTATTCTAAAAGCATCCTATGCAATGTCACTCCTAAGATAGTTACTGGAACTATGCCAATAGTTCCTTCACACTCTCATCTCCTGTTATGGCTATGGTGTATCTTTTTGCAAATTATATTGAAACTACTTCACTGTTCCCTTCCTAATCCATGATTCTAGATGTGTTAGTAATAATTACTTAAATTTAGCTGCTATAAACCCTAAATCTCTCAATTATTATTTTCATTTAATTCTTTCTATATGATTATTTTTTGATGCAAATATGAGCTTATACTCACCTTCTTGAATTTACTCTTTGGCATGAGCAGTGCATGGGCCTATTCTACCTCAAATGCAAGAGGTTGGCAAAAGAATGGCCTACAGTATTCCTGCTTAAGAGTCAGGACAAGTAGTTGAGTGCCTAAAAGAAGCAATGCATTCCTGGCATGGGAAGGGGTGGGAGAGACAACAGCCTAGAGAGCAAACTGGCAGTCACAACATTTAACAACTTCTCCTTTGGGGACACTGATCTCCTGCAAAGTGGCAGTGAGATAACTCACCTAGTGAATTTCATATATGAAGGAAGTTGTCATGTCTCACTACACAACTCACTTGTGGTCAAACAGAGGGTCATTCTTTTGTGTCCTTCTTAGGCCCAGTCTCATTTTATCTCCATCTTAAACTTTGCCCAGATTCTATTCCTACCAGAAGATCCCTGATGAGGAGGAATGTATGATCTCTTGGCTTTTGATTAGCCCTATGGGAACTGAGGGCACTTTTAATTTTGATCCTGTTCATTCTAACAAGGCTGTGGTGGGTGATGGGAAAGCTCATTTTCTGAATTGTTCCCTATTACCAAATCCCTTCAGAGAAAGTCAAGGAATGACAGATTCTGCCTGAGGGAGTGAGTTTCTCCATTTCCAAAGAGGTCAATTAATATCTGATTATGAGGCCCACGTGGTGGTCCTTTCCCAGATCCTCCGAACAGGAGTGGATGTTACCTCAGACACCAGGCCATCCTCATAATTCTTCAGCTCTTTCTCATGAAACTAAAGGTCTCAGGATTTGAGTTGAGAAACAAAAAGAAATGAGAGTAGCAGAAGAATCATTGGCATGGGGAGCAATTAGAAACTCTGGGTGAAAAAGGGCTCAGAAAATCTAGGATCACTCACATAATTTGGGAATCATATCACAAGATTAGGGAATAAAAGTAGTAAATTACTACCTAAATTAGTAACTCCACTGCTCTGACTACATTACAAGTGTTCTCTCAAAAAGTAGCTGTCCTATTTTGATGAGGAAAAAGGAGAACATTCTTTCCTCACCAAGTTCTACTAAGTATCTTCTTCCATAACCGAGGTTGTTCTTACCCTGTACTTGTCGGTTACTTTCCTTTGCTGGATTCAATCAATGACACTTGAAAGTGTTATCAACTTCAGACATGTAATTACATTTTGTTTTAATCCATTTGTTAAAAAATAAAACAAATATTGGGGAAAATATGTCTATGCTATATTTGCTTCCATGCCATAGTTATTTGATGTTATTAAGTATTATTTTAATAGTTTCATTTTTAAAACTTGAGGAAAATGTTGTGTTACTGTTAACACTAATTAGTTCCACCATTTTTTTTGTATTTTTCCATATCTGTATATTTGTTATTAAGCTTCTAACATTGTCTTTTCCCCCTACTGTTGCCTTCTTAAAATTGCTTAAAATTATAAACTCTATATGATGATCTGTATGTGGTCACTGATGTATTTAAATTTTTATCTAATATGCACATTTTATATAATATTTTCATCCTATTGTAACTGCTCTGAAATCAATACGGAAGTCCTTCATTAAAGAAAAAACACAATACCACAAAACCCAGTGAAATTAGGATTAGGTATCTATCGAAAAATATTTATCAATGGTATAATAGGAACATCCACTTCTCTTATATACCAAAACATGTTTATAGCTATGAAAGGTGCATTTTCTTTATTCTTTCCTTATGGAACATCCACGTTGATTACACAGCTTAGTGGCTATGAATATTGCTGCCATGAACATGTATGTTCATATTGATTTATATTCTTTCAGTATGGATCTAATTTGCAATAATGGTCTTCAAGATATGTGTCTTTTTTGTAAATTTCCATCATGATCCTCATATGGGTTGCACTAGTTTATAATGCCACACCACCAAACACAGTTCCTGATTTATTTCAATCTCTCCAGGAGTTTGTTTATTTGCCTGGTGATAGCTATTCTGGTGTGTAAGATGGGATCTCAGTGACTTTCCTATTTACTTTCCTATGTATTTCCTATGTGCATAAGAATTTCAAACATTTTATTTATTTACTAAACAAATTGGTATTTCATTATTGATCAATGTATTTTTTTCTTTTGGTATTTGATCAATTTTTAAGTTTTATAATATTTGAATTTTCCCATTCCAAATACTCACTTTAGTAAAACTTTTTTTTTTTTTTCATTACAGTGGTGCATTGCTTGGATATTTTGATTTTGTGAAAGCTAAGAGAATTTGATATTGTTCTCTCAGTCAAATTATAAGCATGTAAAAATGAAGTGAACCTGATTAAATGAAGTTTTTTCTTCACATTTTCTCTGGTACAGATTTCTCTGATTTAAGAAATGTATATTTTATGTCATACTGAATGCCTAACTAAGTCTCTGTGTGTGGATGATTCAGTAAGAATTGCAGAATTCGCCACATAGATTTTGGAGCAAAGGCTTACAGCTGGTAACAGGGCAATGATTCAGAAGACAGCTGAAGATGAAGCTGTGATAACTTCTACCTGTGTTCAGCTCCAATCTCTTGTAATACACCCCTCACTTCCCATGCGGTGGTTTCTTTTTCTATCCAAAATGTTTCTGGAGCTTCATGTTATTCTTGCCTCCTAGTATGCCAACATGAGGGGAGTGAAAGCAAACAAGGCAGATGTGGCAGAGGAATTTATTTTTTAAAATTGTGTAAATACCATACAGAAGGGTTACAAGTACATGGGCAAGGTAATGAGTACATACCTTATCAAGTATTGTGGCGGCCTCCTTTGATTCCCCTTCCTATCCCTTCCCAACTCCCCGACCCCACCCCATGGTTCCTCCTCAGACCCCCCTCCTACCAAAGTTGTAAAGTTCGTTTTTCAACATAACGTCTTGCACATCTCATTGTTCCAATGGATCCACCTATAACCCAATTTAAATAATTTGTTTTTTTCACTTCCCCTGCACAAAGTATGCCAACATCAAGTGCAGTGAACACAGGGGGCATACCGTGGGGGAGGGACATGCAAAGCAACAAAGAAATCATTTATAAATATGAAAAGAAAGAAAAAAATTGAATTCTTATCTTGGGGCTCATTTCACCTAACATCAAGTTATCTGACAGTTTCTGCTTGTCTCAGACATGTACTAATTATTGATAATAAGAGAAACCATGGGACCTATGCTTCTTTGGGCCAGGCTTACTTCGTGTAAAAATTTTTTTGGTCGGTTTTGGGGCTTGAACTCTGGGCCTGGGCACTGTCCCTGAACTCTTCAGCTCAAGGCTAGCACTATCCCACTTGAGCCACAGTGTCACTTCCAGCTTTTACTGCTTATGTGGGGCTGAGGAATCGAACCTAGGGCCTCATGCATGCAAAGCAAACAGTCTACCACTCTGCCACCTTCTCAGGCCTGGCAGAGGGTTTTTATCTGAAGATCCATCACACTTGGGAGCTTCTGGCTGAAAACTCCAGAAATACAAAAGTGAAGAAACACTTAAGAGAAAATGTAAAACAGAAAGCCACAATGTTTTACCCTAAAACCAGTTTCTAGGATAAGGAGACTCAAGAATTGGTGTCACCTGAGGAGAAAGAGGAAATATTCAGGAAGAATGAGAAGGAAGTGGGAGGGAATAGAGAGAAAGAGACCTAGACTACCTAGAGCTGGGACCTCAATGTGAGCTTAATTTTACTGGGGAAACCAACCCCAAGGACGCAATACCTTACAATTTTGATTACTCTCTCTCATGCTACAAAGCCTATTCAATATCCACTTCCACTCAGCATGGTGTCCATTCTGTGATCCAGACTGACTGCTGGAGGTTCCCAGGGGATGCAAAGAGTGAAAAACACAGGGCTAAAGCTCAGAAAAGACACATGCCATCACTTCTCACATGTCATTTGTCAAAGTAAGTTCTACAACCAAGCCTGGTATCAATGGGGAAGGGAATAGATATTGAGAGCATTATAATAAAACCTACTATTATTATCATATAATAATCTAACATCTATTTTTTCATCAAAGGGAGAGAGATAGCGTTTCTCCCATTTTAGGTGTATGGGACAGGAGATTCTATAGAATATTCTTCAATTGGGGGCTGTCTGAATCTTTTCTCCCAAGATCGGGGCTATGAAGTTTTGGGAAGGAGAATTACAGTGGAAAAGTGAGTTCTCAAGCTGGGTACTGACGGCTGACACCTATATACCGAGCCTGAGATCTGAGGATTATGATTTGAAGTCAGTCTGGGCAGGAAAATCCATGAGTCTCATCTCCAATTAAACAAAAGGCCTGAATTGGATCTGTGGGTCAAATGTTAGAGCATTAGCTATGAGTGGGGGGCGGGGGGACAGAATCTTGGCCCTGAATTTAAACCCAGGATTGGGGGATGGAAGGTTATGTATTCTCAGTGCATGAAATCAAGGGTGTATGAACAACATCACTATTGATGTCAACGTTGGGGTAGAATTGATCAGTTGTATTCTGGAAATGATTTGTTCCACTCTTCTCTGTCTTGTATACTTTAAAAGAAACAGCTTTGAGCAATCTATACCTAAGATGTGTGGATTGCACAAAAGCACTGGTTTTATTTTTTTCTACTTACAAAATCATACATAAGTAGTGTACAAAGGAGTTTTAATTTAATATGTCGGTTTGTGAGTACATCTTGATCGATGTCATCAATTTGATCATTATTCTCTATCTCACCCAACCCCAACCCCTCCGTTTACGTGTTCACATTTTCACGCATGTACATTGAATATTATGACTGGATTCTCCCACTGCACAAGTTTGGCAAAGAAATTTGTTCATTGTACAGGCAAGGAAGATGAAGCTGAGGACTACAAGCCCAAGATAGCATAGCTATTACTTTGCATCAAGATTATTTGAGTTACAAAATCTTCACCAAAACAAGCATTATAAACAAGAACATGGCCAGGAACTAGAAGCATCTATCTTTGTGTGTGTGCTGGTTTTGGGACCTGAGTGCTGTCCCTGAGCTGCTTTGCTAAAGGTTAGCACTCTTCCACTTGAGCCACAGTATCACTTCCAGCTTTATGGTAGTTAATTGGAGGTAAGAATCTCATGGACTTTCTATCTTGGGCTCATTTTAAACCACAGTCTTTAGACCTCAGTCTCCTGAGTAACTATGATTGCTGGTGTGAGCCACTGGCAGCTAGCAAAACATCTATTAGTTGTCCCAATTAAACATGTGGAGCAATAGGTAATTTGATACTGGTGATACTCAGATAATGATTCCTCTACTTGTTCTTTTCTGGTGTTATGACTAGTGTGATAATGCTTGCTCAGGTTTATATCACTGTGCAATCATTGCTCCATTTTGTTCAGTAAACAGCTTTTCATGACAGGAGAACTGTGAGAGGAGAATATGGGATTAAAATTTTATCTGTAGTACTTGTGGCCTGGCAAAAGCTTCTCAGAATGTTTGCAAGCAGAAATAAGAGTCCACTTCGGCCGAATAAAATGAAAGACACACACCTGACATAGAAGCAGTGCCACAGAAGGACAAATGGGAAAACTCATCCAGGCTCAGAGTGAAGCAATAGTATGAGTTGTTCAGGTGCATGAAAATTTGTGAAGATTTTCTTTCTAACCATGGAGAGATCATTCAATGCTGGCATTTACAATATGTTCCAGGCTCATATCTGTTTAGGACTGTTTCCTCTGAATCATCTTGATAAAGACAGAAATGAGAATGTAACAATGGAACCTAGTTATGTTTTCTGAATGAGATTTCATCTCTTTCACAAATCAAGTAAGGTTGTAATGAATGACTTGGATTTCCTGAGAGAAATTCATGTTTGCTTCCTTGTTTCTATTAAGCTTCTCAAGTGAATAACTTTAAATTTGTAAGCTGTTATTATAACAAATATGAAATATTTTTTTATGTTTCTAGGAGGCACCCAGGTTCCTTTTAGATAGAAAATATTATCTGGCTTCCAACCAAAATCTTTACACCTCAGCCTCCAGAGTAACTAGGATTGCAGGCATCAGTCACCTCTCCTAGCTGAGACAAATATTTTTGGTATGGAAAATCACTATGATATAGAACATGAGGAATGAAGAATTTAGACTAACAAGGAATATTTTGAAAACATTAACAAAACTGAAGTTATCACAAACTTGCCTGATTCAGTGAGGAGAAAAATGAGAAAGAAGTTACAGAGGCAGAGAAGTGGAGACTAAAGAGAAGTGAATGAATAGTTCTTTGTTAGCAGAGCTACTGAAGATTACTTTTTAAGAAAATTCAGCTTGGTATAGAGGTACATGTCAATAATTCTAACTTACTTATAAGCTAGAATCTGGAATGTATAGGAGGTTTGCAGTTGGTATGGTAAAAGTATAATACTGGGACTTCAATACTTAAAACACCATGGTGCCACATGGTTATAAGAGAGGCAGTAGTAGGAGGGTCATGATTTGAGGCTAGCCTCGGCAGTTAATAAGAAACTATCTGAAAATCAATCTAAAGCTAAACAAAGTGCTAGGTATATGATTCAATAGCAATTATCCAGCAAGTTTGAGGCCTTGAGTTCAATCCCTTCTCCTGAGAAAAAGAGACAAGAAAAAGGAAGAAAGATTATAATACAAATTTCAAGATATTTCCTGTGGAACTTTCTGCTATAATTTCCTTCCTCAATTGCCTTAAAATGTTTACAAAGTCACTTACAGAAATGACTACCATCATTTGGGGAAATCACAGGAAAGTCTTTGCAACCAGCTTTGTAACAGGACAATTTTGTCAAGCAGATTTCAATGAGGTGAAAATGAGAGATAATGGGCTCAAGAAATTGCACTTCATAGCTATGTGTCAGAATGTGAGGAGCTCATAAAGAGAATTTATTTCTCAAGAAAAGAGGAGGATTGAGTTGATTTATCAACTTGAAAAATTACGGTAAATTCTGTTGGTATTTGGGATACACTTTCAAGCAAGGTGTTAAGCCAATAAAATTATGGTTGAGATTTTTTAAATATTTTTTATTGTGAGTGGTTGAGATTTTTATAAAAGCTGTAAGATAATTTTTTCATAGATTTTTATCGAAACTATTCAACAATTGTTAGATAAATCACAATAATGCAAATATGTGTTCTGTGTCATCTGATGGTGTTACCTATCTCATCATCTAGGGTTGGAAGAATGTTATCTTCATTTTAAAAATGCAGAAATGGAGGCACGAGGAGAATTGGTGTGTTTCTGAAGGGTGATGTGTAAATGACAATTGAGACTGAGCAGAACCAGAATCCATGGCTCAGATTCAATTCATGATTTGGAAACCCCGTGACTATACTAATATCTAAAACTCTTGTGCTAGCTGGGTGACATTGGACATGTTTCTTAGAGTTGTCATGTGTTGTTGTTTTTCCTGTAAACAGATAAAAATATTAGTGTTTTCTAGAATTAAAGAATATACCTTGGGAAGGTGGCTCAGTGTTAGAGCACTTGCCTTGCATGCCTGAGGCCCTGGGTTCTATTCCTCAGCACCACATAAGCAAAAAGAAAAAAAAGCTGGAAGTAGCATGTGGTTCAAGTGGTAGAGCGCTAGCCTTGAGCTAAAGAGCTGAGGGACAACATCCAATCCCAGAGTTCAGGCCCCAAGAAAGGATCCCCCCCAAAAATATACCTTTTGTGAAGTATTATGTACAGAACATGAAACAAGAATTCCATGAATTCTGAAGTTCTTTATGTATTTCCCTTTAAATTTTATTTTTAAGTCTCAAGATAGTAAAATTACTAACATTCGTTACATTGCAAAAAGCATTATCTGAACCCATTTGGAAGAATTTCTACAACAGTATTGTAATGTATGGGTTTTTGATGTGCTTATTTGCCTTTTCTATGTATCTGCTTAATTGGGTTATTTATTGTATGATTCATGTATTTAAGAGTTCTTTATATAATATGAATAAAAGCTATTTAACAAGAATTTTGTATTTTGCTTCATTATATTAGCAAAAATGCCTGCTATGTGTTTGAATAGAAATGGATCACATCTTTGCCTGATTTCGGAGCAACTGGGAATACTTTCATTCTAATGCAATACTCTTTATCAGATCAAGAAAGTTCCCATATAATAATTTTGACAAATTTTTACCATTCTGCTAGTTTGAAAAGAGCAGATTTATTTTAGGGTCACAGCAGGGAATTCCCCTGTGATCAGTGTCCTCTACAGTCATGGAACCACTCTTTGCAAACTGCTGATCATAATGGAAGCAAATTTTTGCTTGTTAGGACTATCAAATTTTTGGCCTATGTACTCAAGATGTTTTCCCAGGAAACAAATCCACACGTAGAAATTAGATCATCACAGCTGTTTGAAATGGCATTAGCAATATATATTTGCATTATTGATGTGCCATACCGCTATATAAAACAGTTTGTCACAAAACAGTTTGTGAAAGAACAACCAAATGTATAACCTAGAATCTGGGTATAGCAGTAAACTCTAGATGATTTTCTCATACTTTCAGACTTTTCGTAAACATAAATAATAAAAGCCAAATGAGGTGGTTTATACCTATAATCCTAGCTACTCTGAAAATAGAAACGTGGATAGTCGCAGTTCAAGGTCAAACTGGAAAACATACAAGACACCTCCATCTCAATCAATAAAATCTCGGTGTGCCAACGTGTGGATATCATCCTACCTATTACTGGACATGCAACTAGGAAGTTCAGTATATAGGTAGCTTAGGAATAAACAATGCAAGATTCTATATCAAAAACAAAGCAAAAATTGCTTGATATGGCATGATTCAAGTGGTAAGGTGACTGCCTGGCAAATGCAAGGCTCTGAATTTGAACCCAAGTACTTACCCAAAAATATTAAAAGTAAATAATATGAATTAATTCTCTAAATAATGTATCTGCAAATATTGTATATTCATATAGACTTGATAAAATTATATTGGGGTTAATATGTCACAAAATAAAGTAACTGAAGTCTCCATACGATACTTGTGAAATATTAATGTCATATTTGTGATGTATAATAGAAATATTTAAATAAATTGGAAAAAGGTTTCAAGGGAATTATGTGTGTTCTTACAACATCATAAAGATCCATACTAACCACAATATAATTTAATGATATCTAGAAAACAGAAGTAAATATTGAATGTTTACATTAAAATCTAGTCTGCTCCCAAACTTAAGATGAAATATACCTTGCTAATTAGGAGGCAGAGATTTAGAAGACTGATATCATGGACAGTTTTGACAAAAAAATCGTAAAAAAACTACAAAAACAAAGAAAGCTAGATATTGTGTAATTTTCCTGTTATCTCACGATGTGGAAGCCATAGGTAAGAGATCATTGCTCAAGGGAGGCTTGGCCTGAAAAATAATCTAAAGGGGTTAGAGCCGTAGCAATTTCAAGCACCAGTAGTGCCAAAGGAAAAAGAAAAGTAGAAAACAGAAAATGAAAGGAATGGATAAAAAGAAACTATTTGCTCTTCATTCTTGGTTTCATTTCATTGGATACAAGAATTGAGAGTATTTTGTTTACTGTTTTACGATTCAGGCCTCTCTAATATAAAAGCATTTATTTCAAGTAAATATTGTATTATTACTATTTATTAACTTATTATTAGACCTTTAGGTTTGGAGATTGAAATCATGGCTTTGTATATATCAGTCTAGTTCTACAACTTAGCTGTACCCAAGCTCTTTTGTATAGTTTTGAAAATTGTTTATGAATTCTTCAATAGTTAGCTATTATTCTTTTCATCTTATATTTTCTCCCACGTTTTCTCCTATGTATTTTGATTTGTGTTGAAAACTCCTCAATTTTATCTTCTGAACTTAGAATTTTGCTTTTGAGTTTACAGAGAAGTCAGTTATTTGTGACATCTTTTAAAATTATATACAGATATATGTATTTCATATATATGATTAATTCTTAGAGTTCATTGCAATAAGCAACATTTGTCTGGTAATATGCATATAGCTATTGAGCCATTGTGATCCTCTCCTAAGAATAGTGTCCCTTGTTCTTGCCATGTGAATGCTTAGAGTGCTGTTAATCATATCCAAGTGTAATTATTTGTGTTTTACTATCTATCGGATTTACATGTAGATTTATGGGCATATCCAGTTATTAGAAAAGAGGAAAACCATGTAGCATATATTTAATTGGATCTGGCTTATTTCACTTAATAGCATTTTCCCCCCAGTCTTTCCATTTCTTCAGAATGGGGTAATGCCATTCTTTCCCATGGAAGCACACAATTCCATCAATACAACAGAATTGAAGTTCCAGAAATGAATCCACTCCTATAGGCACATAGTCTTTGATTAGGAAGCCAGAAACACAGGATGGAAGAAAAACAGCCTCTTCAAAAAATTGGTTTAACTGGCTGTACACAGAAAAGTGAAATTAGATCATTTTATATCCTCCTGCACCAGAATCAATTCCAAATGGATTGAAGCGCTCAGTGTAAGTCCAGATGCCTTAGGAATCTTACAGGAAGAGTTAGGGGAAACATGAGGGCTCCATAGCATAGGTCAAAATTTCCAAAGGAAGTCTGGATAAATGGGATTACATCAAACCAAATCAATCATTTGTCAGACTCAAAAGCCCTGAAAAAAAGAGATAGTCTAGCACAGATTTATTAGGTAACAAACCTACAGATGAGAGCCTCAGCCAATGGTAAACCCTTTCTCCCTTTTCTAACTAGGTTATTTATAGTGGGTTTACATGAATATAAGTGATTTCTGATGGGGATTAGTCAGAAAACAACTAGTGCTAAGACAGAGATAGTATGTGAAATGAGTTGTAGCTGGAGAAAGGGAGGGATTAAGGCACGGGTGTCTAGTTCAAAGACTTGGCTTGGTGCCAGCTAAGTAAGGTATAGCTGCACAAGGGAAGGGGGGTAAAACCGAAGTGGTTATAAACAAAAGCATTGATCTGAAGCCTCAAAATAAGGATCTCAGTCTGTGTGGACCAAACAGTCTCTAACAATGTTTTATTTAAATTAACAAACACGATTTTAAATTTTTGCAGAGTGGGATGGTTCATAGTCAAAGGCAATTTCTCCTGTGTCAGGTATGTCCAAGCTATTATTTCACATGTTACCCAGTAGCCAGGTTTCAATGCAAATGACTACAATGATATTGTACAAATGTGGCTGTGACTTTTCCCTCTCATGAATCAAAATTCTGTCAAATGATTTCTGTCTTCCAGAATGATCTTCTGTCTTTCTCAGGATCTTTTTTACTACTTTGTCTTCATTATTGATAATCATAGTACATTTTGTTGTTGTCTTGTGTGTATATGTCATTTGTAGGGCTTGAACTCGATGTTTAATGGTCTCCCTTGTACTTTTTGCTCATGGCTGATGATACTCTATCCTTGAGTCACATGCTCACCTTCTGTTTCTTGCTGGATAATTGGAGATAAGTTTTCACATTTTTGTCTATTTGGACTGACATTGAACTAAAATATTCAGGTCTCAGCCCTCTGAGTTCTAGGATTGTACACATGAATGGCTAACACCAATTTTTGCTTTACTGTTATTTTAATTATGTGTTAGAGGAAAGTGGAAGTATATTTGTGTTAAGTGTGCAATTTTCAAATACAAGTTTGAATCAACTTGATATAACTGTTATTAATTCTAACAGTTAAATCAATGAGTATCAAACATTCCCACAGAAATATAATTGAAAACAAAAGGCATAATTGTTTTCTTAAACAATCAATGAAGCCAAAAATTACTTTCACTTTACAAATCATGTTTTATTTAACTTAAATTAGCAGACTTCTTTGAATAAAAGTAAATATATTAATTATATACCACAAGAAACAAAGTTATTATAGTTAAGAATAGATATTTCATCATACCCAGAAGATACGTTTTAGTGCATTCTCACTAAAAAGAAATGTTACATGCAGAAATTAATGGATATGATGGAGCTTATCATTACACAATATAAATAAATGGGATTACCACTCAATTATTTATAAATATGTAAAAAATGATTATATATCTAGGAGCCAGTAGCTCATGCTTGTAACCCTACCTAGTAAGGAGGCTGAGGGCTTAGAATCATGGTTCAAAGCCAGCCTAAGCAGTCAAGTCGACGACTCTCTTATCTCCAATGAGCCACCAAAAAAACTGACAGTTGTTCAAGAGGTACAGCACTAGTCTTGAGCTAAAGAGCTGAGGGACAGTGTCCAGGCCCAGATTTCAAGCACCACAACCGACTAAAAATAAACAGTTAAAATAAATATTTTGACATAAATGTTAAACTATGTATTGTAAAAATTTTAAATCCTCACTAGATATACTAGTTTATATAAATATAGAGAAGGTTTTTCTGGACTTAGTTGTCATTGAATTTTGTAAATCACATATTTGTCACTCAATTCATATTTGTATGTTTATATACTTATATACCATAAGAATAATTAAATGATATGTTTTAGGCAGTGCTGTTTTAGGAATTTCCCTTGGCTTTTTAACATTAACCCTTCTACCATAAAATCGATATACCCTCCAACCTTATCAGAGTTTTCATCTCGTTGGAGCAGAGAAGTATAAGCTATAATCATTGTTTGGAACAACTGTAACATTTTACATGAATTTCACTTAGTTTAAGATCCAAAACATTCAAGTCATCTTAACCATGCCAGTAATAGCAAAATATCTTCTGGGCTTTGCAGTCTCTTCAGAGATGAAAATCTTTAATTATACATCTACTTTTTTCTGCCTAACATCTTATATCTTAGGAAGTTCTTTTTGGGTAACCCTCTGTTCCTGACTAGAAGACTGCAACAAAGGCAATAAGGAAAATACTTGAAAACAATTAAAAAAGCCATCACAGACACTCCTGTAATCACCAGTTTCAATGAGAATATACATTAAAGTAACACGTTTTTGTTGCATTTAAAGAGCAATAAACTTTAATTAGCAGTGAAGGAGGTAACAGAAAACTGTGAAGACATCTTGACTTTGAACAATTCAATATAAGCGTAATGGATTTATCTTGTTTTTCTATGGAGTTGCCAAAATAATAGAGAGCAACACCCTAAGGCAGGAAAACACCTAAGCCAAAGCAGTAATCTTTTGTCTATAAAATAATCGTGAGGGTTTGACTCTTCCAAAGTCTGGCTTGAAAAGAGGAAAATGTATTTGCTTTGGAGTGAATAATAAAAAATATAAAAATCCTTTATTAATATTTTACATATCTTGACTAGGACCTCTCATGTTGGAGAAGAGGAAAGGTATGAAAAATTTCAAGATTGTTTGATTATTCCTGAAGATCATTCTTATTTATCAGCTATAGCCTGGGTTACACTTAGTATCATGCTTGTTTAAATTTAGAAGCATTATTTGTTTCTGGGTTATAAGCTGCAAAGCCTTGACTATTAATAAAGGGTCATTTCCTAAGAGGTGAAAGTTGCTGTGAAAACAAACCTAAAATATCAAAGACAGCATCGTGGGAACTATTTTCTAGCTATATGACAATATGTGGTGTAAATTTGTTTCGCATTGTTCCAGGGGACTCATTTTTGTTATCTTCTTTTTCACCATCTAGTGTTGCAATAATATTCTATACCATCCTGGGATGACTATGACTTTACTGGATTCTCTAATTTCTCTGTTTCTGTTTTACCTTTTTTAATTACTTTAGAAACTCTAACTCAACCTGACATAAATTATCTTTATAATATTAGCAAACAGATTTAATTTCCATAATCTTACCCTAGCCTTCTACATAACTTTGGTACTTAGTGATCCCCAAATGTGAAAATTAAGATAGGGAGCTTCTTATTTAGATATTATTTAGTATTTCAAGACTTCATTAATGCAAGGCCCTTAGTAGTATGTACATCATACAGGTGTACAAAGCTGGTGGCAAATTTTTCTTATTCTCAGAAATTAGGAAATGTGGTGTCCCTGTAGTTACATTAGGAAAAGGCTGTAGTTGAATTAATTTACTAAACCAAATCTGCTGTAAAGTATTTCTACAAGTTATTTGGCTTAAATAATCCGTATTTACCATTTTACAGTTCTAAAGGACAGAAATCTAAAATAAGTCTCATTAGATTAAAATAGAGACACCCACCGAGCTAAAATATTTTTCAAATGATTGTAGTGGAAAAGGCATTTATCTCCTGTTCTGCTTCCCAGAAATTCAGAATCTGGGTTGTTGTTTTTTCATTTATATTCTAATGTAGCATCTTTACATCTTTCTGGTAGTTCTTACCTAATCATGTCCCTTTTGAACTATACCTGGGACTTTTTCTTTTTTTCTTTTTTTCTTTTTTTTTGGGGTCCAGTCGTGGGGCCTGAACTCTGGGCCTGGGCGCTGTCCCTCAGCTCTTCAGCTCAAGGCTAGTGCTCTACCACTTGAGTCATAGCGCCCCCTCCGGCTACTTTCTTTTTGCTTATGTGGTGCTGGGGAATCGAACCCAGGGCCTCACGCATGCAAGGCAAGCGCTCCACCACTGAGCCACCTTCCCAGCCCCTATACCTGGGACTTTTAACTACCCATTTGAGTATACTTCCCTGGTTAGCTTTGAACCATGATCCTCAGATCTCAGCCTCCTGAATAGCTAGGATTACAGGCATGAGCCACCAGTGCCAGGCTGATGAAAACTTTCAAAACCTGAAAAACAAAATCAAAACAGTTCTTAAGAAGTGGAAAAACCTCCCATGCTCCTGAATTGGAAGGATCCACATCGTGAAAATGGCAGTAGTTGCCAAGGCTATCTACAAATTCAAAGCGATACCTATCAATATTCCAACCTCATTCTTCAAGGAAGTAGAAGAAGCAATCCAAAAAATCATAGGGAGCAATAAAAGACCCCAAATAGCAAAAATGATCAAAAACAGAAAGAAAAGTGCTGGAAAAATATCAATACCAAATTACAAACACTACTACAACATCATTTTAATCAAAACAGCATGATACTGACACAAGAACAGACTTCAGGAACAATGGAATATAATTGAAAATCCAGAAATGAACCTACAGACCTATAGCCATCTAATCTTCGATAAGTGAGCTAAAAATTAGAATGGAAGAAAGACAGCCTCTTCAGTAAATGGTGCTGGCAAAATTGGTTAACTACTTGTAGAAAACTAAAGCTAGATCCTTATATATCACCCTGCAAAAGAATAAACTCCAAATGGATCAAAGACCTGGAGTCAAAGCAGACACTGAAAACATTACAGGATGGAATTGGAGAAACTCTAAGTCTCCTTGGTACAGGCCGAAATTTTCTTAAAAGACACCCAGAAACACAGCAAATCAAAGAAAGGTCGGACAAATGGGATTGCATGAAATTTCAGAGTTTCTGCATGGCAAAGGATGAAGCTAGCAAGATCAATAGAAAGCCCAAAGATTGGGAGAAGATCTTCACTAGCCATACAATGGACCAGGGTCTCATATCTAAAATATACCTGGAACTCAAAAAATAAATGTCCCAACAACAAATCCTCACAATAAATAATTGGGCTAAAGACTTAAAGAGAAACTTCTCTGAAGAGGAAAGAAGGATGGCCAGTAGACACATGAAGGAATGTTCAACCTCCCTAGCTATAAAATAAAGGCAAATCAAAACATTCAGATTCCACCTCACCCCAGTTAGTATGGCTCTAATTAAGAATTCTAACAGCAGGTTGGTCTGTGGACAGAAAGGAGCCCTACTGCATTGTTGGTAGGCGTGTAAACTTGTTCAACCTCTTTGGAAAGTAGTATGGATATTCCTCAAAAGACTCCACATAGAGCTCCCCTATTTCCCTGCAATCCCACTTTTGAGCATTTACCCAAATGATACAAACATGATTATTTTAAAGCTACCAGCACGAGTGTGTTTATTGCAGCATTATTTACCATAGGTAAGATATGGAACCAACCCAGATGCCCCTTAGTAGATGAATGGATTAAGAAAATATGGTATATATACACAATGGAATTCTATTACTCTATCAGAAAGAAAGAATGCCATATTTCATAGGAAATGGAAAGACTTGGAAAAAATTAAGTGAAGTAAGCCAGGCCCAATGAAACATAGGTCCCATGGTTTCCCGTATTTGCAATAATGTATATTTTTGAGACAAGCAGAAACGGTCAGATAAGTTGATGTTAGGTGAAATGAACCCCAATATAAGTATTCAAATGTTTTTTTTTCTTTCTTGTGATTGTGTCTAACATTCATAAGATGATTTCTTTGTTGCTTTGTATGTCCCTCCCCAACAGTATAACCCCTGTTTTCACTGTATTTGATGTTGGTATAATTTGTGGAGGGGAAGGGAAAAAACAAACAGTTTAAATAGGGATACAGATGGACCCATTGCAACAATGAGGTATAAAAGTTGTTATGTTGAAAAATGAACTTTACCACTTTGGCCTGGGGGGAGGTAGGGGGACACGTGGTGGGGGGATGAGAATGGATGTGAATGGGAAACAGAGGAGGAGGCAACAATGCTTAATAAGAAATGTACTCATTACTTTGTTCATGTAATTGTAACCCCACTGTACAGTATTTTCACAAATAAGAAAAAGAAATATACTATTCAGAAAATCATATATAGAATTAGGGGCTGGGAAGGTGTTTCAGTTGTAGAGCGCTTGCCTTGCATGCTTGAGGCCCTGGGTTTCATTTCTCAGCACCACATAAGCCAAAATAAAAAATCAGCAAGTGGCGCTGTGGCTCAAGAGGTAGAGCACTAGCTTTGAGCTGAAGAGCTGAGGGACAGCGCCCAGGCCCAGGGTTCAAGCCCCATGACCGTACCCCAAAGAAATATATAGAGAGAGAATTATAAGATATAAACATACTTAAGATTCAGGATCATTGTAGCATTAACATTGTAGCATTAAAAAAATATGTACCCTGTATCTGTTGGATATATTTTCACTTCTGTTACAATGTCTTTGAATTATGAAAGGTGATCATTTGATGTTATCTGGTTTATTCTTGCTTTTTTTAGCCACTAATGAGCATCCTGAGCATCGAGGATTACAGGCATGACATATTGGTGCATGTTTGTGTTTCAATTTTTAAGGGTTTTCCTCTTTCCTTTGAATTCAAACATTGTCCTGTCAGTAATTCTGCACATTCTCAGACTGTTGTTCTCAAAGAAGATAAGTATCTGTTTGATGGGTGATTGTCCTGTTCATTGTATTTGACATAGTTTTCATTGTTTCTATTGATTTGCCCTTCCTAATTATTTCATTTGATGATTAGAATATTTAATATATAGACTTCAGTTTTGCCTCTATGGAGATTGTAGAAGTCATGTCAAAATAATGGTTTAAAAGATTCTTATAGAGACAGAATTGTGAACTTTATACATAAAAATGAAAAAAAAAATTGGTCTTTGTTTCTATGAAGAAATTTTAAAAATAGGATTTAAATTATATGGTAATATATTTTAAATGCCATATGAACAAAAAATATGATAATCAGCAAAATTTTCTCTAGGTGACTGTCCCATTTATTCCCCCACCCCACCTTTCCCTGTTCTGGAGCCTAGAAAGGAAAAGGAAAATTTGTGTTGATTATTAAAGATTGTGAATTTCTCAAACTAGCTTTTTAGAAGCTCTAGAGGGTTGGGATGTAGAACTGTGTTGGCCAAGAAGAAGAAGGAGGAGGAAGAGGAGGAGGAGGAGCGGGAGGAGGAGGAGGAAAAAGAGGAGGATGAGGAGGAAGAAGAAGAGGAGGACGAGGAGGAGGAGGAGGAGGAGGAGGAGGAGGAGGAGGAGGAGGAGAAGAAGAAGAAGAAGAAGAAGAAGAAGAAGAAGAAGAAGAAGAAGAAGAAGAAGAAGAAGAAGAAGAAGAAGAAGAAGAAGAAGAAGAGGGAGAAGAGGAAGACGAAGAAGACGAAGAAGATGAAGAAGATGAAGAGGAGAAGGAAGAGAGGAAAAAGAGGAGCAAGGAGATGGAAGAAAAAGAAAAGGAGGAGGAGGAGGAAGAAGTACAGAATCAAATTTATCCACATTTTATTTGATGAATATTTATGGCAAAATAAGAGGTTCAAGTTTCATTTTGATCTTTACAGTAGTTCCTGTTTAGCCTCTGGATATACATTTCAAGTGGATACCTGAAATCAATGAAGTACTTTAGAGAGTTAACCCTCATTATCCAGAATTTCCAGATCTAGGTGATCAATCAACCAGAAATTTAAAATATTCAGGAAAAAATGTTCCCCAAACATTCAATATAGCAACTATTTATATACTGTTACATGTATGTTGGTAATAGATATAACCTTGACGTGATTTAAAGTGTAACTTACTTTGTATGACATACTATGCTATTTTCTATATGGGACTGGAGCCTATGCTGATTTTAGTATACTCAATCAGTTCTGGAAGCAACACTGTAAATACCTAGATGACCATTTTATGATTTTACCCAAACAAATATAGCTACAATGAAGCTTCAGGTATAAATTAGGTACAGTAAGACAATTATAACAGTAGCTAATAAAAATAGAAAAATTGTAACAGTATACTGTAAAAAAAAAAAAGTAATGTGAAATGGATATGTAAATGCATACCTGTAATTCCAGGAAACAAGACTAGGCAGGAAAATAATCAAAGAAATATACAGTGAAACTTTAGCTCCAAAAGAACCCAAAAAACAAAATGAAGGTATTAAGTGAATGTGGTCTCTTTTAAATTATGAGATGTTTTTCCATTAATCTTTTCAGAGCACAGTTGAGAACAGGTAACTTGTTGGGTCTTTGTCCGTCCCACGAAAGACAGACTGGGTCTGAGGAAAGGTAAGTGCGTTGCTTGCCCATTCTCCACACTCCCTCAGCCTGGGGGACAACCAGACACAGCGGGGAGCCAAGTCAAGAAGGAAGAGAACTCGTTTATTAACAGAGAGCAGCCCTTTTTAAAGCCAAAAATGCTGGTGGTATGGCAGGGGAGGAAGAGGAAACAATCACTGTCAAAGTCACACCCTATCATGCACCTAAGCTTTCACGGGCTGATTACACACTGAATGTAAGGTAAATTGGGCTCTACCCACTCACCTCCCTCTCAGCACCATCTTTGTGCTCTGCAGTAACTAACTACAGAAGGGGGAATTACAGTGAAGGTGACTACTGTATAATTGTTTTGTGAAGAGAAAAACGTACCTTATTTAAAGGTTCTTTTCTGACAAGAAAAACCATGCACAATTCTTTTGCCTTTTTCTGAAACTCTAAGATATTTTTCCCCTCCCAACTAACCATCTTCCCACCTGGGTGCTGGAAAGGACAAGCACTCCCAAACTAGCTTAGCTGTGCCATCGAGTCTTTCCAGGGCAACAATGCTTGATAAGAAATGTACTCATTACTTTGCTCAGGTAATTGTAACCTCTCTGTATGGTACTTTCACAATTAAAAAGAAAAAGCAGAAGTACAAACATGATTTATTCCTGAACAACCAAGCTTTCTGTAGCCTATTTCACTCTTCCTATTTTGCTCCCAGACGCCCAGAAGACCCTGGTTTGAAGACATATTCTGTATTGTCAGGTGTATGAGATAAATGACTTCTTTAGAAGAAAATGTGAATTTGGAGATTGAAATTGTGAAGGGAAATCAAACTATCCCATCTTTTTTACTAAGGACTAGAAAAAAATGATATGTGCTTACATGCTGAGAGTAAGCAACTTTTGCCACCTGTGGTAATGAATTTAATTTTGATGCTGTTGTGAAATGTGTCCTGAATC
The DNA here is from genome assembly GCF_024711535.1 of Dipodomys merriami. Classification (NCBI taxonomy): domain Eukaryota; kingdom Metazoa; phylum Chordata; class Mammalia; order Rodentia; family Heteromyidae; genus Dipodomys; species Dipodomys merriami. The sequence continues at coordinate 1,393,859 of NW_027206035.1, read as the reverse complement.
CTAATTCCTTATTTTCTGAGAGCACCACCTCTTCAGAAATTCTGATTTGTACTGTGAATATTTACTTCCTGTAAAATGTAGTTGCTTGGATATTTTGATTTTGTGAAAGCTTGGTTAGTTTGATATTGTTCTCTCAGTTGAATTATAAGCAAGTAAAAATGAATTGAAACTGATTAAATTAAGTTCTTTCTGCCCATTTACTCTGGTACAGATTTCTTTGATTTAGGAAATCTACATTTTAAGTCATTCTGGATGACTAACTAGGTCTGTGTATGTGGATGAGTCAATAAGAATTGCAGACTTTGCCACATTGATTTTGGAGCAAAAAATTACAGCTGGTAACTGGGCAATGATTCAGAAGACAGCTGAGGCTGAAGCCATGAGCCCTCCTGATTGTGTTAAGCTCGCAATCTCTTCTAAAACACCCTTCACTCCCCATTCAGTGGTTTCATTGTCTATCCAAAAAGGTTTCTGGAGCTTCATCTTATGCTGACCTCCTAGTATGCCAACATAAGGGGAGTCAAAGCAAGCAAGCCAGATGTGGCAGAGGGATTTTTTTGGTCGGTTGTGGGGCCTGAACTCTGGGACTGGGCATTGTCCCTCAGCTCTACAGCTCAAGTCTAAAACCGCTGATCTAAACAACTGCATAGATCAAGTAGATTTAACTGACATCTACCGAATAATTCACCCAGCAGCAACAGAACACACGTTTTTCTCTGCAGCACATACAACATTTTCCAAAATAGACCACATTTTAGGTCACAAAGCAATCTTGTCCAAATTCAGAAACATTGAAGTTATACCTTGCATTCGCTCACACAACAAGGAAATAAAATTAGAACTCAACACCAAAAACAACCAAAGAAAGTCCTCTAACACATGGATGCTGAACAACACACTGTTGAATCACCAGTGGGTCAGGGAAGAGATTAAAAAGGAAATTCAAATGTTCATGCTATTCAACAAAAATGAGCACACAAATGAACAGCTCTTCTGGGACAGAGCAAAGGCAGTACAGAGAGGCGAGTTTATAGCTTTGAGTTCCTATATCAACTAATTGGAGAGATCTAAAACCAATAATTTAATGAGACATCTGAACCTCCATGAAAAAGAGCAGCAAGATAAACCCTAATCCAGGAGATGGAAAGAAATAATTAAAATTAAATCAGAATTAAATGAATTAGGATCCAAGAAGGCCATAGAAAGTATTAACAAAAGAATGAGTTGGTTCTTCGAAAAAATTAACAAAATTGACAGGCCCTTAGCAAATCTTATCAGAAAAAGAAGAAAACTCACCCAAATATATAAACTCAGAGATCAGAATGGAAACATCACCACAGAAACAACCAAGATTCGGAACATTATAAGGGAATACTTCTCAAAACTATGCTAATAAGTTTGAGAACTTTGCAGAAATGGACCTTTTCATTGCAAATATTGACATGCCGAAACTAAACCAAGATGAGTTAAAACATTTTAACATGCCCATATGAAACATTGAGATAGAAACTTCAATAAGAGCAGTCCCATTTAAAAAGAGCCCAGGACCAAAAAGATGTGCAGCAGAATTTTATAAGGCTTTCAAAGAAGAGCTCACACCAATAGCCCCTCAATGAAATTGAAAGAGAAAGTGCACTACCGAACTCACTCTGTGAAGACATCATAACCCTCATCCCAAAACCAGTCAGGGACTCATAAAAAAAGAGAACTTATAGACACATTTCTTTGATGAACATTGATGCAAAATTCTGAACAAAATTTTGGCCAATCGACTTCAGCAATTCATCCAAAAAATCATAAACCATGATCAAACAGGATTCATTTCAGGAATGCAAAGCTGGGCCAATATACGCACATCAATTAATATAATTCCTTACATCGGCAAGAGCAAGGATAAAAACCACATAGTGATCTCAATAGATGCAGAAAAGGCATTTGAAAAGATTCATACCCATTGATAATGAAGACTAGAAAAACTAGGAATCCGGTGAACATTCCTCAATACAATGAAGGCTGTATATGACAAACCTACAGCCAGCATTATACTTAATAGTGAAAAACTAAAGCCATTTCCTCTTAAATCAGGAACGAGGCAAGGATGTCCATTCTTGCCACTCCTCTTCAATCTAGTATTAGAATGCGTAGCTACAGCAATAAGACAAGATGCAAACATAAAATGGATCTAAATAGGGAAAGATGATGTAAAACACTCCCTCTTTTCAGATGTCATGATCTTGTATTTAAAGAATTCCACTGACTCCACTCCCAAATTATTCAAACTTATTCAAAACTTGGGCAAAGTAACAGGGTATAAATTTAACCCTCAAAAATCAATGGCTTTTCTGTATGCCAAGAATGAGAAAAGTGTGGCTCAAATCAGGAAAGCAACTCCATTCATAATAGAGCCACAAAAAAAGAAAATACCTAGGAATTAACTTAACCAAAGAAGTGAAGGACGTCTATGATGAAAATTTTAAAAGCCTGAAAAAAGTAATCAAAACAGAACATAGAAAGTGGCAAAAACTCCCATGCTCCTGGATTGGAAGGATCAACATCATGAAAATGGCAATATTTCCCAAGGCTATCTACGAATTCAATGCAATATCTATCAATATCCCAGATTCATTCTTCAAGGAATACAAGAGACAATCCAAAAATTCATATAGAACAATAAAAAACCCTGGATAGCATCAAAGATCATTAACAGAGAGAAAAGGGCTGGAGGAATATCAAGACTAAATTTCAAACTCTAATACAACACAATAGTAATCAAAAAAACTTGGTAATGGCACAAGAACAGATCTCAGGACCAATGGAATAGAATTGAACCTAAAGATATATAGCCATCTAATCTTCGATAAGGAAGCTAAATAATTAGAATGGAAGAAAGACAGCCTCTTCAGTAAATGGTGCTGGCAAAATTGGTTAATCACTTGTAGAAAATTGAAGCTAGATCCTTATATATCACCCTGAACAAGAATCAACTCCAAATGGATCAAAGACTTCAGAGTAAAAGCAGACACTCTGAAAACATTACAGGATGCAACAGGAAAAACCCTAGGTCTCCTTGGCACAAGAGAAACACAACAAATCAAACAAAAGTTGGACAAATGGGATTGCATGAAATTGCAGAGCTTCTGCAAGGTAAAGGACATAGCAAGCAAGATCAATAGAAAGCCCACGGATTGGGAGATGATCTTCCATTGCCATAAAATGGACCAGGGTCTCATATCTAAAATATACCTGGAACTCAAAAAAAATAAATCCCCCAACAACAAATCCTCAGAGAAACAACTGCCCAATAAATAAGTGGGCTAAATGCTTAAAGCGAAACTTCTTTGAAGAAGAAAGTAGGATGGCCGATAGACATATGAAGAAATGCTCAACCTCTCTAGCTATAAAAGAAATGCAAATCAACCCAACATTGAGATACCACCTCAGCCCAGTTAGAATTATATATCTTGATTATAGCCATAATCAAGAATTCTAATAACAACCGATGCTGGAGGGGATGTGGACAGAAGGGAACCTTACTTCATTGTTGGTGGGAGTGTAAACTTGTTCAACCACTTTGGAAAGCAGTATGGAGGTTCCTCAAAAGACTTCACATAGAGCTCCCCTATGACCCAGCAATCCCACTTTTGGGCATTTACCCAAATGCTTACAAACAAGACCACACTAAAGCTACCAGCATGACTATGTTTATTCCAGCATTATTTACCATAGCTAAGATATGGAACCAACCCAGATGCCCCTCAGTAGATGAATGGATCTTGAAAATGTGGTATATATACACAATGGAATTCTATGCCTCCATCAGAAAGAATGACATTGCCCCATTTGTTAGGAAATGGAAAGGCTTGGAAAAATTATATTAAGTGAAGTAAGCCAAGATCAAAGAAGCATAGGTCCCATGGTTTCCCTTATTTGTAATATCTAGTATATGTATGAGTCAAGCAGAAAAGGTCAGATAATGTGATGCTAGGAAAACGAACCCTTAGATATGTAAGTAAATGTTTTTTCTTTCATGCATTTGTTTCTAATACATTTATTAGATTATTTCTTATTTGCTTTGTATGTCCCTCCCCCACAGTATAACCCCTGCTTTCACTATATTTGATGTTGGTACAATTTGTGGAGGAGAAGGGGAAAAACAAGTCGTTTAAGGATAACTGTGGACCCGTTACAAGAATGAGAAGTACAAGTTGTCATGTCGAAAACGAACTTTACAACTTTGGTGGGGGGGGAGGATGGGGGAGGAGGCTGGGAAGGGATATGAAGGGTAAACAAAGGAGGAGGCTGCAATGCTTGATAAGAAATGTACTCATTATCTTGCCCATGTAATTGTAACCCCTCTGTACAGTATGTTCACAGAAAATTAAAATTAAAATTAAAAAAAGAAGCAAAAAATGAAAATACACAATATATCAATGAATAAGACACAAAATAAAGAGAATGACTACAACAAATGCAACATGCCATGTTTGGAAATATAGAACTTTTGTTTTTATTATGAATTTATGACTATATTGGCTCCCACCAGGACTCCATCTCTGGTCCCAGAAATGGCCTACCTCCTTAGTGGCTCATAGGCTGGTGTGCTCACCATGACCCATTCACCAATTGGGCCTGCTAGGCCTTGAGTTCAAATTCCAGCATTGCCAAAGATTCATTCTGATGTGAAAAGCCTAGGGTTGCACATGTTTTCCTGTTCGGTGAATGTCCTGGGTCTCTTTGAGGATAGAAAATACTATATAAGCAACTCAATAGCCATGGGAATAGGTTGTCATCCATGTAAGCACAGTTGTATCTGTCAACATATTCAATAAAATGCACAATACATCCATGAATAAGATAAATAAAAATTAATAAAAAGTATAACTACACTGAATGCAAGATGCATACCACACCTGTAGGTAAAGAGAGATCCTATGATTTAAAAAGGTGGGCTTGGGGAGTCCGGGAAGATGGCGGAGGAGATGCTGGAGTCTAAGTAAGTTCTCTCATAGAAAGCAGTTTTAGAGTTCCACTGAACAGTCCTAAGCCAGAGAATTACACCAAGTGTGCCATCACAGCACAGAGAATTAGGCCAGAGAAAGAAACCCGGGCAAGAAGACACTTCAGAGCTCTTGCCAGCAGCAGCCATGGCGGCGGTAGCTGTGGCAGTGCGTGAGCCCAGGAGCCATACCTGAGCAACAGAGAGTCTGGGACGTAGGAGCCAGACACACAGAGGAGCGTATTATACTCAACATCAGCAAGAACCGACAAGGAGCAGACATTTTCATCCTGCAGTTCGCAGACCAGAGACGACCCAGGAACTAAGACTTGGAATGAGTAGAAGCCTGACATCCTCACTCCTTCTCAGGGAGTAGAGGAGGGAAGGCCACCCCTCCCCCCCCCAGCACAGGTGTTCTCCATCTTGGATAGCGAAAAAGCTCGAAGGAGCTGCTAGCTCCAACTCAGGCCTTGGAATAAAATGAGTCATTTAGCAGGTCACAAGAACTTAACGGCGGCGTGACCTGCCAGACTCAGCTCCACCCAGGGAAAAGTCACCCAGCTCGGCACCAGCCCTAGGAGTGGGTTTCTTCACTGGGTAATCAGAGCCAGAGGCTGCTCCTCCCTCTAGCAGCCTCGACACTCAATTGAAAATCAGTAAACAGAAACCCTGAGAATGGCTCCAGGCTGGGCTCCGTGAGGTTTTCACAAAGTAGCCCCAGAAAACCTACTGTCTGTTGAAAGGCCTCAACTCTACCCAGAACCTAGCCTCATCACTGCATCCCCCTCTTTTGTGATACTCAAAGCAGATCTGCCTCCCAATGAACTAGCCTGGGAGGAGGATCGCCAAGTCCTGGGTAAAGCAGAGCATTTTTCTGCCTGTTGGAACAAACTGACTTAAGAAACCAACCAAGCGATAATCTTATGTGTTAGAAAAACATGCATGAAAGAAAAAAACATTAAAGTACACATCTAAGGGTTCATTTTCCTGACATCACATTATCTGACCTTTTCCGCTTGACTCATACATATACTAGATATTACAAATAAGGGAAACCATGGGACCTATGTTTCTTTGGGCCTGGCTTACTTCACTTAATATAATTTTTTCCAAGTTTTTCCATTTCCTAACAAATGGGGCAATGTCATTCTTTCTGATGGAGGCATAGAATTCCATTGTGTATATATACCACATTTTCTTGATCCATTCATCTACTGAGGGGCATCTGGGTTGGGTCCATACCTTAGCTATGGTAAATAAGGCTGCACTAAACATAGTTGTGCTGGTAGCTTTAGTGTGGAGGAGATGGGGAAAAACCAGTTGTTTAAGGATACAGGTGGACCTGTTGCAACAATGAGAAGTACAAGTTGTCATGTCCAAAACTAGCTTTACAACGTCGGTGGGGGGGGGGGAAGGAGAAGGATTGGGATTGGGGGGAGGGGGGAGGCTGGGAAGGGATGTGAAGGGTAAACAAAGGAGGAGGCTGCAATGCTTGGTAAGAAATGTACGAATTATCCTCCCACGTCATTGTAACACCTCTGTGCAGAATGTTCAAAAATAAAATAAAATTTAAAAAAAAAATAAAAGTAACCAACCAAGCCACAGGACCACAATCAGACCAGAGACTCCAACAAGAAACTGGTTAAGGACACAAGGGAGATACAGGATTTTTCCCACTTCTCCCAAAAAAAATCAAAGACTTTTTTTTTCTCTTCTTCTTCTTCGTCTTCTTTTTTTTATTTTTTATTTTTGGTATCTTATATAAATTTTTTTTTCTTTTCTAAAACTTTTTTTAATCTTTAATCTTAGTCTTTTTTGAAAAGAAAATTGTTTTCCAGAAATATTTTTTTTCCTCTTATACTTTTATTTTAGGGATAAGTGAGTGTGCGTTTCTCTTTCTTTTTTTGGTCTTCTTTCTCTTTTTTTTTCTTTTTTAATTATCTTTTTGTTCTTTGTTTAGCTCTACTTAACTTCTCATCTTTTTCTTCTTCCTTTCTTATCCTTTTCACCTTCTCCTCTCTTTCATTCTTCTTTATGTGACTTAATTCTTTTTTTTTTTTTTTAATTTTATTTTTTTTTATTTGAGAACATACTTTACAGAGGGGCTACAATTACATGGGCAGGAAAATGCATACATTTCTTACCAAGCATTGCAGCTTCCTCCTTTGTTTAACCTTCACCTCCCTTCCCAGCCTCCCCCCTCTCCCCACCCAATTATACTCCCCTCCCCCCCACACCGACATTGTAAAGTTGGTTTTGACATGACATTTTGTACTTCTCATTGTTGCAACAGGTCCACCTGAATCCTTAAACGACTTGTTTGTCCCCATCTCCTCCACATGTTATACTGACATCAAATATAGTGAAAGCGGGGGTTACACTGTGGGGGAGGGACATACAAAGCAACAAAGAAAGAATCTTATAAATGCGTTAGAAACACATGCATGAAAGAAACGAAAACATTAAAATACATATATAAGGGTTCATTTTCCTAACATCACATTATCTGACCTTTTCCGCTTGACTCATACCTATACTAGATATTGCAAATAAGGGAAACCATGGGACCTATGCATCTTTGGGCCTGGCTTACTTCACTTAATATAATTTTTTCCAAAATTTTCCAGTTCCTAACAAATGGGGCAATGTCATTCTTTCTGATGGAGGCATAGAATTCCATTGTGTATATATACCACATTTTCTTGATCCATTCATCTACTGAGGGGCATCTGGGTTGGTTCCATATCTTAGCTATGGTAAATAATGCTGCAATAAACATAGTTGTGCTGGTAGCTTTAGTGTGGTCTTGTTTGTAAACATTTGGGTAAATGCCCAAAAGTGGGATTGCTGGATCATAGGGGAGATCTATGTGAAGTCTTTTGAGGAACCTCCATACTGCTTTCCAAAGTGGTTGAACAAGTTTTCATTCCCACCAACAATGAAGTAAGGTTCCTTTCTGTCCACATCCCCTCCAGCATCTGTTGTTGTTAGAGTTCTTGATTTTTGCTGTTCTAACTGGAGTGAGGTGATATCTCAATGTTGTTTTGATTTGCATTTCTTTTATGGCTAGGGATGTTGAACATTTCTTCATGTGTCTATTGGCCATCCTTCTTTCTTCTTCAGAGAAGCTTCTCTTTAAGTCTTTCGCCCACTTATTTATTGGGCAGTTGTTTCTTTGAGGATTTGTTGTTGGGTGGTTTAATTTTTTGAGTTCCAAGTATATTTTAGATATGAGACCCTTGTCCATTGTATGGCTATGGAAGATCATCTCCCAATCCGTGGGCTTTCTATTGATCTTGCTAGCTATGTCATTTGCCCTGCAGAAGCTCTGCAACCTTATGCAATCCCATTTGTCCAACCATTCTTTGATTTGTTGTGCTTCCGGGTCTCTATTCAGAAAATTTCGGCCTGAGCCAAGGAGACCTAGGGTTTCTCCTATTCCATCCTGTAATGTTTTCAGAGTGTCTGCATTGAGTTCAAGGTCTTTGATTCATTTGGAGATGATTCTGGTGCAGGGTGATATATAAGGATCTAGCTTTAGTTTTCTACATGTAGTTAACCAATTTTGCCAGCACCATTTATTGAAGAGGCTGTCTTTCTTCCATTCTATTGTTTTAGCTTCCTTATCAAAGATTAGATGGCTATAGGTCTGTAGGTTTATTTCTGGGTTTTCAATTCTATTCCATTTGTCCTGAGGTCTGTTCTTATGCCAATACCAAGCTGTTTTGATTACTATGGCTTTATAGTAGAGTTTTAAATTTGGTATTGATATTCCTCCAGCAGTGTTCTTTCCGTTGAGGAGCGTTTTTGCTATTCGGGGTCTTTTATTGTTCCATATGAATTTTTGGATTGCCTCTTCTATTTCCTTGAAGAATGAGGGTGGAATTTTGATAGGTATCGCGTTGAATTTGTAGATAGTCTTGGGAAGTATTGCCATTTTCACGATGTTAATCTTGCCAATCCAGCAGCATGGGAGGTTTTGCCATTTTTTAAGTTCTGTGTTGATTTCCTTTTTTCAGGATTTTAAAGTTTTCATCATAGAGGTCCTTCACTTCTTTGGTTAAGTTAATATCTAGGTATTTTATTTTTTGTGGGGCTATTACAAATGGAGTTGCTTTCCTAATTTCAGCCACACTTTTCTCATTGTTAGCATATAGAAAAGCCATTGATTTTTGGGGGTTAATTTTATAACCTGCTACTTTGCCAAAGTTTTGAATCAGCTTGAGTAATTTGGGAGTGGAGTCTATGGGATTCTTTAAATACAAGATCATGTCATCTGCAAAGAGGGAGAGTTTTATTTCTTCTTTCCCTATTTGCATCCCCTTTATGTCTGCATCTTGTCTTATTGCTGTAGCGAGGCATTCTAATACTAGATTGAAGAGAAGTGGAGAGAGTGGGCATCCTTGTCTTTTTCCTGAGTTAAGAGGAAATGGCTTTAGTTTTTCACCATTGAGTATAATGCTGGCTGTAGGTTTGTCATATACATCCTTTATTGTATTGAGGAATAATCCATGGATTCCTAATTTTTCCAGAACCTTCATCATAAAGGGGTGTTGGATCTTGTCAAATGCTTTTTCTGCATCTATTGAGATAACCATGTGGTTCTTATTCTTGCTCCTGTTGATGTGATGAATAATATTAATTGATTTGCGTATATTGAACCAGCTTTGCATCCCTGAAATGAATCCTGTTTGATCATGGTGTATAATTTTTTGGATGAATTGTTTAAGTCGATTGGCCAAAATTTTGTTGAGAAGTTTTGCATCAATGTTCATGAAAGAAATGGGCCTATAGTTCTCTTTCTTTGAGGAGTCCCTGCCTGGTTTTGGGATGAGGGTTATGATGGCTTCATAGAATGTGTTCGGTAGTGAGCTTTCTCTTTCAATTGCATTGAAGTGTTGGAGGAGTATTGGTGTGAACTCTGCTTTGAAGGCCTTGTAAAATTCCGCTCTAAAACCATCTGGTCCTGGACTTTTCTTACCTGGGAGGTAGGTCTCTTATTGCTGTTTCTATTTCAATGCTTGATATGGGCCTGTTAAGCTGGTTTAACTCATCTTGGTTTAGTTTTGGCATGTCAATATTTGCTAGGAAAAGGTCCATTTCTGTCAAGTTCTCAAACTTATTAGCATAAAGTTTTGTGAAATATTCCCTTATAATGTTCTGAATCTTGGTTGTTTCGGTGGTGATGTTTCCATTCTCATCTCTGAGTTTATTAATTTGGGTGTGTTCTCTCCTTTTTCTGATAAGGTTTGCTAAGGGTCTCACAATTTTGTTAAGTTTTTCGAGGAACCAACTCGTTGTTTTGTTGATTCTTTCTATAGTTTTTTTTGGATTCTAATTCATTTAATTCTGATTTAATTTTGATTATTTCTTTCCGTCTACTGGATTGGGGTTTATCTTGCTGCTCTTTTTCAAGGAGGTTTAGATGTGTCATTAAATTGTTAGTTTCAGATCTCTCCAATTTGTTGATATAGGATCTCAGAGCTATAAACTTGCCTCTGAGTACTGCCTTTGCTGTGTCCCAGAGGAGCTGGTAATTTGTGTGTTCATTTTTGTTGAATAGCATGAACATTTGAATTTCCTTTCTAATCTCTTCCATGACCCACTCATGATTCAGCAGTGTGTTGTTCAGCCTCCATGTGATACCGGACTTTCTTTGGTGGCTTTTTTTGTTGAGTTCTAATTTTATTCCCTTGTGGTCAGAGAGAATGTAAGGTATAACTTCAATGTTTCTGAATTTAGACAAGTTTGCTTTGTGGCCTAAAATGTGGTCTATTTTAGAAAACGTTCCATGTGCTGCTGAGAAGAACGTGTATTCTGATGCTGCTGGGTGAAATGTTCGGTAAATGTCTGTTAAGTCTAGTTGATCTATGCAGCTGTTTAGATCTGCGGTTTCTCTGTTGATTTTTTGCTGAGTTGATCTATCTAGTGGGGAGAGTGGTGTGTTAAAATCCCCAACAATTAATGTCTTTGGATCTATGTGGGATTTGAGGGAAAGTAGTGTTTCTTTGATAAATATGGGTGCTCCATTGTTTGGCGAATAGATATTTAGAATTGTAATATCCGCCTGAAGGAGAGATCCTTTAATTAGTATGTAGCGACCTTCTTTATCTCTTCTCACGAATTTTAATTTGAAGTCTATTTTATCTGATATTAGGATTGCAACTCCCGCCTGTTTATGAGGGCAGTTTGCTTGGTAGATTTTGTTCCAGCCTTTAACATTGAAAATGTGTTTGTTTTTATGGGCAAGATGTGACTCCTGAAGGCAGCAGATAGAAGGGTCTTGTTTTTTAATCCAACTAGACAGTCTATGTCGCTTAATTGGAGAGTTCAGTCCGTTAACGTTAAGAGATAGGACTGAGAGGTATTTGGGAGTTCCTGCCATGTTATCCACCTTCTTGGGGGCTGTGAAAACTGGGTTCTTCCTAAGGTTCTTGGATTCTCAGTTTGGGTGCAGTTTCTTGGCCTTTGTTGCAGTCTTGTTGGTTTTCTATGTGTAGGACATCTTTAAGAATCTTTTGTAGGGCTGATTTGGTGGAGATGTATTGTTTCAATTTTTCTTTGCTATGGAAGGTTTTTATTTGGCCTTCAATTATGAAGGAGAGTTTAGCTGGGTACACTATTCTTGGTTGATAGTTGTTTGTTTTTAGGGCATGGCATACCTCATTCCAGGCTCTTCTTGCTTTGATTGTCTCTGCTGAGAAATCTGAGGTAATTCTAATTGGTTTCCCTTTATAGGTGATTACCTTTTTCTCCTTATCAGCTTTAAGGATCTTTTCCTTGGTCTGGGTTGATCCTGTGTGGATTATAATGTGACGGTGGGATGTCCTATTCTGGTCTGGTCTATTTGGGGTTCTAAAAGCTTCTTGTATCTGAATAGGCCTATCTTTTTGTATGTTTGGGAAGTTCTCTGCTAGGATCCTGTTAAACAAATTTCCTAGACCATTAACTTCTGTTTCTAGGTGCTCCTCTACACCCATTATCCTTAGATTGGGCCTTCTGATGGTGTCTTCCAGGTTTTGGATAGACCTATCATATTTCTTGGACTTGTCTTGGATGGTTGTACGTTCTTTCTCTATAATATCTAGGCTGTCTTCCATCCCTGAGATTCGATCTTCTGCATGGTCTAACCTGCTGTCAAGACTCTCTACTTTGTTTTTTACCTCTTTTCCTTCTAATTGGTCAGCTTTGATGGCTTCAAGTTGTTTGTTGAAGCTCTGTTTTAGGTCTTGTATGAATTTCTTTACTTCCTTAATTTGGTGTTCAGTGTTTGTTCTCAAATCACTTAGTTGATTGGTTATGGTTTCTTTGGACTCCCATTCCTTCTGTTGGGTTCCATTCAGCATTCCCTTTGTGGTCTCCCTGACTTACTTCAGCTCTTTGTTAATGGGTTCCATGAATGCCTTTAGTGATCTTTGTGTATTCTCTACCTGGTCTCTCAATTCCTGAATTACTCTTTGATTAGCTTCCTCCCGTCTGTTGGATTCCTGCAGTTCTCTTTCTTCCCGTTCGTGGGATTCCTGCAGTTCTCTTTGAGTGTTCTCTGCCTGCTCACGCCATTCCTCCCTTTTTCTTTGAGTATTCTAAATTTGATCACGCAAATCCTGTATCAGTTTTTGAGTAGCTTCCTCACGCTTATGATATTCCTGTATAACCTTCTGGCATGCCTCCTCTCTCCCTATCACGCTCATACAGAGTCCTTTGTACATTGTCAAACTTCTCATTTATCATGTTTGCTATTAGTGTTTGTAGAGCTATTTGGGAACTCTCCTCTGGATTATTCTTTATCTGTTCTAATCCCTGATTATCAAGATTGGGAATTGAGATACCCGAATTTGCCATTTTCCTTGTGTTTTTCCGGCTTACTCGGCCCATTTGAGATGAAGATTGCACCAGTTTTGTGCTAGAACACTATCTTAAGGCAACCATCAACCTAAGTTTGCGTTTGTACAGTCAATAGTCTACAGATACAATCTAGTTCAACAGATACATCTATTCAACATCAAACAACTATATGTTAAAGGACTTCGAAGCGCAGAAAAGAATTTGGAAAACCAGAAATTATTAGGATTAGGGAGAGATGTGGGTAAAAAATAGGAATAGATTGGTGTGGGGAGGCACAGGGAGAGTTAACTATGTCCTAATCACAATGCAGGAAATGGGTTGGGTAGGATGCAAGTAGAGAGAGAGAAAAAAAGAAGAGACGGAAAGGGGAATGAAGAGAGACCAGAAAAAAAATAGAAACGTAAAATTTAATGTTATTATAGAGGTTAAAAGACCGTCTATTTAGAGAGGAATGTGAATATGTTCAGAGAAGGGGAGGGACATAGAGGAGATGTGAAAAGCTTTAAGGTTAGGAAAGGGAGAAGAAAAGTTCAGAAGTTCAGTAGCTAGACAAAAAACAAAAAGATAATTAAGAAAGAAAGAAAAAGAGAAAGAAGACAAGAAAAGAAAGGAAAACGCTCATTCACATATTCCTAAAATAAAAATTACAAGACAAGAAAAAAAAAGTTACTGGAAAACAATTATTTTTTCAGAAGAGGCAAAAATTAAAGATTAATAAAACTTTTAGAAGGGAAAAAAAAAATATATATATATATCGTAACAAAAAACAAAAAACAAGCAAAAAAAAAAGAAAAGAAGAAGAAGAAAAAAAGAAAAAAAAGTCTTTTGATTTTTTTTGGGGGGGGTGGGGAGGAGTGGGAAGAATCCTGTATCTCCCTTTTGTCTGTAACCAGTCTCTTGTTGGAGTCTCTGGTCAGCTTGAGGTCCTGTGGCTTGATTGGTTTCTTAAGTCGGTTGGTTGGAAGAGGCAGAAAAATGCTCTGCTTTACCCAAGATTTTGAGATCCCCCTCCCAGTTTAGTTTTCTGGCAGGGTGATCTGCTTTGAGAATCACAAAAGAGGGGGATGTGGTGATGAGGCTAGGTTCTGGGTAGAGTTGAGGCCTTTCAGCAAACAGTAGCTTTTCCCTGGGGCTATTTTGTGATAAAGCTCACAGCGCCCAGCCTGGAGCCATTCTCAGGGTTTCTGTTTTTCAATTGATTGTGGTGGCTGCTAGAGGGAGGGGCAGCCTCTGGCTCTGGTTTCCCAGTGAGGCAAGGCACTCCCATGGCTGGCGCCTGAGCTGGGTGACTTTTCCCTGGATGGAGCTGAGTCTGGCAGGTCACTTCGCCGTTAAGTTCTTGTGACCTGCTAAATGACTCTTTTTATTCCAAGGCCTGAGCTGGAGCTAGCAGCTCCTCCGAGCATTGTTGGTATCCAAGATGGAGATCACCGGTGCTGGGTGGGGAGGGGTGGCCTTCCCTCCTCTGCTCCCTGAGAAGGAGTGAGGTCGTCGTGCTTGTACTCACACCGAGTCTTGGATCCTGGGTCGTCTCTGGTCTGCAAAGAGCAGGATGAAGATGTCCGCTCCTCTTCGGTTCTTGTTGGTGTTGAGTAGAATCCACTCGTCCGCTGCGTCTGGCTCCTTCGTCCGGCACTCTCTGTGTCTCAGGTATGACTCCGCGGCGGTGGTCGCCGCTGCGACCCTGCCGCCGCAGCGGCAGCTGATGTGTTTCCTTGGCTTCCCCTCTCTTGTCTAACTCTCTGTCCTGTGATGGCACACTTGGTGTGATTCTCTGGCTTAGGTCTGTTCACTGGAACTCTACAACTGCTTTCTATGCAAGAGCTTGTTCAGATTCCAGCTTCTCCTCCGCCGTCTTCCCGGAACTCCCTATGTGACTTAATTGTTGTACTGCACATCCTCAGATAAACCCATAGTTGACTATTATACCCTATCCCCCATTGTGAACACACTTAATCCACAAATTTATTACTCAAGTCACAACCTCTAAGACTTAAACTCCTTAATAGCAGTACTACCTCTTTATACCTATATAATATTTTAAATATTTTTATTTTTAAGTTTTTCACATCTTCATTAAATCCCTCCCCTTCTCTCAATAAATTCACGTTCTTATTTAAATAGATTGTTATCGAATCTACATATTTTGATTAATTTCTACCTTTCTATTTTTTCTGGTCTCTTTTCTTTTCCCGTTGCCTTTCTTCTTTTTTTTTTCTCTCTCTCTACTGTCATCCTACCTAACCTATTTCCTGCTTTGAGATTAGGACTTAGTTACCTTGCCCTGAGCCTCCCCACAACAATCTATTCCTATTTTTTATGCACATCTCCCCCTAACTCTAATAATTTCTGGTCTTCCAAATTCTTTCTTGCGGTTCATAGCCCATTAACGTATAGTTGTTTGATGTTGAATAGATGTATCTGTTGAACTAGATTGTATCTGTAGACTATTGACAGTACAAATTCAGACTTGGGTTGATGCTTGCCTTAAGATAGTGTTCTAGCACAAAACTGGTGCTATTTTCATTTGAAAAGGGCAGAGCAAGCAGGAAAAACACAAGAAAAAATGGCAAATCTGGGTATCTCAATTCCCAATCTTGATAATCAGGGAACAGAACAGATAATGAATAATCCAGAGGAGAATTCCCAAATAGCTCTACAAACACTGCTGACAAACATGATAAATCAATAGATTGAAAGCATACAAAGGTCTCTGTATGAGCGTGATGGGGAGAGAGAAGAGGCAATCCAAAAGTTTATACAAGAATATCATAAGCCTGAGTTAGCTACTCAAAAACTGACAAAGGATTTGCATGAACAGCTTGAGAATACTCAAAGAGAAAAGCAGGAATGGCGTGAACAGGCTGAGAACACTCAAAGAGAACTACAGGAATTCCACGAATGGGAGGAAGCTAATCAAAGAGTAATACAGGAATTGAGAGAGCAGGAAGAGAATACACAAAGATCACTAAAGGCATTCATGGAATCCATTAACAAAGAGCTGAAGGAAGTCAGGGAGACCACAAATGGAATGCTGAATGGAACCCAACGGAAGGGATGGGAGTCCAAGGAAACCATAAGCATTCAACTAAGTGATCTGAGAATAAACACGGAATATCAAATTAAGGAAGTAAAGAAGGTCATACAAGATCTAAAACAAAGCTTCAACAAAGAATTTGAAACCATCAAAGCTGACGAATTAGAAGGAAAAGAGATAAACAACAAAGTAGAATGACTTGAAAGCAGGTTAGACCATGCAGAAGATCGAATCAAAGGGACTGAAGACAGCCTAGATATTATAGAAAAGAATATACAACCATCCAAGACAAGTCCAAGAAACATGATAAATGTATCCAACACTTGGAAGATACCATCAGAAGGCCTAATCTAATGATAATGGGTGTAGAGGAGCACCTAGAAACAGAAGTTAATGGCCTAGGAAATTTGTTTAACCGGATTCTAGCAGAGAACTTCCGACACATGCAAAATGATAGGCCTATTCAGATACAAGAAGCTTTTAGAACTCTAAATAAAACAGAGAATAATAGTACATCCCACCATCACATTATAATCCACACAGGATCAACTCAGACCAAGGAAAAGATCCTTAAAACTGCAAGGAGAAAAAATTAATCACCTATAAAGGCAAACCAATTAGAATCACCTCAGATTTCTCAGCAGAGGCAATCAAATAAAGAAGAGCCTGGAAGGATGCATGCCATGTCCTAAAAACAAGCAACTATCAACCAAGAATACTGTACCCAGCTAAACTCTCCTTCACAATTGAAGGCCAAA
The DNA here is from genome assembly GCF_024711535.1 of Dipodomys merriami. Taxonomy (NCBI): domain Eukaryota; kingdom Metazoa; phylum Chordata; class Mammalia; order Rodentia; family Heteromyidae; genus Dipodomys; species Dipodomys merriami. Next base: position 1,377,223 of record NW_027206035.1, on the reverse strand, counting down.
TAAAAACATTTCATAGCAAAGAAAAATTGAAACAATACATCTCCACCAAACCAGCCCTACAAAAGATTCTTAAATATGTCCTACACATAGAAAACCAACAAAAACACAATAATGGCCAAGAAACTGCACCCAAACTGAGAATCCAAGAACCATAGGAAGAACCCAGTTTTCGCAAACCCCAAGAAGGTGGATAACATGGCAGGAATTCCCAAATACCTCTCAGTCCTTTCTCTTAACGTTAACGGACTGAACTCTCCAATTAAGCGACATAGACTGTCTTTTTGGATTGAAAACCAAGACCCTTCTATCTGCTGCCTTCAGGAGTCACATCTTGCCCGTAAAAACAAACACATTTTCAATGTTAAAGGTTGGAACAAAATCTACCAAGCAAACGGCCCCCATAAACAGGCGGGAGTTGCAATCCTAACATCAAATAAAATGGAATTCAAATTAAAATTCGGGAGAAGAGATAAAGAAGGTCGCTACATACTAATTAAGGGATCTCTCTTTCAGGAGGAGAATACAATTCTAAATATCTATTCGCCAAACAATGGAGCACCCAAATTTATCCAAGGAACACTATTTTCCCTCAAATCCCATATAAATCCAAAGACATTAATTGTTGGGGATTTTAACATACCACTCTCCCCACTAGATAGATCAACTTGGCAAAAACTCAACAGAGAAACCCCAGATCAAAACAGCTGCATAGATCAACTAGATTTAACAGATATCTACTGAACATTTCACCCAGCAGCATAAGAATACACGTTTTTCTCAGCAGCACATGGAACATTTTCTAAAATAGATCACATTTTAGGCCATAAAGCAAACTTGCCTAAATTCAGAAACATTGAAGTTATACCTTGCATTTACTCTGACCACAACGGAACAAAATTAGAACTCAACACCAAAAGCCACCAAAGAAAGTCCGGTATCACATGGAGACTGAACAACACACTGCTGAATCACGAGTGGGTCATGGACGAGATTAGAAAGGAATTTCAAATGTTCATGCTATTCAACAAAAATGAATACACAAATTACCAGCTCCTTGGGACACAGAAAACCAGTATTCAGAGGCAAGTTTATACCTCTGAGCTCCGACATCAACAAATTGGAGAGATTTGGAACCAACAATTTAATGAGACATCTCAACCTCCATGAAAAAGAGCAGCAAGTTAAACCCCAATACCGTCGACAGAAAGAAATAATTAAAATTAAATCAGAATTAAATGATTTAGATTCCAAAAAACTATAGAAAGAATCAACAAAACAAAGAGTTGGTTCTTCGAAAAAATTAACAGAATTGACAGACCCTTAGCAAATCTTATCAGAAAAAGATGAGAACACACCCAAATAAATAAACTCAGATTTGAGAATGGAAACCTCACCACGGAAACAACCAAGATTCAAATTATTATAAGGGAATACTTGTCAAAACTTTATGCTAATAAGTTTGAGAACTTGACAGAAATGGACCTTTTCCTAGCAAATATTGACATGGCAAAACTAAACCAAGGTGAGTTAAACAGGCTTAACAGGCCCATATCAAGCATTGAAATAGAAACAGCAATAAGAGACCTTCCAACTAAGTAAAGTCAAGGACCAGATGGTTTTACAGCGGAAATCTTCAAGGACTTCGAAGCAGAGCTCACACCAATACTCCTCCAACTCTTCAATGAAATTGAAATAGAAAGTTCACAACGGAACACATTCTATGAAGCCATCATCACCCTGATCCCAAAACCAGGCAGGCACTCATCAAAGAAAGGGAACTATAGACCCATTTCTTTGATGAACATTGATGCAAAACTACTCAACAAAATTTTGGCCAACCGACTCCAACAATTCATCCAAAAAGTCAAACACCATGATCAAACAGGATTCATTTCGGGAATGCAAAGCTGGTTCAATATACCCAAATCAATTAATATTATTCATCACATCACCAGGGGCAAGAATAAGAACCACATGGTTATCTCAATAGATGCAGAAAAAGCATTCGACAAGATCCAACACCCATTAGGATGAAGGTTTTGGAAAAATTAGGAATCCATAGAACATTCCTCAATAGAATGAAGGCTGTATATGACAAACCTACAGCCAGCATTATACTTAATGGTGAAAAATTAAAGCCATTTCCTCTCAACTCAGGAACAAGACAAGGATGTCCACTCTCTCCACTTCTCTTCAATCTAGTATTAGAATGGCTAGCTAAAGCAATGACAAGATCCAGACATAAAGGGGATCCAAATAGGGAAAGAAGAAATAAAACTATCCCTCTTTGCAGATGACATGATCTTGTATCTAAAGAATCCCATAGACTCCAGTCCCAAATGACTCAAGCTGATTCAAAACTTTGGCAAAGTAGCAGGTTATAAAATTAACCTCCAATATCAATGGCTTTTCTGTATGCCAACAATGAGAAACGTGTGGCTGAAATTAGGAAAGCAATTCCATTTGTAATAGCCCCACAAAAAATAAAATACCTCGATATTAACTTAACCAAAGAAGTGAAGGACCTCTATGATGAAAACTTTAAAATCCTGAAAAAGAAAATCAACACAGAACTTAAAAAATGGCAAAACCTCCCATGCTTCTAGATTGGAAGATTAACATCGTGAAAATGGCCATATTTCCCAAGGCTATCTACAAATTCAACGTGACACCTATCAAAATTCCACCCTCATTCTTCAAGGAAATAGAAGAGGCAATCCAAGAATTCATAAGGAACAATAAAAGACCCCAAATAGCAAAAACGCTCCTCAACGCTAAGAACACTACTGGAGGAATATCAATACCAAATTTCAAACTCTACTATAAAGCCCTAGTAATCAAAACAGCTTGGTATTGGCACAAGAACAGACCTCAGGACCAATGGAATAGAATTGAAAACCCAGAAATGAACCTACAGACCTATAGCCATCTAATCTTAGATAAGGGTGCTAAAAAAATAGAAAGGAACAAAGACAACCTCTTCAGTAAATGGTGCTGGCAAAATTGGTTATCTACTTGTAGAAAACTAAAGCTAGATCCTTATATATAGCCCTGCACCAGAAACAACTCCAAATGGATCAAAAACCTCGAAGTCAAAGCAGACACTCTGAAAACATTATGGGATGGAATAGCAGAAACCCTAGGTCTCCTTGTCTCACGCCAAAATTTTCTGAATAGAGACCCGGAAACACAACAAATCAAAGAAAGGTTTGAAAAATGGGATTGCATAAAGTTGCAGAGCTTCTGCATGGCATAGGACATAGCTAGCAAGATTAATAGAAAGCCACGGATTGGGAGAAAATCTTTAATAGCCATACAAAGGACAAGAGTCTCATATCTAAAATATACTTGGAACTCAAAAAATTAAACCCCCAACAACAAATCCTCAAAGAAACAACTGCCCAATAAATAACTCGGAGAAAGACAATGAGAAACTTCTCTGAAGAAGAAAGAAGGATGGCCAATATACCCATGAAGAAATGCTCAACATCCTTAGCCATAAAAGAAATGCAAATCAAAACAACATTGAGATACCACCTCATTCCAAGAACTCTATCAAGAACTCTATCAACAACAGATGCTGGAGGGGATGTGGACAGAAGGGAACCTTACTTCATTGTTGGTGGGAATGTAAACTTGTTCAACCACTTTGGAAAGCATTATGGAGGTTCCTCAAAATACTTCACATAAAGCTCCCCTATGACCCAGCAATCCCACTTTTCAGCATTTACCCAAATGCTTACAAAGAAGACCACACTAAAGCTTCCAGCTAAACTATGCTTATTGCAGCATTATTTACCATAGCTAAGATATGGAACCAACCCAGATGCCCCTCAATTAATGAATGGATCTTGAAAATGTGGTATATATACACAATGGAATTCTATGCCTCCATCAGAAAGAATGACATTGCCCCATTTGTTAGGAAATGGATAAACTTGGAAAAAATTATATCAAGTGAAGTAAGCCAGGCCCAAAGAAACACACGCTCCATGGTTTCCCTTATTTGCAATATTTAGTATTTGTATGAGTCAAGCGGAAAAGGTCAGATAATGTAATGTTAGGAAAATGAACCCTTAGATATGTATTTTAATGTTTTTTTTTCTCTCATGCATGTGTTTCTAACGCATTTATAAGATTATTTCTTTGTTGCTTTGTATGCCCTTCCCCACAGTATAACCCCTGCTTTCACTATATTTTATGTCCGTATAATTTGTGGAGGAGATGGGGAAAAACAAGTCGTTTAAGGATACAGGTGGACCTGTTGCAACAATGAGAAGTACAAGTTATGTCCAAAACGAGCTTTACAATGTCGGTTTTGGGGGAGAAGAAGGATTGGGATTGGGGAGGGAGGGGGGAGGCTGGGAAAGGATGTCTAGGGTAAACAAAGGAGGAGGCTGTAATATTTGGTATGAAATGTACGCATTATCCTGCCCATGTAATTGTAACCCCTCCATACAATATGTTCACAAATAAAATAAATAAAATTTAAATAAAAATAAAAAAATAAAAAGGTGCGTTTGCTATTTTGTTCAGTCCTGGGGCTTTAAATCAGGCCCTGTACTAGGCCTGACATTATAGTCTTCAAGGATGGTGAGCTTCCCCTTCCCCCTCAGTGCAACAGAGCTATCGAAACCTGAGTTCAAATCCCGTCACTCACAAAAATATTCATCCTGATGTCAGAAGCCAGTTGTTTTAAATGTTTTCATCTCCTGTGTAAGTCCTGAGTCTCAACTAGGAAGGGGAATTCATAGGCAACCCTATAACCATGGGAACAGGTTGTCCTCCATGTCAGCACAGTTAAACCTGTCACCTTACTTAGTAAAATACACAATACCTCCATAAAGTAGAAACAAAATAAGGAGAAATTCACCGAACACAAGATGTTGTACACACACTATGTCAATATAGATCGTATGTTTAAATTATGAATTCATGACTGTAGTGGACCACCCTGGTGATCACTGTCAGATCCTGGGAATGGCCTAGCTCATTAGTAGCTCACAGGTTAGTGTGTTCACCTTGACCTATTGGCCAATTGGTTCTACTAGGCCCTGAGTTAAGATCCCAGCACTACCAACAAGTGAATCGTGGAGTAAGAAGCGAAGTGTAAAACTTGTTTTCCTTTTCTTTGAATATCCTTGGTGATCCTGAGAATCCTGGTATGATGGAGAACATTTCTATAAATCTATATGCTCTGTGAAAGGATGTCATCAATGTAATACATGGAAGGGGTTTCATCATAGTACAATCAATGGTAAATAAATGAATATAACAAAAGATACAAGAACAACCACACCAAACATGTATGGTTGAACATCTATAGGTAAGTAAATATCCTATCTTTACAATGTATATAAATAGTATGTTTCCAGGGCTGGGGCTTGAATTCAGTACTAGTGAACAGGCCTGACTTTTTTATCTTCATCCCCATTGCTGCAGGTTTACCCAGATCCTGAGTTCGAATCCAAAGCCTGGAAGAATAAACAGCATGAATTGCAAGCCAGGGAGCTAATTTTTTTTATTTTACTTTTCTCAATACGGCGCTTGAACTCAGGTTATGGCAACTCTGCCTCAGCTTTGATAACCCTAGGCTGGGGTACAGCCACTAGATCTATAGCTCCTCCTGGGATCCTAGACCCCCAGGCCTTGCAGGGAAATCAATGCACAAAAATGGCCATTTTACGTTTTCTTCCTTTGCATGGTGACCATCATGGGTCTGAATGACACTGTTGCAAAGGGTACTTCACCTTGCATTGCTGAAGGCTGCCAGACTATCAGGATTAACAATGGAATGTTGTCAATGTCAGGGTTGAATGAATTGATCATGGATGATGCTTTATAAAATTAGACAGCATCATTTCAGGAGGCTGATTGATTTGATTTAATATTTATGAAGCATTGAAAGAATATTATTACTTAAAGGAATGCAATAAATTCAGGACATTGATTTCATTAATAGTTTAAGAATGGAAACAATTTATTAATTACATTACATTAATTACATTAACTACATTGAGGCACAATTAATACCCAGGAATTGGTAAGAATGTAGTTTATATAACATCTTTGACACTCTATAAAGATATATATTTATTAGCGTACTGCCATCTGCATGTCAATCTTTTCTTATTTTGGTAACCCCTGGGGCTTGATCTGAGGTCCTGGGAACACCCTATCAGCTCAATTTGCCCCAGGATGGCATGCTAACACTCACCCATTCATGAATTGGGCCTTGTAGGCTTGTAGGCCTTGAGTTAAGATGCCAGCACTACCAAAAATGAATCGTGGAGGAAGAAGATGATGGTGACACATGTTTTCCTTTTCTCTGAAAGTTCTGGGTGTAAGGTATGAAGTGGAATACATATGCAGACCTATATCCTGTGTAATCAATGTAATCAATGTTTTATGTTCCATAATAGTCAATAAAATAAATGGTCAATACATGAATAAAACAAAAAATAAAATAACTATACTGAATGCAATATGGAGTCAACCAATGTATATAAATATAAATCATATATGTAAATTCTACATGAATAGGATATTTTCTAGTGGTGAGGATCTATTTTAGGCATAAGGAACAGACCGGAATTTCTTGATTTCAAGGAGGCCAGCTTCCCATTCCCACACAGTGCAACAGAGTTACTAAGACCATGAATTTCAAACCCAGACCTGGCAGAAAAATGACACCTTTGTAGTATGTGAGGCCCAATTCTTATGTATTTTATTATGTCTAAATTTTATGAATGTGATTGTTTAAATGCTTAATAAGGAATTAACTAAAATCGATCAGTGTCCTATAATATATTGTATATAATTTTATCCTAGAATCATTCAAGAACTGCCCATTCAATCAGGACATACATCACATTCCATTGGCATTCATATGGAAAGGAATGAGTTCCTTAGAATCTCCTGCCATTTGGAGGTGGCAGGACCAGGATTCCAACTGTGGGCTCCAGCTCCCAACACTTCAACCTGGGGATAGGGTACGCACCGGTCTGTCCAAGAATATCAGCAAGACCAATGATTAGGCAGGCACCAGTGGCTCTCAACAGTCCTCCTTGATACTTACAAGGCTATAATGGGAGGATCATGGTCAAAGTCATCCTAGGAAGGAAAGTCCTTGAGACCTCTGTCCAACTTCAGTTCCAACAAAGCCAGAAGCCCAGGGCTCCAGTGTGGAAGGCGAGCCTTGAGCAAAAGCAGCTCACAGACTGTTCCCAGATCCTGAGTTCAAGGTCCGGGTCTGGTAACAAACAGACATACACAACAATCTGTGCAGCCATCCAGCTAAAGCAGGTCACCCTCTTGTCTCCAACTGAATTGGTCCCTGGGAAAAGGGCTGCGGGAGCTGCTGTCTTTTTGACTCCACCCATGCTGCTTGCATCACAGAAATCCAGCCACACCCCCATTATTTCATGGTTCTTTCTGACCAATGGGATACAAGAATGGTGACCACGCCCACATTCTGTGATGCCCAGTAGCACCTGGATTCCCTCTGTTAGTTTACAACATTACCAGCAGTTGAGGAAGGTAGAGGTGGCTGAGTGGTGAGGAAGAGACTCAAGCGACTTTGGATTATAGTAGGAAATTGAGAAGCCTGCCCACACCCTGGCTCCCTCCCCCCTTCCCCAGGTGCAGGATTTCAAACCTCAGGTAAAGGTGCCTACCAGCCCTCCTAAAGCACTGACCTGGTCCCTGGCCCTGGTTCTTTGCTCATGGCCCATCTGTTTGCTATGCCACTGCCATTGATGCTTGCCCCACCTGGAGCAGCCTCCAGCAGCTTTTCCCAGCAGCACAGGTGAGTGGCTGCCCCCAAATCACCACTACCCGAGGTCAGACACCCCTCTGGGGGCACCATGACCCCCTGCTTGTTTCCTCATGCTGGCTCTGAGGAGCCACCTTTCTGTCTTGTGCATTTCTGAAACAGAGACTCAATATATGATTCTGGTTGGACTGGATTGAGGTCCTCCTATCTGGGACAGGTATGCTCTACCGCTCCACCAGACCTGGTCCTCTGTAGTTGGGATGGTAGACATGTAGCACCATGCTCAGTCATCGATTTAGATGGATTATCCCAAACATTTAGTCCACAGCAGCCGATTCTTGACCACAGGTGAAGCTCTGGGTAGGGCCACAACCATCAGACCTCATTCTCTTCACAGGACAGTTTTGAGGAAACAAGGGATTTATACAGAGAGAATCTCTGGAGCATGACTTGGCATGGAGGGAGTGGCCTTTTGAGAAGGTTCTCGGCTATTCTGTTAGCAAATGACAGGAAGATACCTGAAAAGGGCTCAGGTGGGGTCAGTTATTAATCATGCAACAGGTGGGGATTTTGAAACAAAACATGGCTCTCTTTCATCATTACCCTATCCCCATGAGTAAGGGGATGCTTCACTGTGTTGAGTTTTGCATCTGGGGAAACCGAGGCACAGAGAAGTCAGGTGATCTCCTTATCATTTTAACTTCACAGGAAACTCGTCCTGACTTCATTACCATCCTCCCAAGGACAATGGGTGCTATTCAATCCACTTCTTGTGGTAGGAAGTCCACTTCTTGTCAGTTGTGGGGCTTGAACCCTAGGCATGGGCGCTGTTCCTGAGCTCCTCAGCAAAAGGCTAGTGCTCTACCACTTGAGCCCACAGCACCACTTCTGGTTTTCTGGTGGTTCTTTGGAAATAAGAGTCTCAGAGACGTTCCGGCCGGGGCTGGCTATGAACCATGATCCTCATATATCAGCCTTCTGTGTAGTTAGGATTAGAGTTCTGAGCCACCGCCACCCGACTTAATTGTAATTCTGACTTTTCTCTCTCTTTTCACAAAAACTGGTTGAATGGGTTCTGGAGGAGGGGCCCAGCATTCCCATATGGCTGGAATCCAAGGTGACCCTCTCATTCTGGAGGTGGGCTCTGGGTCACGAGCTGTCTCGCTTAGCCTGTTGAAACAGCTCCCTGAGGTAAGACCCACTGGGCCCTGGCTAGACTGTGAAATTCATTGTCCATCCAGCCTTACTGGACTTATTATATTGTATTGCTTTCTGCATCATTTTCTAGCACCTGGACAAACTTATGATACATACTTACGGAATGAAAATGTAATGCCTTCTTAAGAAATTCTCTTAGGGCTTGGGAATGTGGCTTCATGGTATGGTGATTGCCTAGCATGAATGAAACCCTGGGTTCAATTCCTCTGTAACACATAAAAAACAAAAACACTGAAAGGAATGCTGTGCCTCAAGTGGTAGAGTGCTAGCCTTGAGAAAAAAAAAAGCTAAGGAATAATTCCCTACCACAGAGTTTAAGCCCCTGAACTGGCAAAAAAATAGTAATTGGAAAATAAAGAAACCATACTTGAAATATATAATTGCTCCTTTCATACTGACACCTGACAATAGCCCCTAATTCATGTATTTTACTTATGTTAGGATACTGTGTTGAAAAAAGGTTTGTTCATTAAGTCACAGCAATTAATGCCAGGAATGTGCTTAGATGTTAGGTGAAGATTAATTCTGGAAATTCAACGATTCCAGGATTTTGTGTCATCACTGCTAATCACAAAGTGAAAATAGTCTAAGTGTGATTTTGAAAACTTTCTGGTCAGTTTTGGCACCAAAAAGGCAGAAGTTAATTAATAGTTGTGACAGAAAATAAGGAATAACTCCAGATGGAAGGAAAAAATGATAGTAACTAAGTTTACCAGAAACTGGTCTAGAGAACCATTTTTGGTTACTGAAGATCTAGTTGTCAAGTAGGCTTTTCCTCATTGCCTTTAGCATTCTAAATCTCTTAGGCTAGTTCTTAATCTCTGCATGATAAATGTATCTCCTTCTATGCTGTTCTTTCATACCTTATCTCCTTTGTTTTCTAAAAATCTCATTCTTTCTACATTTCTCTATGAACATTTCCTGATACTAAATACACCTATACAGATGTCACAGGATGCTAATGTAAGGGTCCCATAGCTCATGAGTCATTAATGTAACAAAATGGAAAAGGAGGACATATTTACTGCTACCTCAATTTTTCTGAAAATCTACGATGTTATCATTTGGTTAAAAATTCCATTCTTTGTCTACACAGTGTCATTCAGTGCACATATATGCAAATATGAGCTGGGTGTTGGTGGTTTACACCTGTAATCCTAGCTACTCAGGAGGTTAAGACCAGAGGATTGTGGTTCAAAGCAAGCCTTGTCAGGAAAGTCCACGAGACCCTTATCTTCAATTAACCACCAGAAACCCGGAAGTGGTGCTGTAGCTAAAGTGGTAGTGTGCTCAACTTGAACTGAAGAGCTGAGGGACATTGCCCAGGATCAGAATTCAAGCCACACAACCAACAAAAAGTGAAATATGACTTTAAGTTTTCCCAAAAGGAACGACAAGATCAATAATCTTCCCAAGCAAAAAAATTAATTCCAAAATGATTCAGTGCACCTACTTTTGCTGAGTTATGTTATAGAATCTTTGCTGGACATATTCTCTAAAAACAAATCGTTTAGGGATACAGGTGGACCCATTGCAACAATGAGATGTATAAGTCATTATGTTGAAAAACGAACTTTACAACTTTGGTGGGGGGGGAGGATAGGGTGAGGGGAGAGGGGGTATGGGAATGGAAGGGAAGGGGAAACAAAGAAGAGGCAACAATGCTTGATAAGAAATGTGCTCGTTATCTTGCCTGTGTAATTGTAACTCCTGTGTACGGTATTCTCACAATAAAAAAAAGTCAAATACTAGCTTTCCAATAAACATCTAATATTTCTTCTTTGAAGAGACGTCTATACAGTTGATGTCACTTAGCATTACTCCTACGTGGAACACGAAGTATGAGGCCACTCCCTTTCTAAATCATGCTTGCTAATCACGCAACTTTGTAGACAGTAGAATGGAAGCATAATTCTGTTTCCAATGCAAATCAGATATAAGAGCATGGACTTAATTGGAAAAAAAGTCCATCCTGAGAGAGCAGGGATTATACTAGCCATCAACTGGTGGATAAGATCACATTTATTTTCTTTCCTTTACTTATATATTTTTTGTTGGTGGTGGTCTTGGCACTTGAACACAGGGCTGGGATCTGTCCCTCTGCTATTCAGCTCAAGCCTAATGCTCTATACTTGAGCCACAGTGCCACTTTTAATTTTCTTGTAGTTAATTGGAAAAAGAGTCTCTGGGACTTTCCTGTCCAGGCTGGCTTTTAACCCTATCCGAAGATCTCACCACCACCAAGCTTAGGATCACATTTCTAACAGTGTACACTCAGCATATGTAATGTGCATGTTCATCTATCTTTATATAAATTCTTTTTTTTTTAATTTAATTTTATTTTATTTGAGAACATACTGTACAGAGGGGCTACAATTACATGGGCAGGATAATGCATACATTTCTTACCAAGCATTGCAGCCTCCTCCTTTTTTTACGCTTCACCTCCCTTCCCCGCCTCCCACCTCCCCCCACCCAATTATACCTCCCTCCCCCCCCACACCGACATTGTAAAGCTGGTTTTGACATGACATTTTGTACTTCTCATTGTTGCAACAGGTCCACCTGAATCCTTAAACGACTTGTTTGTCCCCATCTCCTCCACATGTTATACTGACATCAAATATAGTGAAAGCGGGGGTTACACTGTGGGGGAGGGACATACAAAGCAACAAAGAAAGAATCTTATAAATGCGTTAGAAACACATGCATGAAAGAAACGAAAACATTAAAATACATATTTAAGGGTTCATTTTCCTAACATCACATTATCTGACCTTTTCCGCTTGACTCATACCTATACTAGATATTGCAAATAAGGGAAACCATGGGACCTATGCTTCTTTGGGCCTGGCTTACTTCACTTAAAATAATTTTTTCCAAACCTTTCCATTTGTTAAAAATCTATGTTACACCTTAGTCTTTACACTCACAAAATATTTGTAATTTAAAATTTGATACTACTGGAGCAATACAACCTAAGAATGTAAAGTAGTCTGGGAAGTTCAGTTTGCATCCAGCCTGGGCAGAACAGTCTTTGAGAAACTATATATAATTAACCAGCCAAAAGTTGGATTGGAAGAATGGCTCAACTATTGGAATACCAGTCATGAGCAAGGTTGCTGAATAAGATGTTGAGGCTTTGCATACATACATGCAATCATACACATATATACAGAGGCACTTATATGTGCACAAATACACATATGAAGCAACTCTCAGAATATGTGTAAAAGTTAGAAAACAATAGAAAATATGTCCTGAGTAAGACTAGAATCAATTGATAATTTTTAATGTTAGAAAATCCTCAAGTGAACTTTCTTCAAAAAAGTTTAAGAATACTACATAGATAGGGACCAGAGATAGTAAGAGAGTCAAGTATTCATTATTAAAGGGATCAGATCCATGGAGGAATGAATCAGAGACTCCTGCAGGTTCATCTGAAAATATTCATATCCTGTGTCAAATGTTAGAACATCTTTGAAGAGTACATGAACACTCTCAGCAGTGCAGTGGATAATATTACTGGAGAAGTTCAGAATTGCTAGTCTGTATCTAGATTAAATAAACCAAGAATCTATGGAGGGGCAATGTGATACAAGGCTAGAATTCTAGCACTGAGATTAAGATAGGAGATTAGATAGTGGAATTACACAGTGATACCTTCCCTGGACCAGGTAGTATACTTTTGTCTTAATAAAATAAACCAAACAAGAAAGGAATACAAAGTTGGACGTTTGGGCTAATTTTGTCATTATGTTTTGAGAAGTCAAGTTTCCTATTGAAGTGCAACTCATATATAATCCTCAGTTGTGTTTTAAATGCACTCTTCATTACAGAACCTTAGATGCAAAATGGATCATGATTCCCATCCAAAATTTGAAAAAGTAAGTAATCATCACTCTGTTTGATTCCAAGGAAAGGATGAAGGATTACAAAAACTTAAGCCTGGGGAAATAGCAAAGTTAATCTAATGAAGGACTATGTAGATCTTGCTAAATTGGAGTTTAGATTTAAAATAAATACTTCGGTTTTGTTTGTAATTTCATATTCTATAAGATACTTACAAAATTCTTTTTAAGTACAGTGTTTAATTGACAAATTTACAAATGTTTCTTGCATTCTATTTGCCTAGAATATTCTTTCATAAGAGTTATAATTAGAACTCAGCTAATAGATAATTACAACACTTCATGTATAAAATGATAATGTGAATAATGTAGAGAGAGTTGCCAACAAATGGATGATATTAATTTATAAATTTAGAAAAAGGGCAATTTTTTTTTGGTCCGGTAGTGGGGCCTGATCTCTGGGCCTGGGTGCTATCCCTCAGCTCTTCAGCTCAAGGCTAGCCCTCTACAACTTGAGCCACAGCACCACTTCCGGTATTTTTCTTTTTCCTTATGTGGTGCTGAGGAATTGAACCCAGGGCCTCAGGCATGCAAGGCAAGCGCTCTGCCACTGAGCCACCTTCCCAGCCCGAAAAAGGGCAATTTTTTGAGGCTTTGGTATAACATGGTATGAAGAGAATAATTGTGTGACATCTTCTTTCTTCTAACTGTATGTAACACAGGAAGAAATTTCCCTTAATTACTTCCTCTGTATACAGTGAGAAAAATGCTAGGTTTGGGATTTGTTTTTATTTTTGTTTTTGTTTTATTGGTTTGTCCTAGGGCTTGAACTCTGGGACTGGACACTCTCTCTGAGCCTGTTTATTCTCAAGGCGTGTGCCCTACTATTTCAACCTCAGCTCACTTGTGTCTGTCTTTTGCTGAGAAGTTTATTGGAGATAAGAATCTAGGAACCTTCCTGCCCGAGTGGACTTTTGTCAACATCTATTGCGTTGGGGTCCCTGGGTAAGGGTAACGAAATCACCAAGACATAAGGGATGCAGAGTGCAAACAGCAATTGCCACTGAATGCTGTGCTTTATTGTCAGTAGTATTTAAAGACAAGCAAGCATGATCTTTGCCAAGATTTGGTCAGAAGACATTCACACAAAAATTTCAACAGATACATTTTTACTTGACCTATGAGACAATGTCTTGGTATTTTATTATCTAACCTATTTTAGAGCAAGCTCAAACCACTTCTTCAATATCAGGAAAATGCTTGACCAGCTGATTATCTATGCTTAAGCAAGCAGAAGAGCTACTTCCTCAGCTCCCAGGAGTCTGTGACATGTGTTTTGAGACAGGGAGAGAGAAAATTTTCCCTCTCTAGCCCGGCATCCAAGAGGTTTCTTAATACTCAAACACAGCCCTCGGATAATCCTGAGGCCAGAGCCTGCATCATTCTGCCCCTTTAACATAGACCCTGAGTCTTCACAACTTTATTCTTTTTTCTTTTTTTTTTTTTTAAAGAAAAGCTTTCCACAGCGTTATCATAGACACTTGCATTGGTTTCATAAAAATCAAATATAACAGTACAAGTGCAAACAAAATAAAAACAATCATGATTCCCATACTACTAGTAGTATTTAAAATGCTATGTTGTATTTCTTTCGGATCCAACCCTTCCGATTGTTTAATAAATGCATCAGCAATATTAGAAGCATCATCATTTGTAAATTGTTTACCAAAAATATCATGTACATTAAATTATAACTGAGCAATCAATTGAGCAGCTGTAGAATTTCCAGATAAATACTACTGTATTACATTCTAATCATGTATAGATTTATTATATTTTACATTAGTAATGCAAAAGGTAGTAAAATTCCAATCACATTTTAATAATAACTGTTTTTCCACAACCAATAACATTTTTCCTAACCATCCCACTGTCTGTTTAAGAATATTAATCTGGGGCTGGGAAGGTGGCTCAGTGGTAGAGCGCTTGCCTTGCATGCTCGAGGCCCTGGGTTCGATTCCTCAGCACCACATAAGCAAAATGAAAAAAGCCGGAAGTGGCACTGTGGCTCAAGTGGTAGAGCGCTAGCCTTGAGCTGAAGAGCTGAGGGACAGTGCCCAGGCCCAGAGTTCAGGCCCCACGACCGGACCCAAAAAAAAAAAAAAAGAATATTAATCTGTGTTTATATTAGAGCATCAATTTCTACCTATGAGACCCACAATTCATGTGAATCCCAGTGCCATTCTTCCACAAAGTGCTTAGTTTGTAAGGAAGTGTATAGGGCAATTCCAGACACTGCAGCAACAGTGGTAATAGCAATTAAGTTTAAGATCACATATAATGGCTCCAATCATACGCTTTGTACGTTTTAGTAGTTTGGTAAAAAAATTCAATAACAACACTATCCAAAGGATTTTGGGACCATTCTCTTCCTAATTTAACAGGTAGCCAAATATGAGTTCTTTGTTGTAATATCATAGTACTATTACTGTCATTAAAATTAAGAGAGGAATTAATGCAAGAATACAGGCGACAAGCTACAGCAATAAGACAGGATGCAGAAAGAAAGGGGATCCAAATAGGGAAAGAAGTAAAAAAACTCTCCCTCTTTGCAGATGACATGATCTTGTATTTAAAGAATCCCATAGACTCCAGTCCCAAATGACACAAGCTGATTCAAAACTTTGGCAAAGTAGCAGGTTATAAAGTTAACCCCCCAAAATCAATGGCTTTTCTGTATGCCAACAATGAGAAAAGTGTGGCTGAAATTAGGAAAGCAACTCCATTTGTAATAGCCCCATAAAAAATAAAATACCTAGGAATTAACTTAACCAAAGAAGTGAAGGACCTCTATAATGAAAACTTTAAAATCTTGAAAAAGGAAATCAACACAGAACTTAAAAAATGGCAAAACCTCCCATGCTCCTGGATTGGAAAGATTAACATCGTGATAATGGCAATACTTCCCAAGGCTATCTACAAATTCAATGCAATAACTATCAAAATTCCACCCTCATTCTTCAAGGAAATAGAAGAGGCAATCCAAAAATTCATATGGAACAAAAAAAGACCCCGAATAGCAAAAACGCTCCTCAACGGAAAGAACACTGCTGGAGGAATATCAATACCAAATTTCAAACTCTACTATAAAGCCATAGTAATCAAAACAGCTTGGTATTGGCATAAGAACAGACCTCAGGACCAATGGAATAGAATTGGAATCCCAGAAATGAACCTACAGACCTATAGCCATCTAATCTTAGATAAGGGAGCTAAAACAATAGAATGGAAGAAAGACAGCCCTTCAGTAAATGGTGCTGGCAAAATTGGTTAACTACATGTAGAAAACTAAAGCTAGATCCTTATATATCACCCTGCACCAGAATCAACTCCAAATGGATCAAAGAACTTGAAGTCAAAGCAGACACTCTGAAAACATTACAGGACGGAATAGGAGAAACCCTAGGTCTCCCTGGCTCAGGCTGAAATTTTCTTAATAAAGACCTGGAAACACAACAAATCAAAGAAAGTTTGGACAAATGGAATTGCATAAAGTTGAGGAGCTTCTGCAGAGCAAATGACATAGCTAGCAAGATCAATAGAAAGCCCACGGATTGGGAGAAGATCTTTACTAGCCATAGAACGGACAAGGGTCTCATATCTAAAATATACTTGGAACTCAAAAAATTAAACCACCCAACAACAAATCCTCAAAGAAACAACTGCCCAATAAATAAGTGGGCAAAAGACTTAAAGAGAAACTTCTCTGAAGAAGAAAGAAGGATGGCCAATAGACACATGAAGAAATGTTCAACATCCTTAGCCATAAAAGAAATGCAAATCAAAACAACATTGAGATATCACCTCACTCCAGTTAGAACGGCAAAAAATCAAGAACTCTAACAACAACAGATGCTGGAGGGGATGTGGACAGAAAGGAACCTTACTTCATTGTTGGTGGGAATGTAAACTTGTTCAACCACTTTGGAAATCAGTATGGAGGTTCCTCAAAATACTTCACATAAAGCTCCCCTATGACCCAGCAATCCCACTTTTGGGCATTTACCCAAATGTTTACAAACAAGACCACACTAAAGCTACCAGCACAACTATGTTTGTTGCAGCATTATTTACCATAGCTAAGATATGGAACCAACCCAGATTCCCCTCAGTAGATGAATGGATCAAGAAAATGTGGTATATATACACAATGGAATTCTATGCCTCCATCAGAAAGAATGACATTGCCCCATTTGTTATGAAATGGATAAACTTGGAAAAAATTATATTAAGTGAAGTAAGCCAGGCCCAAAGAAACATAGGTCCGATGGTTTCCCTTATTTGCAATATCTAGTATATTTATGAGTCAAGCAGATAATGTGATGTCAGGAAAATGAACCCTTAGATATGTATTTTAATGTTTTTTTTCTTTCATGCATGTGTTTCTAATGCATTTAGAAGATTATCTCTTTGTTGCTTTGTATGTCCCTCCCCCACAGTATAACCCCTGCTTTCACTATATTTGATGTCAGTATAACTTGTGGAGGAGATGGGGAAAACCCAGTTTTTTAAGGATACAGGTTGACCTGTTGCAACAATGAGAAGTACAAGTTGTCATGTCCAAAATGAGCTTTACAACATCGGTGCGGGGGGGGGGGGGGGGGGAGAGGGGAAAGAGAAGGATTAGGATGGGGGGGAGGGGAGGCTGGGAAGTGATGTGAAGGGTAAACAAAGGAGGAGGCTGCAATGCTTGGTAAGAAATATATGCATTATCCTGCTCATGCAATTGTAACCCCTCTGTACAGTATGTTCACAAATAAAATAAAATAAAATTATAAAAAAAAGTATACAGGCGACAATTAAAACAAAAATAGTAGGAGAAAATGTAAAATTTCCCACTAAAATACATAAGGCAGAGGTACACAAGCAGTAACATCATAAGATTTGTACAAAGTAAAATTATAAGTGGATGCAGAGTTCGACGTCCCTGAAAACTATCCATTTGATAGCATCACGGGTTTCAGCACTGCTCTGACCTTCCAAATTGAGTCTGAAAACAGTGAGTACAGCCATGAAACCCAGCAGGCATCTGCAATGCCTCCATCTCCCTAGGCCATCAGTCAATCTCCAGTAAGTGATCCATTAATGGCTTCCAGCATCCTAGTAACATTTGATGAATCACATCTGGTACTATTCCATTCTGAACATGTGTTAATAAACTGTCCAAAAGGTCCCTAATTAATAAAATTATTGAACACTTTTCCAAATGTCCCTCTACACTCTTGCCACACAAAAGGCTGATATTATAAATCAATATAAGTAAAATCAGGACACATAGGTAAGGATAACTTGCCATCAAAGGTGACACTTTCCCAGCTACTATTTATGGACCAAGTAGTTAATCGCTTCAGCTGTGTTCTAGAATTGGAAGTGCATTTCCCAGGTAAAACCCAATGTTGCCAATTCATAACTAAACATGGAGGAGGCCCCAGACAAACAGGCAAGGGATGAGTATAGTAAGTAAAATTTAAAAAGCTACCATCATCCTTATTGCAAAATGTCAAATTATTCCAAGGAGAGATTAAACAGCAGGAACATTATAGATGGTTATATCCATGTCTCCCCAAACAACAGGTTCCAATAAAGGAGGGTTAGGAACAAAAGCCCGAATAACTTACATTAGCATTAGCATGGACAGGGTTTACAGCAAGCAGGGCACACATGGCCAGAACAAGTTCTCAGCCACGACAGGTTTACCAGTGCATTGTAACATCTTTTGTCCTTCTCCAGTCAACTTTTTTACCTGTCCCCAGGTGGGCAGTGGGGATTTCTTCTTCCTCAACTGGTGGGGGATTCCTTGCAGGATATGGGGCTGTCCTCACTGGGCCGCGTCTGTATCCATTGTGCAGGAAGACAGTATTGTTTGCCATCCTGTGTAGACACAAAACTCTATCCTCATCCCTTATGTAATGTTCCTAGTTGCCATTCTGCTTTCAATGTAATCTTAATCCATGTGGGAGCATTTAAATAAGGTTTTTGTGATATTTGTTCAAAATGGCGCTCAGCTCTAGGTAAAATATCTCCTTGTGGTAAGTTAAAAACGTTAAGAACAAAAAGAGCTTGATGTAAAATTATTTTAGGATTTTGCATGGAAACCCACAAAATATCCATACCTTCATCCAACCTTTTCCTCCTTTTTAATTTTTTGATTTGTTGTTTTAGTGTGCAATGAACTCGTTCAATAATGGATTGTCTTGGGAGTTATATTCTATTCCGGTAATATGTACCACATCATAAAGTTCACAAAATCTTTTAAATTTGATACTTTTATAGGCTGATCCAATATCAGTCTTTATTTGGCAGGCACTCCCATAATGGCAAAAACTTCCAATAAGTGTTCTATTACATGGTTAACAGTTTCTCCCGTAAGGGCAAAAGCCCAAATTTGGAATAAGTATCTATTGTAACATGTATAAAGGAAAAATGGCCAAAGGCTTGTACATGGATTATGTCCATTTGCCAGAGCTCCTTAGGTTGTAATCCTGAGGATTTACTCCAGCAGGTACAACTCTCAAATGCATTGGTCTGCAGATGGGGCACCTTTTTATAATTTGTTTACCTTGAGAATAAGGTATTTTATAATGCATATGTAAATGGCAAGCATTTGTATGTAAATGAGCATGATCTTGTTTAGCAGAAGCAAAACTAATTTATCAACATGATTATCGCCATATACAAGGTACCCAGGTAACGAAGAGTGAGCCCTAATGTGAGTTAGCACTTTGGCCTTAGGTTGTTGCAGTAATGCTTGTAATTGTTTAAATAATTGGTTTAGCTGGGGTTTAGATGAATAAGGAACAGCAGTGACTATATTAGTCACAACCCCTACAGCATAGGCAGAATCAGTAACAATATTAACATCTCCCACAAAATCTTGTAACACCTTAATAATAGCAAAAAGTTCATTTTGTTGAACTGATGCTAAAGTAGTTGTTTGAACCCAATATGTATTTGTTGTCCAATAAACACTTTTTGTTTTGGAGCCATCTGTAAAAACAGTAAGAGCAGTGGAAATAGGGACCTTGGTAATTATATTATTAAATACAAATTGTTGTTTAAGCAAGCAATTCCACAATCTACCTTTGGGAAAATGATAGGAAAATTTCCCAGTAAATTTTACTAATGTAATTTATAGCATTTCAGACATGTTTAACAAATATTTTACTTGGTCTTTTGGAAAAGGAAGGATAATTTCAAATAAATCATACCCTGATAGGGTGAATACCCATTGCCTGGCCTGTTGAATAATAATTGCCAACTGTTGTTCATAAGGCATATTTTTTGTAAATCTATGCAGTGTATAAATCCATTCTAATGGTATCTCATTTTGTCCTATAATTCCTTTTGGGTGTTTCCATGTATCTAAAATATATAAATTTATGAGTTGATTTAGCGTTACTGGATGTAAAACCATTTATTTTATTCTCTGTTCTACAAATTGTACTTCTCTTTCAGCTTCTTTAGTTAAAGTTCTTTTGCTATGTAAATCAGGCTCCCCTTGTAACAATGAAAACAAATTATGTAATTGATAAGTAGGAATTCTTTTTTTTTAATATTATTTTATTTTATTTGAGAACATACTGTACAGAGGGGCTACAATTACATGGGCAGGATAGATAAGTAGGAATTCTTAAGGCCAGTTCCATCCAATTAATATCTCATAGGAACTTTTGAAAATCATTTAACATATGTAATTGATCACGTCATAAAGATATTTTTTGAGGTGCGACTGTTTGTCTACAGACAACATATCCTAAATATTTTACCAACATGTCTTTTTGTATTTTTTCAGGTGCCATTATTAATCCAAATTCTTTAAATATAGATGGTATGCACTGTAACACCATTTCTAATTCTGTCATATTTGGTCCTGCAACTAAAATATCATTCATATAATGAAAAATATAAACGTGAGGCCATTTTTGTCTAACAGATTTTAAGGCCTTATCAACATATATCTTATCAACATATAACACATAGTTGGAAAATTCACCATTCCTTGGGGCAACACCTTCCATTGGAAGCACTGATAAGGGCCTTGATGATTTATTTGTGGTAAAGAAAAGGCAAGTCTGTTACAATTTTTTTTTTTTTTGTCGGTCGTGGGGCTTGAACTCTGGGCCTGGGCGCTGTCCCTCAGCTCTTCAGCTCAAGGCGAGCACTCTACCACTTGAGCTACAGCGCCACTTCTGTATTTCTGGTGGTTTATTGGAGATAGGAGTCTCACGGTCTCTCCTGCCCGGGCTGGCTTTGAACCGCGATCCTCAGATCTCAGCCTCCTGAGTAGCTAGGATTACAGGCATGAGCCACCAGCGCCCGGCCTGTTACAATTTTTTACATGTACAGGAATGGTAAAAAAGCAATCTTGTAAATCTATTACTATTATTGGCCAATTTTTAGGAAGCATTGCAGGCGATGGTAAACCAGGTTGTAAAGCCCCCATAGGGTACATGGATGCCTTTACTCCTCGTAAATCAGTCCGCAATCTCCATTTCCCTGACTTCTTTTTAATAACAAATATTGGAGAATTCCATGGTGACATAGAGGGCTCAATATGTCCGTTGGTTAACTGTTCTTCAACTAATTGATAAGCTGCTTCTAATTTTTCTTTCGATAAAGGCCATTACTCAATCCAAAGAGGTTCCTCAGATTTCCATAATATCATTATGGGCTCCATCTAAAAATGTTAAAATTGAATATGAGCTCCCCATTGTTCCAGTACATCTCTACCAATTATGTTAACTGGAACTTCCATAATATAAGGTTTAAGGACAGCTGTCTGTCTATCTTCTGAGGTTATAGTAACATACAACACTGCTTGTCCTATAAAATTTACAAGAGTATTGTTAACTCCTTTAATATTACAGGAGATTATTTTATATAATAAATGATTAGGCCATTCATGAGTGTTAATAATTGTAATATCTGAGCCAGTATCTATTAGTCCTGTCAATATCTTTTCCTGAATATTAATCTTAATCTTAGGTGCATTTTAGTAATATGAGTAGTCCAAACACATTTTTGTTGGTTAATACTTCCAAATCCCCCAATGTGGGGTTTAAATGACTTTCCAATAGATATCTATGGTAATAACAAAATTTGAGCAATTCGTTCTCCCTTTTTAAAGGAATTATCTGCAGAAGCTGACATTAAAATTTTTATTTCCCCAATATAGTCAGCATCAATAATTCCTAAATGTACTAAAACTCCTTTTGTATTAAGACTGCATCTACCGGTCAATAGGCCAAATGTTGCTTCAGGTAAAGGCCCATAAATTCTGGTAGGAATTTTTTGTGGCTTATCACCACCTTTCAAAATAAAATCTTTTAAGGCTGGTATGTCCACTGCGGTGCTGTGGGCTGTGGCAGGGACGAGGGAAAAGTTGGTTGGCTGCCCTCGGTTATTAATCCTGGACTCCGGGGCTAGCCCGATGGAGAGTTTCCCTGCATAGGGTAAGCATATTTTATAGGAATTCCTTTATTGTCTCTTTTTGCTCTACACTCCCTTTCTCAGTGCTTCCCCTTTTCACACTTAGGGCAAATTCCACGTCTTCTCTTGTTAACATCAGTAGCCTTTTTAAAATTTTTCTTTATATGTCCCATTTGACCACATCCAAAACACTTTAGATTAGAGGGCTTGTTTGCATAGCATGCCAGGTAGTGGCCATAGTTTCAGCAAACACCTGCATAGGCCTGGATTCAGATGTAAAGTCTTTGCAGGCCCTTAAATATGTATTCACATCCCCAGATTCTTTAATAGGCAATAGGGCTCATCTACAGTCCTCATTAGTATTCTCATAAGCCAACACGCGCAGCAGTTGTTGCCATGCAGCCTCTCCCACAACAGTACGTTCCAAGGTCAATTTCAATCGTGATAAAAATTCAACATAGGGTTTACTAGGTTTTTGAATTACTTTAGTCCAAGAGACATAATGCTCTCCTACCGGTGGAATCCTTTCCCATGCCTCAATACCTATGTCTCTTAACTGCTCATGGATTTCTTCAGGAGAGTTTACTTTTATATGAGCATCCGCATATTGTTCTGTTCGACCTAACATGGGAAAGGTGTGGATTACTGCTCTGTGCATTTTGTCTAGCCCTTTTTGTACATAACTCAGTAAACCACATTTGCCATTGTAGGTGTTTAGGTTTCTTAAGCAAGGCTCTACAAAGCATCTTCCAATCCATGGGAGCAAAATTATTGTAATGTCGGGCAAGCCCATTAAGCAATTCCTTAACATAATGAGACTGAGGACCATACAACTGCCTTCTTAAGTTTACCAATATCATAAACAGCAACACTTTCATATCTGGCTGGTTGAGCTATACCATTCATAGGGGGTGGTTGAATTACAGGATAAGAAAAAATAGGCATTTCATCATCAAACTCACTGTCTGAGCCCTCTGTTTTGGGAGGGAGTGATGCTTTAAATATTGCATCAGCCAGTTGAGGAGCCGAAGGCTGCTTTACTTTCACTTTCTCAGGTTCTCCATTCACTCTGCTAATTTCCAACTCCATATGTTGTAATCTTGATAAAATCAATTCCATTTGCTCAGACATTTTATTTATACTTTCAGTTTATTCTTTTTCAGCCTTTAGCTCTTGTTTTTTCTCTGTTAATTGCAATGCATCCTTATCTATTGCATCTTTAACCTCAGAGTCCAATTGTAAATCTACAAAAGAAGGGGGGAACTCTTTCTTTACATCTGCTATTAATCTTTCCTCATTCAAAGCTTTAAAAAGGGTATGTAAAATAGCCCAAATGGACAAAAATATAATAGCAATCTTTTCCCATTCTTGAACAGCTCTTTCTACATTATTCTTTACTCGGAGAACCAAGGATTCCATTCCCTAACTACATTAATACACATTTCTATGTCATAAGAAGACATATTTACAGCATAAGCAGCAAGTAAATGATTAAGCATATGTAAGTACAGAGTAGATTTAACTTGTCCCATCACCCTGTAATTAAAAGTACTTTCCTGAATATCCTTTCCTGAATTCAACAATGCAGGGTCCCTGTTTGGGCGCCAATTGTAACAAGCAAGCATGATCTTTGCCAAGATGTGGTCAGAAGACATTCAAACAAATATTTCAACAGATACATTTTTACTTGACTTTTGAGATAATGTCTTGGAATATTATTATATAAACTATTTTAGAGCAAGATCAAACCACTTCTCCAATCTCAGGAAAATGCTTAACCAGGTGTTCATCTATCCTTAAGCAAGCAGAAGAGCCATTTCCTCAGCTCCCAGGAGTCTGTGACATGTGTTTTGAGGTAGGGAGAGAGAACATTTTCCCTCTCTAGCCCGCAATGCCAAGAGCTTTCCTAATACTCAAACACAGTCCTCAGATAATCCTGAGGCCAGAGCCTGCATCATTCTGCCCCTTCAACATAGACGCTGAGTCCTCACAGTCTTTGAACTGCAATCTTCCAATCTTTGCATCCTGATTATCTATGATAGTTAAAAAAGTATAAATATAAATAATATTTGTAAGAATACCAGTGAAGGAAAAATGATACAACCCTGTTTATAGTGGTGTTCTTTTCAGAATATATTGGGCATCACATTAGCAGAGGTACAGTGTATTTTCACAATGGACATAAGCTATTTTTGATGTAAATTAAGGGAATTTTGAGGTGCACCCTACAAGTTGGAAACTGGTGCGCTAGGATCACTTTATGGCATAAATTTTGTGATTGATGGTCATAGAAATAATAGCTTAATCTGATAAACAACTGCTTAATCTTGAAGAATTAATTATAAGATGCTTCATAGTTTTATCCCATATCAGAATGTGGCTCTTTTTCTGTTCACATTTCAGTCTGTAACACCCCATTGGAAACTGCATCTACTGCAGAATTAAATAACATGCAAACAGGTTCAGAATTTGAAAATGAGTATTTATTAGTCATAAGAATTTTGAAGAACACATACATTCTGTCCTCTAAACAACTTATTTACTTTTAAAAGTTATGGGATTTCATAGAATTAAACTGTTTTCTGTTTTAGTATTACAAAGTACTATATTTATTTTATTTTCAAAATATTGTGAAAAAAAATTTTTTTTAATTGTATTTTATTTTATTTGAGAACATACTGTACAGGGGGGCTACAATTACATGGGCAGGATAATGCATACATTTCTTACCAAGCATTGCAGCCTCCTCCTTTGTTTACCCTTCACTTCCCTTCCCCTCCTCCCCCCTCCCCCCACCCAATTTTACCCCCCTCCCCCCACCCAATTATACCCCCCTCCCCCCCCCACACCGACATTGTAAAGCTGGTTTTGACATGACATTTTGTACTTCTCATTGTTGCAACAGGTCCACCTGAATCCTTAAACGACTTGTTTGTCCCCATCTCCTCCACATGTTATACTGACATCAAATATAGTGAAAGCGGGGGTTACACTGTGGGGGAGGGACATACAAAGCAACAAAGAAAGAATCTTATAAATGCGTTAGAAACACATTCATGAAAGAAACGAAAACATTAAAATACATATTTAAGGGTTCATTTTACTAACATCACATTATCTGACCTTTTCCGCTTGACTCATACCTATACTAGATATTGCAAATAAGGGAAACCATGGGACCTATGCTTCTTTGGGCTTGGCTTACTTCATTTAATATAATTTTTTCCAAACCTTTCCATTTCCTAACAAATGGGGAAATGTCATTCTTTCTGATGGAGGCATAGAATTCCATTGTGTATATATACCACATTTTCTTGATCCATTCATCTACTGAGGGGCATCTGGGTTGATTCCATATCTTAGCTATGGTAAATAATGCTGCAATAAACATAGTTGTGCTGGTAGCTTTAGTGTGGTCTTGTTTGTAAACATTTGGGTAAATGCCCAAAAGTGGGATTGCTGGATCATAGGGGAGATCTATGTGAAGTCTTCTGAGGAACCTCCATACTGCTTTCCAAAGTGATTGAACAAGTTTACATTCCCACCAACAATGAAGTAAGGTTCCTTTCTGTCCACATCCCCTCCAGCATCTGTTGTTGTTAGAGTTCTTGATTTTTGCTGTTCTAACTGGAGTGAGGTGATATCTCAATGTTGTTTTGATTTGCATTTCTTTTATGGCTAGGGATGTTGAACATTTCTTCATGTGTCTATTGGCCATCCTTGTTTCTTCTTCAGAGAAGCTTCTCTTTAAGTCTTTCGCCCACTTATTTATTGGGCAGTTGATTCTTTAAGGATTTGTTGTTGGGTGGTTTAATTTTTTGAGTTCCAAGTATATTTTAGATATGAGACCCTTGTCCGTTGTATGGCTAGTAAAGATCTTCTCCCAATCGGTGGGCTTTCTATTGATCTTGCCAGCTATGTCATTTGCCCTGCAGAAGCTCTGCAATCTTATGCAATCCCATTTGTCCAACCTTTCTTTGATTTGTTGTGCTTCCGGGTCTCTATTCAGAAAATTTCGACCTGAGCCAAGGAGACCTAGGGTTTCTCCTATTCCATCCTGTAATGTTTTCAGAGTGTCTGCTTTGAGTTCAAGGTCTTTGATCCATTTGGAGTTGATTCTGGTACAGTTTTCTACATGTAGTTAACCAATTTTGCCAGCACCATTTACTGAAGAGGCTGTCTTTCTTCCATTCTATTGTGTTAGCTTCCTTATCGAAGATTAGATGGCTATAGGTCTGTAGGTTCATTTCTGGGTTTTCAATTCTATTCCATTGGTCCTGAGGTCTGTTCTTATGCCAATACCAAGCTGTTTTGATTACTATGGCTTTATAGTAGAGTTTGAAATTTGGTATTGATATTCCTCCAGCAGTGTTCTTTCCGTTGAGGAGCGTTTTTGCTATTCGGGGTCTTTTATTGTTCCATACGAATTTTTGGATTGCCTCCTCTATTTCCTTGAAGAATGAGGGTGGAATTTTGATAGGTATCGCGTTGAATTTGTAGATAGCCTTGGGAAGTATTGCCATTTTCACGATGTTAATCTTGCCAATCCAGGAGCATGGGAGGTTTTGCCATTTTTTAAGTTCTGTGTTGATTTCCTTTTTCAAGATTTTAAAATTTTCATCATAGAGGTCCTTCACTTCTTTGGTTAAGTTAATTCCTAGGTATTTTATTTTTTGTGGGGCTATTACAAATGGAGTTGCTTTCCTAATTTCAGCCACACTTTTCTCATTGTTGGCATATAGAAAAGCCATTGATTTTTGGGGGTTAATTTTATAACCTGCTACTTTGCCAACCTTTTGAATCAGCTTGAGTAATTTGGGAATGGAGTCTATGGGATTCTTTAAATACAAGATCATGTCATCTGCAAAGAGGGAGAGTTTTATTTCTTCTTTCCCTATTTGGATCCCCTTTATGTCTGCATCTTGTCTTATTGCTGTAGCGAGGCATTCTAATACTAGATTGAAGAGAAGTGGAGAGAGTGGGCATCCTTGTCTTGTTCCTGAGTTAAGAGGAAATGGCTTTAGTTTTTAACCATTGAGTATAATGCTGGCTGTAGGTTTGTCATATACAGCCTTTATTGTATTGAGGAATGTTCCATGGATTCCTAATTTTTCCAGAACCTTCATCATAAAGGGGTGTTGGATCTTGTCAAATGCTTTTTCTGCATCTATTGAGATAACCATGTGGTTCTTATTCTTGCTCCTGTTGATGTGATGAATAATATTAATTGATTTGCATATATTGAACCAGCTTTGCATCCCTGAAATGAATCCTGTTTGATCATGGTGTATGATTTTTTGGATGAATTGTTGAAGTCGATTGGCCAAAATTTTGTTGAGAAGTTTTGCATCAATGTTCATCAAAGAAATGGGTCTATAGTTCTCTTTCTTTGATGAGTCCCTGCCTGGTTTTGGGATGAGGGTTATGATGGCTTCATAGAATGTGTTCGGTAGTGAGCTTTCTCTTTCAATTTCATTGAAGAGTTGGAGGAGTATTGGTGTGAGCTCTGCTTTGAAGGCCTTGTAAAATTCCGCTGTAAAACCATCTGGTCCTGGACTTTTCTTAGCTAGGAGGTCTCTTATTGCTGTTTCTATTTCAATGCTTGATATGGGCCTGTTAAGCTGGTTTAACTCATCTTGGTTTAGTTTTGGCATGTCAATATTTGCTAGGAAAAGGTCCATTTCTGTCAAGTTCTCAAACTTATTAGCATAAAGTTTTGAGAAGTATCCCCTAATAATGTTCTGAATCTTGGTTGTTTCTGTGGTGATGTTTCCATTCTCATCTCTGAGTTTATTAATTTGGGTGTGTTCTCTCCTTTTTCTGATAAGGTTTGCTAAGGGTCTGTCAATTTTGTTAAGTTTTTCGAAGAACCAACTCTTTGTTTTGTTGATTCTTTCTATAGTTTTTTTGGATTCTAATTCATTTAATTCTGATTTAATTTTGATTATTTCTTTCCGTCTACTGGATTGGGGTTTATCTTGCTGCTCTTTTTCAAGGAGGTTTAGATGTGTCATTAAATTGTTAGTTTCCGATCTCTCCAGTTTGTTGATGTAGGAGCTCAGAGCTATAAACTTTCCTCTGAGTACTGCCTTTGCTGTGTCCCAGAGGAGCTGGTAATTTGTGTGTTCATTTTTGTTGAATAGCATGAACATTTGAATTTCCTTTCTAATCTCTTCCATGACCCACTCATGATTCAGCAGTGTGTTGTTCAGCCTCCATGTGATACCGGACTTTCTTTGGTGGCTTTTGGTGTTGAGATCTAATTTTATTCCCTTGTGGTCAGAGAGAATGCAAGGTATAACTTCAATGTTTCTGAATTTAGACAAGTTTGCTTTGTGGCCTAAAATGTGGTCTATTTTAGAAAACGTTCCATGTGCTGCTGAGAAGAACGTGTATTCTGTTGCTGCTGGGTGAAATGTTCGGTAAATGTCTGTTAAGTCTAGTTGATCTATGCAGCTGTTTAGATCTGCAGTTTCTCTGTTGAGTTTTTGCCGAGTTGATCTATCTAGTGGGGAGAGTGGTGTGTTAAAATCCCCAACAATTAATGTCTTTGGATCTATATGGGATTTGAGGGAAAGTAGTGTTTCTTTGATAAATTTGGGTGCTCCATTGTTTGGCGAATAGATATTTAGAATTGTAATATCCTCCTGAAGGAGAGATCCTTTAATTAGTATGTAGCGACCTTCTTTATCTCTTCTCACGAATTTTAGTTTGAAGTCTATTTTATCTGATATTAGGATTGCAACTCCCGCCTGTTTATGAGGGCCGTTTGCTTGGTAGATTTTGTTCCAGCCTTTAACTTTGAAAATATGTTTGTTTTTACGGGCAAGATGTGACTCCTGCAGGCAGCAGATAGAAGGGTCTTGTTTTTTAATCCAATTAGACAGTCTATGTCGCTTAATTGGAGAGTTCAGTCCGTTAACGTTAAGAGATAGGACTGAGAGGTATTTGGGAGTTCCTGCCATGTTATCCACCTTCTTGGGGGCTGTGAAAACTGGGTTCTTCCTAAGGTTCTTGGATTCTCAGTTTGGGTGCAGTTTCTTGGCCTTTGTTGCGTTCTTGTTGGTTTTGTATGTGTAGGACATCTTTAAGAACCTTTGCAGGGCTGGTTTGGTGGACATGTATTGTTTCAATTTTTCTTTGCTATGGAAGGTTTTTATTTGGCCTTCAGTTATGTAGGAGAGTTTAGCTGGGTACAGTATTTTTGGTTGATAGTTGTTTGTTTTTAGGGCATGGCATACGTCATTCCAGGCTCTTCGTGCTTTGATTGTCTCTGCTGAGAAATCTGAGGTAATTCTAATTGGTTTCCCTTTATAGGTGATTAACCTTTTCTCCTTGACAGCTTTAAGGATCTTTTCCTTGGTGTGGGTTGATCCTGTGTGGATTATAATGTGACGGTGGGATGTCCTATTCTGGTCTGGTCTATTTGGGGTTCTAAAAGCTTCTTGTATCTGAATAGGCCTATCTTTTTGTATGTTTGGGAAGTTCTCTGCTAGGATCCTGTTAAACAAATTTCCTAGACCATTAACTTCTGTTTCTAGGTGCTCCTCTACACCCATTATCCTTAGATTGGGCCTTCTGATGGTGTCTTCCAGGTGTTGGATAGACCTATCATATTTCTTGGACTTGTCTTGGATGGTTGTATGTTCTTTCTCTGTAATATCTATGCTGTCTTCAATCCCTGAGATTCGATCTTCTGCATGGTCTAACCTGCTGTCGAGACTCTCTACTTTGTTTTTTATCTCTTTTCCTTCTAATTGGTCAGCTTTGATGGTTTCAAGTTCTTTGTTGAAGCTCTGTTTTAGGTCTTGTATGATTTTCTTTACTTCCTTAATTTGGTGTTCAGTGTTTGTTCTCAAATCACTTAGTTGATTGGTTATGGTTTCTTTGGACTCCCATTCCTTCTGTTGGGTTCCATTCAGCATTCCCTTTGTGGTCTCCCTGACTTCCTTCAGCTCTTTGTTAATGGATTCCATGAATGTCTTTAGTGATCTTTGTGTATTCTCTACCTGGTCTCTCAATTCCTGAATTACTCTTTGATTAGTTTCCTCCCTTCTGTGGGATTCCTGCAGTTCTCTTTGAGTGTTCTCTGCCTGCTCACGCCATTCCTCCCTTTCTCTTGGAGTATTCTCAAGTTGTTCACGCAAATCCTGTATCAGTTTTTGAGAAGCTTCCTCACGCTTATGATATTCCTGTATAAACTTCTGGGATGCCTCCTCTCTCTCCCTATCACGCTCATACAGATTCCTTTGTACATTGTCAAACTTCTCATTTATCATGTTTGCTATTAGGGTTTGTAGAGCTATTTGGGAACTCTCCTTTGGATTATTCTTTATCTGTTCTAATCCCTGATTATCAAGGTTGGGAATTGAGATACCCGAATTTGCCATTTTTCTTGTGTTTTTCCGGCTTACTCGGCCCATTTGAGATGAAGATTGCACCAGTTTTGTGCTAGAACACTATCTTAAGGCAACCATCAACCTAAGTTTGCGTTTGTACAGTCAATAGTCTACAGATACAATCTAGTTCAACAGATACATCTATTCAACATCAAACGACTATATGTTAAAGGACTTCGAAGCGCAGAAAAGAATTTGGAAAACCAGAAATTATTAGGATTAGGGAGAGATGTGGGTAAAAAATAGGAGTAGATTGGTGTGGGGAGGCACAGGGAGAGTTAACTATGTCCTAATCACAGTGCAGGAAATGAGTTGGGTAGGATGCAAGTAGAGAGAGAGAGAGAGAAAGAAGAGACGGAAAGGGGAATAAAGAGAGACCAGAAAAAGAATAGAAACGTAAAAATTAATGTTATTATAGAGGTTAAAAGACCGTCTATTTAGAGTGGAATGTGAATATGTTCAGAGAAGGGGAGGGACATAGAGGAGATGTGAAAAGCTTTAAGGATGGGAACGGGAGAAGAAAAGATCAGAAGTTCAGTAGAGCTAGATAAAAAACAAAAAGATAATTAAGAAAGAAAGAAAAAGAGAAAGAAGACAAGAAAAGAAAGGAAAACTCTTATTCACATATTCCTAAAATAAAAATTATAAGATGAGAAAAAAAAAAAAGGTTACTGGAAAACAATTATTTTTTCAGAAGAGGCAAAAATTAAAGATTAATAAAAGTTTTAGAAGGGAAAAAAAAATATATATATATATATATATATAAGGTAACAAAAAACAAAAAATAAGCAAAAAAAAAAGAAAAGAAGAAGAAGAAGAAGAAAAGAAAAAAAAAGAAAAAGAAAAAAAAGAAAAAAAGAAAAAAAGTCTTTTGATTTTTTTTTTTGGGGGGGGGAGGAGTGGGAAGAATCCTGTATCTCCCTTTTGTCTGCAACCAGTCTCTTGTTGGAGTCTCTGGTCAGCTTGATGTCCTGTGGCTTGATTGGTTTCTTAAGTCGGTTGGTTGGAAGAGGCAGAAAAATGCTCTGCTTTACCCAAGATTTTGAGATCCCCCTCCCAGGTTAGTTTTCTGGGAGGGTGGTCTGCTTTGAGAGTCACAAAAGAGGGGGATGTGGTGATGAGGCTAGGTTCTGTGTAGAGTTGAGGCCTTTCAATAAACAGTAGCTTTTCCCTGGGGCTATTTTGTGATAAAGCTCACAGTGCCCAGCCTGGAGCCATTCTCAGGCTTTCTGTTTTTCAATTGATTGTCGAGGCTGCTAGAGGGAGGGGCAGCCTCTGGCTCTGCTTACCCAGTGAAGTAAGGCACTCCGATGGCTGGCGCCTGAGCTGGGTGGCTTTTCCCTGGATGGAGCTGAGTCTGGCAGGTCACTTCGCCGTTAAGTTCTTGTGACCTGCTAAATGACTCATTTTATTCCAAGGCCTGAGCTGGAGCTAGCAGCTCCTCCGAACTTTGTCGGTATCCAAGATGGAGATCACCGGTGCTGTGGGGGGAGGGGTGGCCTTCCCTCCTCTGCTCCCTGAGGAGTGAGGATGTCGGGCTTGTACTCAGGCCGAGTCTTGGATCCTGGGTCGTCTCTGGTCTGCAAACAGCAGGATGAAGATGTTCGCTCCTTGTCGGTTCTTGTTGGTGTTGAGTAGAATCCGCTCGTTCGCTGCGTCTGGCTCCTTCATCCCCGACTCTCTGTGTCTCAGGTATGTCTCCACGGCGGTGGTCGCCGCCGCCGCGGCCCAGCCGCTGGAGCGGCAGCTGCTGCGTTTCCTTGGCTTCCCCTCTCTTGTCTAACTCTCTGTCCTGTGATGACACACTTGGTGTGATTCTCTGGCTTAGGACTGTTCACTGGAACTCTAAAACTCCTTTCTATGCGAGAGCTTGTTCAGATTCCAGCTTCTCCTCCGCCATCTTCCCGGAACTCCGTGAAAAAATTTTGTTGATGACCCTTTGATAAAGAAGAGGTAATTAATTCAAATTAGATGCCAATAAGACTGATTTTTTAAAAGTTACTACATAAAGAATAATATTTACTATACCAAAACAGTGAAATTTTATTTCATCAGCTTATTTTTTTTTATTTTAATGTGAAAATGATGTGCACTGTGGTTACAGCCATTGTAAGGTAGTGAGTACATAACTTTTCAAATTTGTTATCCCTTCACTCAATTTTCTAAGTTTTTCTTTCACCCTAATAACCCTCCCAAGTTGTAATGTACATTTGCAACTTATTGTCTTGTGAGAATTGCTATTGCATTGGTTTGCTGTTTGTCCTTTGACTCGCCATTGTTTTTGTTCCTGTTCCCTTCCTTATTAAGGTAAATGTATACACAATACACAGGGTACCAAAATCAAACACAGCAGGGGATAAACCATAGGGGAAAATCTCAAAGAAACTAGAAATCACATAGTACATAAAAAACCAACTGCAAATAAATATCTGTTTCCATATCTTGGAATTCATTTTGTTCAGCATCAGCTTATGTGGTCAAATATACGCAATACAAACCCACTGGAAAATAGTAGTTTCATGGACACTATATCATTAAAACAACATGTTAACTGTTTTTGATGGTAAAGGTGGGATTAAGATTGGTGAATTCATGATTCTGATAAAGGAATTTAAAAAGAGTTAAAAATTTTTGACAGGTAAATTTTAATTGTTCAAACATTTTAACAACTTAGCCTATTAAGAAAATTTAAAATTGTCTGAGAAAATAGGCTTTAATGCAAAGAAATCCATGGAGACTTAGCTGAGAGGGAACAATGTGGGTGAATATGGCTCATTTTCACACTAAACAAACAAACCTCACAAACCTTGCTGTAAATCCTGTAGGTTCCCTTGAGAATTGTCCTTACCCAGGAAATATACTCTCACTGTGTGAAACAAAGTTGTAGTGGAATTTAAATTCAAAGTTCTTTAAAAAAAAAAGACATCAAAATTTGTGAATTGACATTTAATTACCAAACAATAATTCTCTGAAAAAGAAGGAAATATAATTCAAAATCACTTGACTTTATTAAAAGTATGAGAAAAGATTAGTGAAGACAGATGAGAGAAACCATAGGGTACTGTTTTCTCTCCAGTGGTGTAATGGGTTCTTGATCTTGATTCTTCCATTCTATCTTCATAAGCTATAAAGCCACAGCTCAGGACTGGAGTAAACAGTTCAGACAAAGAATACTCACAGAATGGGGGTTAGATACCTCAGATCCACATAAGCAAAAAGAAAAAAGCCGGAAGTGTAGCTGTGGCTCAAGTGGTAGAGCGCTAGCCTTGAGCTGAAGAGCTAAGGGACAATGCCCAGACCCAGAGTTCAGGCACCATGACCAGACCAAAAAAAAAGAAATACTCACAGAAGAAAATATGTGCAGTAGATGTAGGTGATTTATAACATTAGACAATCTATTTAAATCTGTTCAAAATTCTCCCCTACCTTAAACTGCCCTCTTTGAACAGCTTTGTTTGCTTTTCCCAAGATTGCCCTTCATTTACTGCTTAAAATTTTGTGAGGTCATATATATACTTTCTAGAGATTGCTGTTTGGTTGTGCTTTTTGTGTGTTTTTGTTTGTAGTTGTGTTTTTAACTGAAGTTCAATAGGTTGTGCAATTGTGTTACAATTAAATATGTCCATCTAATTGTCCAATGCTCCTGGATCAGAGTCACTCCTTCTATCATTCTCAACCAACACTTTCTTCAAGATTTATTTCAGATTTACCACTTCTTTTATTATATGTGTACATTGAGTATTGTAGCTGTACTTGCCCCTTGTTCCATTTTTCATTCATTCTATGTCTTTACTATTATTTTTTTCTGGTTTCAACTTCCTGATAGTTATTCTGTTAAATTGTCTGTTAATACTTTGAAACGTTTATATATATTCCATGGTGTTTCAATCCTGCATCTACTTGAACTGATGTCAGCATATACTTCCATAATTCATTCATCTGTAATAACAATTTGCAAGACTGGAGACGTGAAGGACCTAAACATGATTTTATTCTCATATTTTTGGAAGATTAATCTTTAGTCAACAAGAAAGTTTAAAAATTGCTTAGAATTTATAGCTAACTACCAGTTTTTATAAATGGCTTTGTGCAATGATCTGTGATTATTTGATTTTACATGGGATAATATTTTCTACTACCTATATGTTTTGGAAAAAGAAGAAAATTAAAATTTACTACTTAGAGGAATATGATAGAAATAGAAGATAGATTTTATGTTTGTCACATCTCTGATCAGTACCCATATTCAAGACTTACAGTCATATTTATTACTATGTTAGACAGATAGGGAAAATATATGATAAGGCAACACATGATAAGGCAACTATTAGTGACTTTTTAAAATGTACCTTCTTATGTGATGAAATTTACTTTATTAGCTAATATTTGGGTTTGAAATATGGGAGGCTGATCTATTTAACACATTTCTGGAAGGCACCTACTGAACAACGCAAATGGTGGGAGATACTATTTCCACACTTTAATGAATGGTTGAACTTATTTGGCATTAGTGCTCGGTAAATAAATCAACTCTATTGTAACTTGATTCCTACACTTGAGAAACTTTTAATATCACTATCATCTACTTGTCAAGTGTTATTTTGGTGAATATGATTCTAAAAAGTTTATTTGAAAAGGAACATACTTTCAGGAGATTAAATGTAAGTTACATTGGTTTGAGAATGACGACATTTTTATACTACAGAACCAAGTTTTACTGAAGTGCCAGTGTTTTGAAGCACTAGGGTCTTCTCAATGTTTTTCTAAATTATACTTGACATCGAAGTCAAGTTTCCTAGCCTTGGTAGAACAATTATGGATCTATCATTCCAGGAATTTTTTTGGCCTACTTATGCTGGGCTGAAATCTTTCATTCATCAATAGGAGAGAGGTATTAAAAAAAAATCTTGTGACATTTGTGATTTTGTTTACTCATATGGGCTTGTCATCTGTAAATTGAAAGTTTGAACTACAATACTTTCTCTCATATCTTGTGGTTTCCTCTTTCATTTTAAGTTGCCTTACATTTCACAATTGCTTACTGCTAATTACTGCAAGGAATTGGAGCCCTGAAATATTATAGGAAATGAGAAATTGAGATGGGACTTCAATTACTTTCTGTTAGCATGTTGCATGGGCCAAGGTGAGAAGACTTGCCATTGTTATCTGATGATGCAGATAACTGGGATCTGGTATCCTCAGACCCGTGGGTACTGCAGAAGAATAATAGCTTTTAGGCATCATATGGAGAAAAACACTTTGGGACCAGCGAGTTATTACAATAAACACAGCAGCAGTGTAAAATCTCTTCTAGATTAGAGGAAAACAATACTGTTTTTTTTTTTACTATGTGAATTCAGAAGATCAAGAACACTTAGAAGGTATCACAAGCTTATACCAAAGACAATGAAATGATAATTTTTACATTCGAATATATATTCTAAACCTAATTATTTATGTTCCAATCTATTTATGGGAATAAATTTCAATTTATTTGTCAATTTATAAATTAATTCTAGTTAGATTCACTGTGTGAAATTTAAGATCAGCACATATAAATATAAAATATATAAGTAGATATAATATAAGAAATTGTTATGCATTGTTCTGTGTGGTTAGTGTATCAAAGGCAACTCTGTTTTAAAGTATTATCCCATTATTTCTACCTCAGTTTTTGGTAGAGTTAGACCTAAAGCTTTACCATTTGTAAATTTAAAGCCTGGAGGCAAGAGGAAACACTCTGATTAAAACATTACCCATTTAAGGCCTAATATCGAGGAGAAATATATAGACTTCTCCAGGAGCTATGGAAATATTTGGTGATAGAAAGTCATTAGTGTAAGTTCCTGCCTGGTTGTATGGTAGACAGGCCAGGACATTAAGTAAACATGCATATGAACAACTTTTTCATCTTCTTGGCTTTAGCTACTTTTGAAATTATAGGTATAATGAACAATTATATTTTTTTGTTGTTGTGGTTTTTTTGGGTCCAGTCGTGGGGCCTGAACTCTGGGCCTGGGCCCTGTCCCTCAGCTCTTCAGCTCAAGGCTAGCACTCTACCACTTGAGCCACAGCACAACTTCTGGATTTTTTCTTTTTGCTTATGTGACCTGCCAGAATCAGCTCGACCCAGGGAAAAGTAATCCAACTCAGGCGCAAGCCCCAGGAGTGGCATTCTTCACTGGGTAAGCAGAGCCAGAGGCTGCCCCTCCCTTTAGCAGCCTTGACAATCAATTGAAATTCAGTAAACATAAATCCAGAGAGTGGATCCAGGCTGGGCTCTGTGAGTTTCTCACAAACTAGCTCCCAGGAAAAGCTACTGTTTGCTGAAAGGCCTCAGCTCTACCCAGAACCTAGCCTCATCACAGCATCTCCAAACTTGAGGAAAAAGCCATCTCCCTCTTTTGTGATAATCAAAGCATATCCCTCCCATTGAACTAAACTGAGAGGAGGATCACAAAATCCTGGGTAAAGCAGAGCATTTTTCTGCCTGTTCAACCAAACTGACTTAAGAAACCAACCAAGCCACAGGAAAATCAAACACCACAAGCGGACCAGAGACTCAAACAAAAGGCTGTTTATAGACACAAGGGAGATACAGGATTTTTCCCACCACTCCCAAAATAAAGAACTATTTTTTTTTCCTTTTTTTGTACATTTTATAAAAATTTTTTTCTAAAACTTTTTTTTTTAATTTTTAATTTTTACCTTTTTTAAAATAAAATGTTTCCTAGTAACATTTTTCCCTCTTATTATTTTTTTAGAGGTATATGTGTGTATGCGTTTTTCTTTCTTTCTTTTTCTTTTAAATTTTTTTTTGTTTTTTGTTTTGCTCTATTGAATTTCTGATCTTTTTTCTTTCTTTCTTATTCTTTTCCCCTTTTCTTTTCTTTCATTCTCTTTTATGTGAGTTAATTGTTTTTCTGCACATCCTCAGACATGCCCACAGTTGATTATTAGACCTTATCCTTTATTGTGTACACACTTAATCCAAGAATTGATTATTCAGTTCAAAACCTCTTAGACTTAAATTCCTTAATGGCAGTATTACCTCTTTATACCTATATAATATTTTCAGTATTTTTATTTTTCAGTTTTTCACATCTCCTTTATATCCCTCCCCTTCTGCATTATATGCATGTGCTTCTCTGAATATTTCGTTTTGAATCTGCATAATATTTTTAATTTTTACTTTTCTATTTTTTCTGGTCTCTTATTTTTCCCCTTGCTCTTTCTTCTTCTTCTTTTATCTCTACTTTCAACCTATCCCACCTATTTCCTGCTTTGAGATTAGGACTTAGTTAAGTTAAATCTCCCTGTGCCTTCCTACTTTTTACCCATATCTCTCCCTAACCCTAATAATTTCTGGTTTGTCAAATTCATATTTGTGGTTGTTAGCCCATTTGACGTTGAATAGATGTACCTATTGAACGAAATTGTATCTGCAGACTATTGACTGTGCAAATACAGACTTTGGTTGATGCTTGTCTTAAGTTAGTGTTCTAGCACTAAACTGGTGTTATTTTCATCCCAAATGGGCCGAGTAAGCCAGAAAAAGACAAGAAAAATGGCAAGTCCTGGGTATCTCAACTCCCACTCATGATAATCAGGGGACAGAACAGATAATGAATAATCCAGAGGAGAGTTCCCAATTAGCTCTACAAACAGTGCTGGCAAACATGATAAATGAAAAGATTGAAAATATACAAAGGAGTCTGTATGAGCATGATAGAGAGAGAGAGAGAGAGAGAGAGAGAGAGAGAGAGAGAGAGAGAGAGAGAGAGAGAGAGAGAGAGAGAGAGAGAGAGAGAGAGAGAGAGAGAGAGAGAGAGAGAGAGAGAGAGAGAGAGAGAGAGAGAGAGAGAGAGAGAGAGAGAGAGAGAGAGAGAGAGAGAGAGAGAGGATACAAACAAAAGTTCAATGGAGGCAAACAAAAGGTCAATACAGGAAAAGATTGAAAACCTACAAAGGACTCTGTATGAGTGTGATAGGGAGAGAGAGGAGGCAAACCAAAGGTTTATACAGGAATATTCTGAGCTTAGGAAGCTACTCAAAAACTGATACAGGATTTGGGTGTACAGCTTGAGAATACTTAAAGAAAAAGGCAGGAATGGCATGAGCAGGCTGAGAACACTCAAAGAGAACTACAGGAATGGCGTGAACATGAGGAAGCTAAGCAAAGAGTAATACAGGAATTGAGAGTATACACAATGATCACTAAAGGTACACATGGAATCCATTAATAAACAGCTGAAGAAAGTCAGGGAGACCACAAAGGGAATACTGAATGGAACCCAACCGAAGAAAAGGGAATTTAAGCAAACCATGAACATTCAACTAAGTGATTTGAGAATGAACACTGAACACCAAATTAAGGAAGTAAAAAAGTTCATACAACATCAAAAACAAAGCTTCAACAAAGAATTTGAAGCCATCAAAGCTGACCAATTAGAAGGAAAAGAAATTTTAAAATAGAAAGTCTTGACAGCAGTTTAGACCATGCAGAAGATCGAAACTCGGGGATTGAAGACAGCCTAGATATTATAGAGAAAGAACATACAGCCATCCAAGTCAAGTCCAAGAAATATGATAGATCTATCCAACACTTGGAAGACACAATCAGAAGGCCTAATCTGAGGATTATGGGTGTAGCGGAACACCTAGAAACAGAAGTTAATGGTCAAGGAAATTTGTTTAACAGGCTCCTACAAGAGAACTTCCCAACATGCAAAAGGATAGGCCTATTCAGATACAAGAAGCTTTTAGAACTACAAATAGACCAGACAAGAATAGGACATCCCACCGTCACATTATAATCCACATAGGATGAATTGAGAACAAGGAAAAGGTCCTTAAACATGTCAAGGAGAAAAGATCAATCACCTATAAAAGGAAACAAATTAGAATCACCTCAGATTTCTCAGCAGAGACAATCAAAGCAAGAAGAGACTGGAATGATGTATGCCATGCCCTAAAGACAAACAACTACCACCCAAGAATACTGTATCCACCTAAACTCTCCTTCATAACTGAAGGCCAAAAAAAATCCTTCCATAGCAAAGAAAAATTGAAACAGTACATCTCTACCAAAACAGCCCTACAAAAGATTCTTAAAGATGTCCTACACATAGAAAACCAACAAGACCACAATAAAGGCCTAGAAACTGCACCCAAACTGAGAATCCAAGAACCTTAGGAAGAACCCAGTTTTTGTAGACCCCAACAAGGTGGATAACATGGCAGGAACTCCCAAATACCTCTCAGTCCTATCTCTCAACATTAACGGTCTTAATTCTCCAATTAAGCGACATAGACTGTCTAGTCGGACTAAAAAGCAAGATCCTTCTATATGCTGCCTTCAGGAGTCACATCCTGCCAGTAAAAACAAACACATTTTCAATGTTAAAGGTTGGAAAAAAAATCTACCAAGCAAACGGCCCCCATAAACAGGCGGGAGTTGCAATCCTAATATCAGATAAAATAGACTTCCAATGAAAATTC
Organism: Dipodomys merriami; assembly: GCF_024711535.1. Classification (NCBI taxonomy): domain Eukaryota; kingdom Metazoa; phylum Chordata; class Mammalia; order Rodentia; family Heteromyidae; genus Dipodomys; species Dipodomys merriami. Next base: position 1,336,991 of record NW_027206035.1, on the reverse strand, counting down.
ATGAGAAGACATAAAGAAGGTTGCTACATACTAATTAAGGAATCTCTCCTTCAGGAGGATATTACAATTTTAAATATCTACTCGCCAAACAAGGGAGCATCCAAATTTATCCAAGAAACACTAGTTTCCCTCAAATCCCATAGAGTCCAAAGACATTAATTGTTGTGGATTTAACACACTACTCTCCCCACTAGATAGATCAACTCGGCAAAAACTCAACAGAGAAACCCAGATCTAAACAACTTCATAGATCAACTAGATTTAACAGATATCTACCGAATATTTCACCCATCAGCATCAGAATACACATTTTTCTCAGCAGCACGTTTTAGGCCACAATGCAAACTTGTCCAAATTCAGAAACATTGAAGTGATACCGTGCATTCTCTCTGACCACAAGGGATTAAAATTAGAACTCAACACCAAAAGCCACCAAAGAAAGTCCTGTAACACATGGAGGCTGAACAACACACTGCTGAATCATGAGTGGGTGATGGAAGAGATTAGACAGGAAATTCAAATGTTCATGCTATCCAACAAAAATGAGCACACAAATTACCAGCTCCTCTGGGACACAGCAAAGGCAGTACTTAGAGGCAAGTTTATAGCTCTGAGATCTTACATCAACAAATTGGAGAGATCTGAAAGTAACAATTTAATGAGACATCTGAACCTCCTTGAAAAAGAGCTGCAAGATATACCCCAATGTAATAGATGGAAAGAAATAATTATTTCAATTAATTCATTTTAATTAAAATTAAATCAGAAATAAATGAATTAGAATACAAAAAAACTATAGAAAACATCAACAAAAGAAAGACTTGGTTGTTCGAAAAAATTAACAAAATTGACAGGCCCTTCGCAAATCTTATCAGAAAATGAAGAGAACACACCCAAATAAAACTCAGAGATGAGAATAGAAACATCACCACAGAAACAACCAAGATTCAGAACATTATAAGGGAATATTTCACAAAACTTTATGCTAATAAGTTTGAGAACGTGGCAGAAATGGACCTTTTCCTAGCAAATATTGACATGCCAAAACTAAACCAAGATTAGTTAAACCATCTTGAGAGGCCCATTTCAAGCATTGAAATAGAAACTGCAATAGAGACCTCTCAGCTAAGAAAAGTCCAGGTCCAGTTGGTTTAGAGCAGAGTTCTACAAGGCCTTTAAAAGAAGAACTCACACAAATACTACTCCAACTCTTCAATGAAATTGAAAGAGAAAGTTCACTACCCAACACATTCTATGAAGCCATCATAACTCTCATCCCCAAATCAGGAAAGGACTCATCAAAGAAAGAGAACTATAGGCCCATTTCTTTCATGAACATTGATGCAAAACTTCTCAAAATTTTGGCCAATCGTCTTCAGAAAATCCTACACCACAATCTAACAGGATTCATTTCAGGGATGCAAAGCTGGGTCAATATTCGCAAATCAATTAATATAATTCATCACATCAACAGGAGCATGGATAAGAACCACATGGTTATCTCAATAGATGCAGAAAGAGCATTCGACTAGATCCAAAACCCCTTTCTGATGAAGGTTCTGGAAAAATTAGGAATCCATGGAGCATTCCTCAATAGAATAAAGTCTATATATGACAAAACTACAGGCACCATTATACTTAATGGTGAAAATCTAAAGTCATTCCTCTTAACTCTGGAACAAGACAAGGATGTCCACTATCACCACTTCTCTTCAATCTAGTAATAGAATTCCTATCTACAGCACTAAGACAAGATGCAAACATAAAAGTGATCCAAATAGGGAAAAAAGAAATAAAACTCTCCCTCTTTGCAGATGACATGATCTTGTATTTAAAGAATACGATAGACTCGACTCCCAAATGACTGAAGTTGATTCCAAACTTTGGCAAAGTACTGGGGGTATAAAATTAAACCCCCAAATCAATGGCTTTTCTGTATGGCAATAATGAGTAAAGTGTTGCTGAAATTAGGAAAGGAACTCCATTTGTAATAGCCCCACAAAAAATAAAATACCTAGGAATTAACTTAACCAAAGAAGTGAAGGTCATTTATGATCAAAACTGTAAAAACTTGAAAAAGGATATAAAAACAGAACTAAGAAAATGGCGAAAATGCCCATGATCCTGGATTGACAAGATTAACATCGTGAAAATGGCAATACTTCCCAAGGCTATCTACAAATTCAAAGCGATGCCAATCAAAATCCAACCTCATTCTTCAAGGAAATAGAAGTGGCAATCCAAAAATTCATATGGAACAATAAAAGACCCCAAATAGCAAAAACGCTCTTCAACGGAAAGAACACTGCTAGGGAATATCAATACCAAATTTCAAACTCTATTATAAAGCCATAGTAATCAAAACAGCATGATAGTAGCACAAGAACAGATCTCAGGACCTATAGCCATCTAATGATAAGGGAGCTAAAAAGATAGAATGCAAGATAGTCTTTTCAGTAAATGGTGCTTGCAAAATTGGTTAACTACTTGTATAAAACCAAAGCTAGATTCTTATATATCACCGTGCACCAGAAGCAACTCCAAATGGATCAAAGACCTTGGAGTCAAAGCAGACACTCTGAAAACATTACAGGATGGAATAGGAGAAACCCTAGGTCTCCTTGGCGCAGGCCAAAATTTTCTTAATAGAGATCCAGAAACACAACAAATCAAAGAAGGTTTCGACAAATGGGATTGCATGAAGCTGCAGAGCTTCTCTATGGCAAAGGACATAGCTAGCAAGATCAATAGAAATCCCACAGATTGGGGGAAGATCTTCACTAACCATACAATGGACAAGGGTCTCATATCTAAAATATACTTGGAGCTCAAAAAATCAAACCCCCCAACAACAAATCCTCAAAGAAACAACTGCCCAATAAATAAGTGGGCTAAAGACTTAAAGAGAAACTTCTCTGAAGAAGAAAGAAGGATGGCCAATAGACACATGAGGGAATGCACAACCTCCCGAGCCATAAAAGAAATGCAAATCAAAACAACATTGAGATACCACCTCATCCCAGTTAGAATGGCAAAAATCAAGAACTCTAACAACAACAGATGCTGGAGGGGATGTTGATGGGAGTGTAAACTTGTTCACCCACTTTGGAAAGTAGTATGGAAGTTCCTGAAAAGACTCCACATAAAGCTCCCCTCTTACCGAGCAATCCCACTTTTGGGCATTTACCCAAATGTTTACAAACAAGACCACACTAAAGCTGCCAGCACAACTATGTTTATTGAAGCATTATTTACTATAACTACCTTATGGAACCAACCCAGATGCCCCTCACTAGAAGAATGGATCAAGAAAATGTGGTATATATACACAATAGAATTCTCTGTCTCCATCAGAAAGAATGACATTGCCCCATTTGTTAGGAAATGGAAAGACTTGGAAAAAATTATATTAAGTAAGCCAAGCCCAAAGAAACATAGGTCCCATGGTGTTCCTTACTTGCCATATCTAGTATATGTCTGAGTCAAGCAGAAAAGGTCAAATAAGGTGATGTTAGGGAAATGAACCCTAAGATATGTATTCAAATGTTCTTTTTCTTGCATGTGATTGTTTCTAATGCATTTATAAGATTATTTCTTTGTTGCTTTGTATGTCCCTCCCCCACAGTATAACCCCTGCTTTCACTGTATTTGATGTCGGTATAATTTGTAGAGGGGAAGGGGAAAAACAAGTCCTTTAAATAAGAATACAGGTGGACCCGTTGCAACAATGACAAGTACAAGTTGTTATGTCGAAAATGAACTTTACAACTTTGGTAGGGGGGCAGGGAGGGCTGGATGGGAAGGAGGGGGAAGAATGGGAAGGGATGGGAAGGTGGAATAAAAGTGTTTTTTTTCATGTTGTTGTTTCTAACACATTTATATCATGATTTGTTTGTTGCTTTCTATGTCCCTTCCCCAGAGTATAACCCCTGGTTTCACTGTATTTGATGTTGGGATAAGTTGTGGAGGGGAAGGGAAAAAAACAAATAATTTAAATAGGGATACAGGTGGACCCTTGCAACAACGATATGTACAAGTCATTATGTTGAAACATGAACTTTACAACTTTGGCCTGGTGGAGGGGAGGCCGGGGTAAGGAGTAGGGGGAGAGTAGGCGGAGGTGAGGGGTTGGCGGTGCGAGATGGGAAGAGATGGGAAGGAAACAAAGAGGAGGCAACAATTCTTGCTAAAAAATGTACTCATTATCTTGCCCAAGTAACTGTAACTCCTTTGTATGGTATTTTCACAATAAAAAAATCGTAATTGTTAAAAAATAAATAAAATAAAAAAATAAAAAACAAATAATATAAGGACCTAGGAAAAAGGAATCTTAAAGTTTTACTTTATGGAATGTAATCTGAAAGGACACATTTATGAATGAACCTATATATTGTAAATCAATGTAGACTTCAACGTATTATATATAGAAGACAATGAAATATATTATGGACTTTATACAAACATAGATACTTTTTTTAGACAAGCACCAGGAATATCTTTAGTTTCTATACTATTCATTTCAACCATAAGTTAAAATTTAAAAAAATCTCAACCTCTGCAGCAATCATTATAGATGCATACAAACAACTCTTGAATACATTTTGATATCAAATCTGGCAATTCACGTGGAAGAATACTATGGAATCCATGAATTTTTAAATTAAGATATTGCTGTTGCTTTGTATATGAAAATATGTTGTAGGGACACAAAGGATGGACTGGCACTTTTGAAATTTAAGAAACTTAACCAAACTCCTACGTAGGAGAACAATTTGTAGAGCCATCCACAATTTCAAAGAGGTAGTGATACATACTTATCCTTTTGGCAATATCAAATGAAGTTTCTTCCAAGTTGTTCTTCAGACCCGGTTTGATATAATGTTTCAACAGAAGGAGATACAGCATATCTTTGCTATTTCTATTCCCAGCAGCAAAATGCAAGGGTGTCAAGAGACCTTTAGTTTGGGGATTGGTATCTTCATCATAATGAAGTAAGAAAGAATCCATTCTGGTGTTATTCCACGTATAAGCACTGTGCAGGGGTGCCAAGCCATTCAGAGTTATTGCATGAATATCTGCCTTGAGCTACCAACTCATGGACAATGTCTAAATGTCCACTCTAGGCTTCCCGATGAAAAGGGGTATACTTACCTCATCCCTAGTATACATATGAGTGGCCTTTTGGGAAAGTAGTCTCGGAACTCTAGTAAGTCGATTAATTTCGGCATCCCAAAGAAGAAATTTGCATGGATTCTTCTCCATTATTTTCTTGCAATTGATACCATTCTTCACGTTTTCATCTTGTTCCTTGTCTTCATCAGAATTGCCTAACCAGAGACTTTGAGTAATAGTGGGAATGAGGTGTCCATGTATTTCCCCAGTAGCTCACGTTGGTTGACATGGTCAGAAAATCCGGTGAATTTTCTGCATATGTTTTTTCACCATGATTTATTTTCTCTTTTTCCATTTTTACTATTCTAAATTATTCTAACTGGATAGTAGTGAATTGATAAAGAGCAGAGGAAAGATTTCCTCCGTATTCAAATGCACAGACTGAAAATGAGGACCAGTGGTGTCTTCATGTGCAGCTTATTCTAGGAAGGAGAAAATAGGAAACAATGCCTTCTATGTATATGACTTGGGAAATACTATGATATAGTGTAAGAGAACTTACTTTTCAATATATGAGCTTTAAGAGCTTTCTAATAGATCCATTATTTATTGGTACCCAACATTAGAAAAAAAATGTATAATACAGTAGTAAAATAGAAGTCCTTTGCATGACTATTTAAATTCCTTGTTTTTTTAAAGACACTTGTTTTCATCTAAAAAAGTTGGCCTATCTACTGTTTTCAAGTGATTTTGATGATTGAAGATGCTTAATGAGAAGTCAAAATGTATTAGTATTCCTTTGATATCAATTAAATTTCATTTTTTCTTCTTGGAGAATATAATGATCGAAGCAATATTTCAGAATCAGCAAGTAATAGTTCAGCATCATGTTTCCAATGCAAGTGGATCACCAGTAAGTAATCCTCGATACCATTTTCCTCAAAGTTTTTTTTCAAAGATACAATCTGCCTGCCTTCTCTAGCAGCTTTCCTAGCCTGGACCTTTTCTTTCATTGTGCAGGAAAAGTGTGATTCAACTGATTTCAGTCATATTTGTTCCTAGAGTTATCAAGGATTTAGATTCTTTTTTTAAAAAAAAAACATTACTTGTGGGGCCTGAACTCTGGGCTTTGGCACTGTCCTTGAGCTCTTCAAATCAAAGCAAGCGCTCTACTAGTTGAACCACAGAATCACTTCTGTGGTTCTGTTTATGTGGTGCTGATATGGGAAATGATAGAGCAGAAAGTGAAATGATGCAACCAAAAATATAAAAGCAAAATAAATTAGGACAATTATGGAGCAACCATATTGTCTATGAAAATCATGAAAGAGAGAGAGGAAGAGAGATACAGATGTGCAATGACCTAGCTATCCACAAAATCAATGCTTCTGATCTATTTATAAAGCAGTTTTATTGTTTTATTTGTTAAAAGAGATGGAAATAGAATTTATGTATTTACTTGAAATTAGCACATACATTTTTAGTCACCTACATAAAGAGACATAGCTTTGACTAAATTACAGACAAGAATCTTAATCCTTGGGCTGGGAAGGTGATAAGTGGTAGAGTGTTTTTCTTGTAGCTTACTACAGTGCGGACACTACTTTCCAAAAAGGCCACTCATGAATACTAGGGATGAGGATGAGTATACCCCTCTTCATCAGGAAGCCTAGAGCGGACACTTAGACATTGTCCATGAGTTAGTAGCTCAAGGCAGATATTTATGCGATAAATCTGAATGGCTGGACACCCCTGCACAGTGCTTATATGTGAAACATATTGCAGCACACACACACACACACACACACACACACACACACACACACACACACACACACACACATCATCATCATCATCATCATCATCATCATCATCATCATCATCATCATCAGATTTCTTCTTAAGTATTTTTGTGTATGATCTTAAGAAGAAATTTACATTACTAACTTGATTTTCTGAGAGAAGAGTATACTCAGTGTACATCTTGCTTCTATACTCTCAATATTTAATTGCTATCGAAGTATATGCAATAGATAAGTATAGGAAAAAGTAGGAGCCACACTGGTGGTTCATGTCATTATTCCTAGCTAATCAGAAAGATGAAATCTGATGATTGTGGTTTGAAACCAGACCAAGAAAAATAGTCCATTAGATTCTGGTTTGAAAGTAACCAGCAAAAGCTAGAAATGGAGCTGTCTTACAAGCAGTAAAATGCTAGCCTTGAGAAAACTAAAACAAAAAAATAACAAATTCTGGGACAGAGCTAGGCCTTGAGTTCAAGCTCTAGTATTAGTATTTAACTAATGAAGGAATGAATTAGTTAATTAATTACCTAAAATAAAATAAGTGGTCACATGTGGAGGGGCAGGTAAAATGTAACAACCCTGGTGACTGGAATATGTATTATTTTGTAATAAGACAAATTATAATTTGTCCTAATCACTAATATTTTATTTGAACTTTTTTGTACAATAAACTCTGAATTTGGCATGCGTGTATATGTGTACATGTGCACACATATGTGTTTAAGTGTGTGTGTGTGTGTGTGTGTGTGTGTGCTGTTGCAATGTTGCTTGCAAATATGAACAGGGTGAGGCTGAAAAGAGCTGTGTTAAAATGTTTTTTAAAATGTTTTTTATTTATCAGTGTTCTGTCCTGTCATTTCAGTGGAAACACCCTTCTGTACATTTTATTTGTTAATAACATCATCATAATCAAAGCAATTACAACATTAGGTTAGATAAAAGAGATCATTTTCAGCGTTTAGTATGTGTTAGGTAAAAAGATACACATATAATTGGGTAGTAAGTTATGACTGTCAGTTAAGATATGTATTTGACCTCTTAAATTGATTATATTTTTAAGAAATACTCATGGAGTGATTTTGACCGACTTGAACAAATAAGTATTACTCTCTGGTTATTTCTGTGAAACTCAAGGTAGGTAAACTCCGGATTTCTGTTAAAAATAACTTTCTTTGTAAGATCGTATCTATTCACACTAAGATAATAAAATCCGTATTTTTAAGGTTTGAATATCCCATCATATTGACTGAAAATCAGTACTGTGGCTATGCGTGTTAGATATATATTTCAAAAACAAATACAAAAACATGTGTCACCTCCAGATTGTGGATGCATTTGAAGTTTGTACATACAAAGGTTTCTTCATTAATAGTTCTTTTGTGGGAGTAACTATCACAACTTTAACAAATAAGGCTTTTCGAATATCTTTTCCAATATAAATAACATCCCAGAGCGAGTTTTGCAATTTCTGAAAAACATTTAAATATTTTACTATTATTTTAGTTCATTGACTATACAGCTAAAGACATTTCTGAAATAAATATTGTTAAGATCTGAAAATGTAAGTGGGTATATAGGCTTTTCATGCATCATTTCATGAAAAGCCAGTTTTTATGAAACTAAAAGAAATAGAATAAAAGAATGTAAGTGAATTGGGTAACCTAATTATTAGTATAATTTTGTTTTCTATTAGCACAGTCCTTTGAATGTAGATGATGCAGTTAAATTATTTTTTGTCTCACTGTGCTTGTTATTTTTAGATTATTTGTAGTTATAAGAATGAATTTGTAGTATAAATAAAGGTCTTTTAAAATGTTTAGGATTAATCTTGTGTTTTGTATTCTACTCCCATGAAAATGAGTTATGATCAAGTGTTAATAGTTTATAATTGAATCTTCAGCATCATAAGAAATTTTGAAAAATTTGGTAGTATTGATGTCTTTTTTGCGGGGGCGTTCGGTAGTGGGGCCTGAACTCTGGGCATTATCCCTCAGCTCTTCAGGTCAATTCTAGCGCTCTACCACTTGAGCCACAGCGTCATTTCCAGCTTTTTTCTTTTTGCTTTTGTGGTGCTGAGGAATCGAACCCAGGGCCTCATTCATGAAAGGCAAGCGCTCTACCACTAAGCCACCTTCCCAGCCCTTCATGTCTTTTTAAACCAATAGTATTCACAAAATGGAGAGTCTTTAATTCATACTTAGGCCTTGATGTCTATGATTTTAAACCTCTCATTCCTAACATTAATGATAGGTCAGAGTGCATTTTTGGTTATAGGAAAGATAAAATATTTATCTAGGGTCAAAGGTGATTTTTATATCAGTCTTGCTTTAATAGCATTTTAAAGTAGTACCTTTCTCTCAAAATGTTGGGTATAAAAAGCAATCAAAATACTTCTAATGGTAAACAACTTAGTTGAGCTACAATGTGGAAATGATTGGTCCATAAGACCTGCAGTCTGTTTCCATCAGGAATTATGGAGGTCATTCTTTCAGTAAGACAGTGTTAAATAGAGATAGGGTCCCCAGGCAGTTCAGTGTTTAGTGAAGGGTTAAAATATGATTTCTACTATTTTGAGCTAGAAATCAAGAATGTTATACTTTAGCAGTTCTTTTCACCAGGGAGGTATGCATTGATTATGAACTTTGAGTATTCATATTACAGTTCCCTATTTTCTAAGATAAAGTAAAATATTATGAGTGTACACAATAATTCTGGGAAATTTTCCTAGAATTTGTAGACTAAGTGCTGGTATTTTAGTCATAAAATAGAATGAGGATAATTGATACAGTGGGAGATGAACCTCAGGCTAACACCATGTCTGCAATGTTGTACTAGTAATTCCAACTCTGAAGACTTCAATATAATCATCTGAGAATTAAAAATGTAAGGAGCTCCACTTCATGCAATTATTGTGAGGATTAAAGTACTTGGAAAAACAATCAATTAGCATTTGGCACATTCTACCTGTTATTTTATCATGTGATGAAATCAAGCATTTTTACTGTGATTTTATATGTGCAATGTGATGTATTGATATGCATTGCATTGATCACTTTTCTGTCACTATGAGGAAAATACCTGCAAAGAAAATTTCTGAGGAGGAAACTATTATAATGACTCATGGCTTAAGAGAATTCAGTTTAAGATCAAATGTCTCCATTGTTTTTAATCATGTTTTTATTATCTTAACTAGTTGTACACGGGAATTTCCATTCAATAAATGAGTTTTTTAAGTATAATGGATCTTTATATAACTTTTCCTACCCTTCCAAACCTCACCCCACTTTAATTTTTTCTAGTTTCATATTATTTCCATTGAATATAATGTCTTCACTGTTACTCCATAACTCTTTTTATTCCTTCCATTTGACTTCCCCTCACATCTTCCAAGTGATTGTTTCTTGGTATTCAATTTTTTGGATTAAAATTCAATTTTATAAGAAATTACACCTTTTAAATATTGCTCTGAAAAATGAAAGCTTTGGATAATATTGTTGTTTAACTTGCATATAATTCTGGCTTCCAAATACGAGACAGAACATGGGTCCTTTGTGTGTCTGGATCTAACTTCATTTACTTAACATATTTTTAGATCTATCGATTTCTTTGCAAATAATGTAACAGTCCTCATAATGCATAGGTGCAATACAATTGTGTATATATGACACACTTTCTCCAATCATCCTTCTGCCAAAGGGCATCTTGGCTATGGTGAATAGTGCAGTAATGAAGATGATTGTGAAAGTGATTTTACTGTAACCTTTTAGAAGAATTCATCATTATCTTTCTGGGAGCAATCCTATAGCCAGTTTTCTAGAATAAGCACATCCTTCCCTTCATCTCCATCACAACGTATTGCAAATCCTCAAAAACAAACTACCCCATACAGGTCTCAATAAGCTAAAACCACACTGTGCCCATATTCTTTCAATACATTTTTAATAATTACATAAATTTAGTGAGAACGTTCTATGTACTTTCCTAATGTGGGAATGAGAGACATAAAAACAGTGTAAAAGTAAGAAATATGCATTTTAATTAGCTATTATCATATTTAAAATCTTTTTCAGCTCTAACTCATAGCCTCACTTACTATTCTTTTAATCTTTATTTGATTACTTCATCTAGCCCCTAAATTATAACAGGTGAGTTAAATAAAAACAAAAAGTGTGGTTTGATTTTGACACGCATGTACGAGGATGTACAATATGGGTAAATAGATGGATTGGAATTAATAGCAATTATCCATTTTGTTAAAGTAGAGATGGTTTTCCCAAACTGATTCATATTTCATTCAACAAAAAGAAACATGTAACAATTCCCTTTGTTTTCCTCCTCATTAACTTTTGTTTCCATTTTATTTTATAATGAAGGATGATTTCATATATGTACTGTAGATACAAAAATATGTTAAACTATTTCTATCCTTATGTATTGACAAATACACACATACATATATTACACAGGTTACAATGATAATTATAACTTCTGTAACTATACAATTTACTAAATTATTAAAAACATCGATGGCTCATGCCTGGAATCCTGGTTACTCGGGAGGCTGAGATCTGATGAACATGGTTTAAAACCATCCTGGGCAGGAAAGTACATGAGCCTCTTATCTCCAAACAACCAACAGAAAATCAGAATTGGAACTGTGGCTCAAAGTAATAAAGTGGTAGCCTTGAGAGAAAAAGCTCAGGGACATCACCCAAGCTCTTAGTTCAAGAACTACAATCTACCCAAAACAATTATTTAATTTACACCTGTGTAAGTAGAGTATTTCCATCACCCAAATGTACATCCATGCTCATTTGCAAGGTAACTCTGTTTTGTCTGAAGTACCAATAAATATTATCACTTAAGTAGAAAGCATTGGAACATAGGTTCATTCTGTCTCTCTCATGGATTTTTCTCGACTCAAATACTCAAGTGTTACAATTATTCCAATTATTTAAAATCATGGCTTTTATCTTTAATACCCCTAATATTACAGTTTGAATTCAGTGTCTTGTGCTCCCTAAATAGGTGTTCTTACCACTTTGTCATGTGCCCAGCCCTAAATTATCAAGATTATTTTTCAGATAGAAACTGGCTTCCTACTTGTGTATGATCTTGGCCACAGTCCACTTTATGTTATTCTTCCTGCAATTTAGAATAATAAGTGCATGGTATTATGTACAGATCTTTCTGTCTAGTCTGGGCTTTAGCCACTGTTCTCACAACAGTGCACTCCCATGTAGTCAGGATTTTCAAAAGTTTGTCATAGCTGATTTTTTTTAAATCTTTTCATTTCCTGCAGGTTCTTGAGTACTGAATTAATTTGTGTTTTCTTGTGTTGTTTTGTTTCATTTGAATGTATGTATTGATTTGTTCCTTACTTTTCCTTTTGTTTATTTCCCTCAAGTTCTTACCTAAAGTGCTGTGAAACCAATTCTTCTTTCTCAAAATAGGGTGAACATTATTTATTCCAAAGCAATTTCAGTAACATTTAAACACCTTCATATCTATGAATGGTATACAAATGCTAAACGCTGAGAAGGGTGTTTTTACTTTCACGGTAGTCTTTGTCATACACAGATCATGAAATATATGAAGATAATATAACTACAGATGCATGCCAAGAGGAGAAAACCCTATTATTAATTGTTTGACAGAAGCTTCCCTTCTAGTGAAAGAAATATATTACTTGATGCAGGAGTTCACAAAATCATATTGCTAGGAGGAACCTAAACAATCATCTAATACTGTAGACTTGAGAGTGATGACTTGACTACCTGAATAATTTACTTTTGGGTCAAATAAAAGCAGGCTTCCAAAATGAGAGTAGATTTTAGAGAAACATGATGAATTTTATGTAAATAGGTCCTTAGCTGATTTTGTTAATTTGTGACCTAATACAGGGAAATAAAGTACAGCAAGGTAAAAATTAAAGAACTTCACATTGAAATACTCATTTGTGTGTGTGTGTTCATGCGATTGTGAGTATGCAAACTCATATGTGCATGTGCTCATGCATGCATTCATCATTCTTGAGGCTTGATAGTGGCTGGGATATATTCCTCAGCTTCTGTGCCCAAGGATAGTGGTCTACCACTTCAGACACTTCTGTTTTTATTTTTAGATAATCGCTTGTATTTTCATGATTGGACTGGCTTTGAACAGTGGTCATCAGATCTCAGACTCCCTAGTTGCTAGCTAAGCTTATTCAGCCTCTGAGTACCTAGTTAAAATTCTGGGTGTCCTCTATGCTTCACTGCTCTTTTATTCATTTCCTGAGGTAATCACAAGCCTAAGTTATATATATATATATATATATATATATATATATATATATATATATATATATATATATGTCTAATTGCTTTAAAAATAGTTACTGCTTGGTACCAGGGGTTCCCATCTATACTCTTACCTACTTAGGAGGCTTGAGAATAGAACCCAGGCCAAAAGTTTAGTGGAATTCCTTCTCAATCTACAGCTGGGTGCATTGGATCATTTCCAACATCCTTAACTATCTAGTTACTAACATTGGAAGGACTGCGGATCCAGGCCAGTCAAGGTAGCAGGCTAGACAAGTTGGTGTTCATGTCAGATTCCATTGATGATGGGAAGGCTAAAAGGACAGATCAGGTGCATGTTCTTGTGGAAAGAAAATCCCTATCCTAAAATTAACCACTGATATGACGCTGGCCTAGAAAGAAAAATATACTCCAGCTTGAAATACCCACAATTTCCCACAACCAAATTAAGTATATACATGAACAATCAAAAACTTAGTACAATCTGTTCTTTAATATCAGCTTTATCTGATTATCATATGATGTGACAGAATAGTTTCTTCATTAAACTTATGATAATTTAAAAATCCTAGAAAATTCTTTCACACTTATTAAGTGCAAATGAATGGCAAATTGCCTCATTTCTTACATATTTGACTACCACTATAAATTCGTCTTATGATTATTATTAATAGTAATATATTCTGATTTATTACTTTACTTTGTAATAGTTTTTAAACTTTTTGCTTTTCTGCTAATTTTGAAGTATTTAAATAGTATCATCAAAGTATATTCCTTGCATATTTAGGGAAGATTTTTAGAAAGTTTTTAACCAATGGCTTCTAAGAATTCTTAATTGGTATATATATATATATATATATATATATATATATATACCTATATATAGGTTTATTTTAAATTTCAATTAATTTTATTGTAATGGTAATGTACAAAGGAGTTAAAGTTACATAAATGAGGTAATGAATACATTTCTTAGGGAAGGAACATTGTTATATCTTCCATCGATATTTTTGTACACTCAAAACAAGAACCACTGATACTTTTGCTGTTGCTATTGATCAATGGGTTGATATACAGAGGGTTTACACTTAATTAAGTCAACTAAAGAGTACACTTCATTTTATTTTCTAAATTTCATATTTTGTGCTTAAATGTTTTCATTTGTTTCTTTAGGATAATTCATTTTTTTCAGAGTTGTAGAATTAGTTTATTTATTTTTGCATGATTTTTACACATGTAAATTATTCAGACATGTATTTTGCTTTTATAATATTTAACATGTGACTATTTAAAAATTGTTTTCTTAATTTTTATAATGTTAATGATGTTAAATAAATTTATTTTCTTATACTTATGAACATATTTGTCCAGGTAACAAATACTTACTGTATTTTCAAGAAGCACATACTTTATTAAGAAAGGCTTCATTACTTGGTCACTTTTTGGAAATATTTTTACTTGAATTAAAAAAAATGTTTGAGCTCGGCATGTTGATTTGTGGAATCCATTTTCTAGCTATGGTGGGAAGTGTAAATAGAGTTTGTAATTCGGGAGATACTGAGAAACTCTGTGACCTTATTATAAAACTATTCATAGTGAACTGATTAGAGATATAGCCATCGCTAGTGTTATATACAGCACCTCGCTATCATATTCTAAATCTTGAGTTAAAATACAAGTAACATCAATCTTTTTTCAAAATAAAAGGACACGTTTCAAAATGTTTATTATTTAAAACTTATTTGCAAAGGTTCTCATTTCTTGTATTAATTTTCAATTTACTTAAGCTATTAAAATCCAAGCATACTGTGATTATTTTATTTCTACTAAACTTTTAAATAGTACAAGCAATATTATGATATCATATAACATACTTTTACTATTTATTATAATTTCCTCTGTTTAATATGATAAAATCTATATTCCAAATATGTGTATGTGGTGTGTATGTGTGTGTTTATATGGTTTTTGTGTGTGTGCACTTTCTGTGTACTTTGTAATGTTTGGGAGGTCACACCATTGCTTTACACATGCTAGGCCAATGTTTTACCACTGAGCTATACTGCCTAGTTATAATCAAAATAGTGTTTTAAATCATGACTTTGAAACTTTCATTCCTAGTATGTTTTTTCAAAACAATATATGATAAAACGTGATCCATATTCTATCCACGCTAGCAATATTTAGTTACTTAGAATATTCCCACTGCCTTTCCACTTCCAAACTCTTGTGTTTGTTATTGATAAAGGTTTTACTTTGCTTCTTTTCTCTCTTCATTTTTTTTCCTTTAGAGTTTAGCTACTCTTTCTCTTATTTCTTTGAGAATTAATTATCATATTCTTATTACAATATCCTTACATTGTTACAGGTATATACAATCCTCTATTTTTTATTTTATTTTTCCATTTTCACTGACTTTTGGTCCAAACTATTAGATGGATTAAAAAAAAACTTGACTTAGGACAATTACTCTTCTCCTTCTCTTCTCTGAAATCTTTCTG
The DNA here is from genome assembly GCF_024711535.1 of Dipodomys merriami. NCBI lineage: Eukaryota > Metazoa > Chordata > Mammalia > Rodentia > Heteromyidae > Dipodomys > Dipodomys merriami. Next base: position 1,321,271 of record NW_027206035.1, on the reverse strand, counting down.
TTTTTTGAAACACAATAGCAATGTCATATAGCTCCTACATGGTCCATCATTCTTTCCCCTCTCACTCTCCTCTGTTGTATAGCTCAAGTTGTTATCATTCAGATTTATTATGCTACAGCATTATCTAAATCTTAACTCATTCCTAAATTAATTTTAGTTATTTCAAGTATTCTCTAAAGACATTTCTCGATATATAATATCTGGGGTCTTGTGTTTTTACAAGGTACAAAATATGAGTGACTATCAAACATCTAGATATCTCTGTAGAATATTGGTCCACCTGCTCAATAAACTTGTATGTAAATTCAAGGAATACATGTCAGTCAGAACAATCATGTAAAATGATGTAGCTTCAGCCTTCATTCTAGCTTTGAAACTTATTACCATGTTTACTAGTGAAGACAAAATAGTTCTACTATAAGAGCAGATACATAGAAGATTGTAACAGATTTGTCAAAAATAAATTCTTAGTTTTATGGTCAATAAATTTTGAAAACTATCCTATAACTTTATGAAATAAAAATAAAATCTTAAATGGTGTATTGGCACTATTGTCTCTTGAGATTTAAAGAATGATCTTAGACTACTACCTCAATACTTTTTTGTTTTGTTTTGTTTTTTGTCATTCATGAGGCTTCAACTCTGGGCTTAGGCGCTGTCTGTGTGCTCTTCTGCTCAACGCGCGTGCCCTACCGCTTGAGTCACAGCACCAGATCTGGTTTTCTAGTGGTTTATTGGATATAAGAGTCTCATGGACGTTCCTGCCACGGCTGGCTTTAAACTGTGATCCTCAGATCTCAGACTCCTCAGTAGTTAGGGTAACAGATATGAGCCTCAGGCACACGTCCTACCTCCATCCTTACACAAAAATTTAAAATAAAAAATGATTATCAAACTAAATGTGAGATGTGAAAACCTATAAAATATAAATATAAAAATTCATGACATTACATCAGTAAACGTTTCTAAAACTTTGACATGGAAAGCATTAGTGGCTAAAGATAAGCAAGAATAAACTGGATTATATCAATTGATAGCATTTCATAATTCAAAGGACCCTATAACCGAAGTGAAAACATATCCAACAGATACAGGGAACATATGTGTTAATGCTCCAATGTTAATGCTACAATGATTCTGAATCTTAAGTATTTTTATATCTTCTAATTCTATATAAATTTTTTCCTGAATAAGATATTTCTTTGAAGAACATATGCAAATAGAAGGAGCATATAAAATAAGTTCCTCTTTAGTATCTAAGAAAAAAGACAAAGAAAACTCACTAGTCTGAACCTAATATAAAAAGATGACACAAAATATAGTAATGCATTTGTGGAGAAAATGATAAGCTCTACATAGGAGAATGATTTGTATAATAGTTCGATCATTTTAGCAAGCAAGATTTCAATTCTTCAAAAGGTCAAAGAGAATTGTATATGATCCAGCCATTACACTTCTATGTATGTATTAAAGAGAAGTAAAAATCTTGTTTGGACAGGGAATGTAGTTCATTGACAGTGTACTTGAGTAATATGTGTGAGACCCTGGAAATAATCCCCAAAAACAAATTTGAAAAGACACACTATAGAGGATGTATGCTGGATAAATTCCTGTAAGTGAATTTTATATCTATTTTAATGTCTGTTCTAAAATTTACAGCATTTCTATTTGAAGAAATGCAAGTTTGTGAAAATTAGGCTTGGAAAACCTATTATTGTATAATTTACTTCCAAAGCACTAAATCTATACAATAAAAGGAGATTAAATATTGCATGTAAATTTCATGGCAATAAAAACAAAACAATTGTTAAAATACTTCACATAAATTGCAGAATACCTAAAAGATGTTTTCAATATTGACTAAAAATTCTTTGTAAACTACAGCATTTAAAACAAATATGTGATTTTGTGTATTTTGAGTGTTTTTGGTCCGTTTTTTTTTTGAGTTCATACAGAGATAACTCAATCAAAAAGTGTATGTGATAACTGTAATATCTAGGAGTTATGCATCACATATAAGTAATTGATAACCTTTTCCGCAAGAAACTTTTAGCAAATGACAGAAGACCCTAATCTATGCATCTGCATTCTATGAAAGTCATATGTTACTTACTCAATTCAATTGCTTTTCTCTACTTTGCTAGGAAAAAAATTATTCTCAAGGTAAGAGCCAATAGCAATGAAAAGAAACAAAATACATAATCATCTTTATTTATTTGTGAAAATAACAAATGAAATAAAACAATTCCACTTAAGCGACTCCAATATTAGTACCTATGAAGATATTCCTGAATATCAATATCCAATGAATTTTTGGAATTTTAATTTCTACCAACATATTAAAACTAGAACAAGAAAACAAATATAGCCTTGGAGCCAACCATCACTGGACTAATTTTTTTAATTGTTTTGAAATTACAAAAGGATTGATACCATTAAGAAAATGATTTTTTTGGAAATCAATTAAAAGTGTTTATTACTTATTATAACTCAAATACCAATCAAGAGTATTTTTATACAATCATTACAAATATCATTTTATTACTATAGTAAAATAGAATAAAAGACCAGTCCCAATAAATTATCATTATTCTTAATTCTTAATTATTACCTTAATATCTTAAACAAACTAAATAGTCATGTCTTTAACATAAACATAAATATTCTATACTTTTTACCTAACATTTTCCAGGGGCATGTATTCATGTTTCTAAGAAATGTTCACAGCAGTTAAATGGTGCTTTTGTGAAATTAATGTGATATATTTTGTTGTTGTTGTTTGCAAGGCCTGGGCATTATTCCTAAGCCTTTTTATGCTCAAAGCCAGCATTCTACAACTTGAGGCACAGAGGTAATTCCGGTTTTTAGTGGTTAATTGGAGATCAGAATCTAACAAGTACTTCTTTAGTGGGGGGATCCAGTAGTGGGGCCTGGGGGCTGTCCCTCAGCTCTTCAGTTCAAGGCTAGTGCTCGACCACTTGAGATACAGAGCCACTTCCAGCTTTTTTTCTTTTTGCTTATGTGGTGCTGAGGAATCTTACCCAGGGCTTCATGCATGCAAGGCAAGGGCTCTACCACTAAGCCACCTTCCCAGCCCCCTAACAAGTACTTTCCTGTCTGAACTAGTTTCGAACACAATTCTAAGATCTCATTACCCAGAACAGCTTAAATTATAGGCACGAGTCCCTGGCGCTTGGTTGGATGTATTTTTTAAATTTTAATTATGTTTTAAGATTTTTGTTTCACTATAATATACATCGTTCTACACATAAATTCATATATATGTATATATTTCTGATGACAAATAATCTCTAAAAATGTATGTCTTTCTACATTATATATATATATATATATATATATATATATATATATATATATATATATATATGTTGCTGAACACAGACTTACTCTAAAACTTTTATGCTATTTTTTTACCTTTTTCATTTCAAAGACATACAGTCTATTGTTCCAAAAGTTTCCTAGAATAGAATAATTAATATTTCAATAGAATGTAGAATCTATTACTTTCAAGGTAATTTTAGATATACACATGATATTGCAGTAACATTTATACTATATTACTTGAAATAATTCTGTTCACACTCTTAAATCTTTGTGTGTAGTGATGGGGAGAGAGGAAGTTATTTCATACTGGTTAGGAATTTGCAATGCTTCCAAAATCTATTCCATAATTTGATATAAGCATGTAGTCAATCTACCTGTTATGGTTTAGTATTTTTGTTTCTTTATTTGTGCAAATTTTTAATATGCATGCATGCACAGTGGTAACATTAAAAATATCAATCGAGATTTTGTGGGTATTTATATTTCTCTTGGGAAAACTAATGAGCTCCAAGAAAATGTCCATAAGGAGCCTTCTAATTCCAATATCACGGTTTGTCTTACAATGCTTTAAATTCTACACACTCTAATGTGGACATAGGGTCATATTGTGGAACTTTTCTCCTCAGAGAGTTAGTACTACACTATTGCTTAACATGGACATTGTACCTTCATACATAGACAGGGCATGTGCAAAGAAGAAGTGGTAGTTGAACAATTTTCTTATCAGTTTTTACAGATGAAATGGAAATAGAGCAAATATGAGCTCAAAAGGAATGTGCAAAGAAGACAAGGGCACAAAATAGAATGTGCCAAGAAATGCTGAAGTATAATTTCAAATAATGTGCTCAGGTGTGAGGGTGTGTTCAAAGTACAAATTCAGACAATGTACTTGGATATCTTGGGGAAAAACCTGCTTTAACCTATTCTGGGATAATTGTACAAGTACAAGCCCTTAACTCTGACTTTAATCAGCCACAACATCATCAACCAGGGACTATTTTCCAACTGCAAAGTGAGAAAAAAAGGGCTCATCACAGTTAGTGTTCAGGTTAAAGCAATGGCAATCACATAACTTTTCTATAATTCTTCAATTGTTTTGGAGCATTAAAATAGGAAAAAGCCAAGTAATTATTTTGCATGAACCTAAATTAAGTAGGATGTATTCTATTGGTCTCTCTTTAACTTGAAAGTTATACATTATGTCTTTTTATACTCTATCATGGGACAATGATATGCGGTCAGTCATTTTCTTCTCTTCCCCTTCTTTTGCCCTTCCACTTACATAATTGTTATTTAAAGAGACATACTTAAGCTTGCATTTCTAAATTCTTCAAAATTATCTGAACTACTTTATACTTCTGGAAGCCTTCTATATCTTTCTCAAGGGAAATATTTTTGTCACTACCATTTTTATTCTCTATGATATTGGATATCTTCCTGCCTAATTCAGTGCAAGATATACACGAGACTCATCCAGATATCTCAAAACTCGTACCACCATGAAAATCCTATCTTACTTAGAAATCATGCTTTTAGAATGTCTGGGGAAGTGGCTTCTCTCATTTTTGAATGACACTAAGTGATAGTTATATGCAGTCATGTTTTAAACCAATATGCCACTCAGTAGATGAACGAATTGACAAAATGTGGTTTATGTATGCACTGGAAAGACTTGGAAAAATCCTATGAAGTAAAATAAACAAGACACAAAGAAACAGATTCCGTGGTTTCCTCATTTGTAATAAGTTAGAAATGTCTAGGATAGTCTTAGCAGTTGAGCAAAATTGCTCAATAACTATGTTTTTATGACCATATAAGATGATGATGAGCAAAATGACCTCCTGGATATGGGAACAGAATTTTCTGTTTGTGGTTGTTGTTTTTAATGTACTATGTGATTTCTTTTTTCTTTTGTGTTTTCTCTTTGGTTTATCCCCTGTTATATTTGATTTCAGTATCCTGTGTATTGTAGATACATTTATCTTAATTTGGCAAGGGAGGATGCACAATGAAATGGCGAGACAAAGAACAAAGGCCAAACCAATGCAATAGCAATACTCAAAAACAACATGTTGGAAATTTACATTACAACTTATGAGCTGTATAGGGGTGAAGGAAAACTGTGAGAAAAATGAGGGAGCAGGTAAAAAGTTCAACATGTTATGTATTCAAACCTTACAATTACTGCAACCCCTTCTATATAACACCTTGATAATAAAATTATATTAAAAATGAGCTGCATAAAATATAATTTCACTGTATTGGTATAGTAAATATTATTCCATGTGTATTACCTTTTTAAGAAATGAACATTTTGGCTACTAATTTGAATTAATTACCCCTTTATCAGAGGGTCATCATCTTAAATATTATGAAACTATACAATATTTTCAGAATTTACTTGCCATTATTTTGAAAAAAACATTATTTTAGTATTGTCTCATACTAAAACAGAAATAGTTCCATTCTATGGAAACTCTTAACTTTTCAAACTGAATAATTGTTAAGAGGGCAGAGTATATGTGTTCTTCAAGATTCCTATTATTACTAACTACTCATTTTCAAATTCTGAACATGCCATACTAGAGACATTCAAAAGAGTACCTGTTTGCATTTTATTTAATTCTGCAATAGGTGCAGTTTTCAATGTGGCATTACATATTTAAATTCAACAGAAAAAATAGCCACAGTCTGGTAGAAGGTAAAACTAAGAAGTATCTATATTAATTCCTCTAGAGTAAACATTTGTTCATCAAAGTAAGCCATTATTTCTATGACCATCAATCCCAAGTTTTCTGCCATAAAGTCATCCTAGCTCAACAATTTCCAACTTGTAATGTGCACCTTAAAATTCCTTAATTTCACAACAGGACAAGCATATAATTATTGTGAAAAAATACTACACTTCTGCTAATATGATGCCCTTCGTATTGTAGAAAGAACACTACACTAAACTTTGCTGCATCATTTTCCACCAGTGTTATTCTTTTTTTTTTTTTCGGTCTTGGGGCTTGAACTCTGGGCCTGGGCACTGTCCCTCAGCTCTTCAGCTCAAGGTGAGCGCTCTATCACTTGAGCCACAGCGCCACTTCCGGTTTTCTGGTGGTTTACTGGAGATAGGAGTCTTATGGTCACTCCTGCTCAGGCTGGCTTTGAACCACGATCCTCAGATCTTAGCCTCCTGATCAGCTAGGATTACAGGCATGAGCCACGAGCGCCCGGCTCCAGTGTTATTCTTGAGATCAGAACACTTGCAAATATTATTTACAGTTATATATTTTATCTATCATAGACATTCAGGAGATCTGAATGTCTGAATATTAAGATATGAAGACCCTGGTTCAAATTCCACCCAGGAAGGAAGGTTCCTTAGATTCTTACCTCCAATAAACTGCTCACGAAAAGTGGCACTGAGGTTCAAGTGGTAGAGCAGTAGCCTTGAGCAAAAGCAGGCTCAGAGACAGTGCCCAGGCCTAGAAGTTAAGCCCTAGGACAAAGCAAACAACAAAACAAAAACAAACCCTAACCCTAACATTTTTCTCATTGTATACAGAGGTACATAATTAAGGAAATTTCTTCCTGTGTTATGTATAGAAAAAAAAGATGTAGAAAAAAAAGATGTCACACAATTACTGTCTTCATACCATGTTACAGCAAAGTCTCAAAAAATTGCTCTTTTGCTAAATTCATAAATTAATAGCATCAAATTGTTGGCAACTTTATCGAGATTATTCACATTATCATGTTACTTATGAACTGTTGAAATTAACTATTAACTAAATTCTAATTATACCTCACTTGACGAATATTTTAGGCAAATAGAATGCCAGAATCATTTGTGAATTTGTAAATTAAACCTTCTACTTAAAAACAATTTTATAGTATCTAATAGAATATTAAATTACAAACAAAAATATTTATTTCAAATCTCAATTCTTATTTAGTCAGGTCTACAAAGTCCTACATTAAATGAACTTTCCTGTTTCTCTAGGCTTAAACTTCTGTAATCCTTCATCATTTCTTTGGAATCTAACAGAATGATTATTGCTCTTTCAAATTCTTGGTTGGGAATCATGTGCTCTTTTGCATCTAGTAATGTTCTGTAATGAAAACGATATTTAAACACAACTGAGTTTAAATATATGAGTTGCAGTTCAATAGGAAACTTGACTTCTCAAAACGTAATGACAAAATTAGCCCAAACTTCCAACTGTGTGTTTCTTTCTGACTTATTTTTTATTCCTTTCTTGGTTTGTTTTATTGAGATAAAATTATACTACCTAGTCCAGTGAAAGTATCACTATGTCATTCCATTCTCTAATTACCTGTTTAAGTCTGAGTGATAGAATTCCTGGCTTGTATCACATTGTCTTACCATAGTTTGTTGGTTTATTTAATCTAGATACAGACTAGAAATTCTGAACTGCTCCAATAATATTTTCCGCTAGACTGATGGCTCAGACTGTTCATGTACTATTTTCAAAGATGTTCTAACATTTGACACAGGATATGAACATTTTCAGATACACCTGAAGGGGTCTGTGATTCATTTCTTCCTGGATCCGATCCCTTTATTAATGATGACTTGATTTTCTTACTATTTTTGTTCCCACCTACGTAATATTCTCAAGCTTTTTGGGGAAATTTCACTTGAAGACTTTCTAGTATTAAAAATTATCACTTGATTTTAGTCTTACTTAGGACATATTTTCTAACTTTTCTACAGAATCTGAGAGTTGTTCCAAATGTGTGTTTTATCATATAAGTGCCTCTGTGTATATGTGCGTATTTGTATGTATGTATGTATGCAAAAACCTCATGCTCTTCTTCAGCAATCTTGCTCATAACTAGTACTCCATCACTTGAGCCATTCTTCTAATGCATCTTTTGGCTGGTTAATTATAGTGTCTCAAAGACTGTTTTGCCCAAGCTGGATGCAAAATGAACTTCCCAGACTCCTTTGCATTCTTAAGTTTTATTTCTCCAGGGGTATCAACTTTTGAACTACAACCATTTTTGTGAGTGTAAAATCTCAGCTGTAGCCCAGATTTTTAACTCAAGTTCATATAAAGATAAATGAACATACACATTACGTATGCTGAGTGTACACTGTTTTCACATTTCTATGTGATCCTAAGAAGGGTTCAAGTGGCTCACACCTGTAATCCTAGCTAATTAGCAGGCTGAGATCTGAGGATTGCAGTTCAAATCCAGCATGAGTAGGAAAGTTTCTGAGGCATTTATCTCTAATTAACCACAAGAAAACTGGAAGTGGTGTGAGTCTCAAAGGTATAGAAAAAGTTTTGAGCTGAAGAATAGAGGGATAGTGCCCAGGCCCGGAGTTCAGGCCCCACTACCATCAAAAAAAAAGAAAGAAAGAGAAGAAAAAAAGAAATGTGATCTTAGCCACTAGTTTATTGCTAGTATAATTCCTGCTTTCTCGACATGGACTTTTTTCCAGTTAAGTCCATGGTCTTATCTCTGACTTGATTGGAACCAGAATTATTCTTCCATTCTACTTTTTACAAATCTGCATGATTAGCTATCATGATTTAGAGCTAGTAGAAGAAAGAGAGTGGTCTCACCCTTCATGTTCCACTTAGTAGTAATGCTTTCTCTATGTCACTCCCATAGATCTACATACTGGCCTTGGCTTTATTATTTCAACGTTGTCTTATTTTCAGAGTCTTCTATCGAGTATTGAACCATTATACTTAAATACAGAACTTCTCTTCCTCCTATACCTATTGTTTCTCCTTCTGTTAACTTATGTACACTTGGGTAATAATGCACAACACAAACACTGACCAAATAAAACGTTTCCGAGAACCTTCTTCCCACTTAAAATTTGTCTTAATTTACAGAGCACTTAGGAAATTTGAACTTAATGTGCTCCAGGATAATGTTTTTTTTCATGTTTTTTTATTGTGAAAAGGGTGGACAAAGGGGTTAGAGTTACATAAGTTAATGACTACATTATCTAAGGAGCATTGTAACCTCCTCTTTTGTCTTTCCCCTGCCATCCCTTTTCTCCCCACCACACCAACTCTCCCCTCCTATCCCCAAGTTGTAAAGTTCCTTTCAACATAGTGTCTTGTTCATCTCATTGTTACAACAGGTCATACTGTATCCTTGATTTACCATTTTATTTCCCTTCCCCTCCCCACATTAGAAAAATGCGTATGCACGATGCAGTTAACCGATATCAAACAGTGGAAACGGGTTATACCATGGAGGAAGAAAATAGAAGAGAAACAAAAAAATCACATAATACATGTTAGATACATTAAAAACAAAAGTAAAAGGGCTGGGATGTAGCTCAGTGGCAAAGCGCTTGCCTAGCAAGTGCAACGTCCTGGGTTCGATCCCCAGTACCAAAAAAGAAAAGACAAAAAAAATACAGTTAACCATGGGACCTATGTTTCTTTGGGCCTGGCTTACTTCACTTAATATAATTTTTTCCAAACCTTTCCATTTCCTAACAAACGGGGAAATGTCATTCTTTCTGATGGAGGCATAGAATTCCATTGTGTATATATACCACATTTTCTTGATCCATTCATCTACTGAGGGAAATCTGGGTTGGTTCCATATTTTAGCTATGGTAAATAATGCTGCAATAAACATAGTTGTGCTGGTAGCTTTAGTGTGGTCTTGTTTGTAAACATTTGGGTAAATGCCCAAAAGTGGGATTGCTGGATCATAGGGGAGATCTATGTGAAGTCTTTTGAGGAACCTCCATACTGCTTTCCAAAGTGGTTGAACAAGTTTACATTCCCACCAACAGTGAAGTAAGGTTCCTTTCTGTCCACATCCCCTCCAGCATCTGTTGTTGTTAGAGTTCTTGATTTTTGCTGTTCTAACTGGAGTGAGGTGATATCTCAATGTTGTTTTGATTTGCATTTCTTTTATGGCTAGGGATGTTGAACATTTCTTCATGTGTCTATTGGCCATCCTTCTTTCTTCTTCAAAGAAGCTTCTCTTTACGTCTTTCGCCCACTTATTTATTGGGCAGTTGTTTCTTTGCCGATTTGTTGTTGGGTGGTTTAATTTTTTGAGTTCCAAGTATATTTTAGATATGAGACCCTTGTCCGTTGTATGGCTAGTAAAGATCTTCTCCCAATCCGTGTGCTTTCTATTGATCTTGCTAGCTATGTCATTTGCCCTGCAGAAGCTCTGCAACCTTATGCAATCCCATTTGTCCAACCTTTCTTTGATTTGTTGTGTTTCCGGGTCTCTATTCAGAAAATTTCAGCCTGAAACAAGGAGACCTAGGGTTTCTCCTATTCCATCCTGTAATGTTTTTAGAGTGTCTGCTTTGAGTTCAAGGTCTTTGATCCATTTGGAGTTGATTCTGGTGCAGGGTGATATATAAGGATCTAGCTTTAGTTTTCTACGTGTAGTTAACCAATTTTGCCAGCACCATTTACTGAAGAGGCTGTCTTTCTTCCATTCTATTGTTTTAGCTTCCTTATCGAAGATTAGATGGCTATAGGTCTGTAGGTTCATTTCTGGGTTTTCAATTCTATTCCATTTGTCCTGAGGTCTGTTCTTATGCCAATACCAAGCTGTTTTGATTACTATGGCTTTATAATAAAGTTTTAAATTTGGTATTGATATTCCTCCAGCAGTGTTCTTTCCGTTGAGGAGCGTTTTTGCTATTCGGGGTCTTTTATTGTTCCATATGAATTTTTGGATTGCCTCTTCTATTTCCTTGAAGAATGAGGGTGGAATTTTGATAGGTATCGCGTTGAATTTGTAGATAGCCTTGGGAAGTATTGCCATAAAGGTCAGATAATGTAATGTTAGGAAAATGAACCCTTAAATATGTATTTTAATGTTTTCGTTTCTTTCATGCATGTGTTTCTAACGCATTTATAAGATTATTTCTTTGTTGCTTTGTATGTCCCTCCCCCACAGTGTAACCCCCGCTTTCAGTATATTTGATGTCAGTATAACATGTGGAGGAGATGGGGACAAACAAGTCGTTTAAGGATTCAGGTGGACCTGTTGCAACAATGAGAAGTACAAAATGTCATGACAAAACCAGCTTTACAATGTCGGTGTGTGGGGGGAGGGTGGTATGATTGGGTGGGGAGGAAGGGGAAGGCTGGGAAGGGAGGTGAAGGTTAAGCAAAGGAGGAGGCTGCAATGCTTGGTAAGAAATGTATGCATTATCCTGCCCATGTAATTGTAACCCCTCTGTACAGTATGTTCTCAAATAAAATAAAATAAATACAGTTAAAAACAATAGTAAAAAAGAAAAAAAAAACAAGTTGTGTCCCTATTTTGGGGCTCATTTCACTTAACATAGTCTTATATGGCCATATGAACATGGATAATGTTTTATAAATCATTTAAATTCCATATTTTCTCGTTACTAAGTTGTCTCTGAAACACGTGTTACCTCATGCCCAAAGATGTCTTTGTGCTATTTCAATTAAGCTAGAAAACATTCATTTTTCCTGGAGCAGCACCGTAGATTGTTACTGGAACTAATTGGAAGGAACTGTTACAGGAAGTAGAAACTGAATCCAGGAAAGAAATTGAACATAGAGAATTGACAAAGTTCAACTTAATTTGTGTGATCCTTTTACTGTACAAGAAAATAATCCAAGGCTTGAAGGAATCACTGTTCCTGACTTTTTCGAGTGTGTTCTTTACTCATAAAACTTTCTGTAAACTTCTAGTTGAGAGTATTACAAAAGGAAACAATATGCCATTTGAAGGCAAGCATAGAAAAAATGGAAATAACATTGTTGTACAATCTTCTGCAAAGAAATAAAGACACGGAGGTTTTAAAATGTCTTATGCATGGATATTTAACTCTTGAGATGATTCTCTTTTAAAAGTCAGATATCTATTCCATTATTCTGGTCCTCAGTTCACCATATCAATAAGGATTCCAATAAGGATCCAGTGAGTATGATCAGCAAAAGGAGCCTCTTTTCAAACCAGTGCTTTAAGGATGGTCCAAAAAAATATTTGGCTTTTTTTGTTTCATGTTTTTTTGTTTCGTTTGAGCTGCTTCTGGGGCTTGAACTCAGAGGCTAGACCCTGTCCCTGAACATTTGTCTTTCCTGCCCACCTGCCCCCAAAGCTAGTACACAACTGCTTGAGACAAAAGTCCACTTCCAGATTTTGGGGGTTTAATTAGAGATAAGAATTTGACAGATTCTCCTGCCTGGGTTGGCTTTGAACTGAGATAGTAAGAAAGCTAAGTGACACCAACTGTATGGACTTCTCTTTTGAACAAAGAAATATTAGATGAAGTTTATTATAAAGGTAATATTTGACAATTTTTAAAAGAAGAGAATACATCCAGCAAAGAAGCCATAACTTAAATAATTCAGCAAAAGTAGGTGAATCATATTGGAAACTTTTCTTCAGCTTGGGAAGATTACTATTGACTTCGTAGTTCCTTTTGGGGAAACTAAAATTATATTTGACTTTTTTTGTTGGTCGTGGGGCTTGAACTCTGATCCTGGGCACTGTTCCTCAGCTCTTGAGCTTAAATTGTGTGCTCTACCACTTTAGATATAGCACCACTTCCTGGTTTCTGGTGGCTAATTGGAGATAAGTGTCTCATGTACTTTCCTGACCAGGTTAGCTTTGAACCATAATCCTCTGGTCTCAACCTCTTGAGTAGCTAGGATGACAGGCGTAAGCTACCAGCACCCGGCTCATATTTGCATTTATGTGCACTTAATGACACTGTAGACAAAAAATGAAAATTTGAATCAAATGATGACATTTCAGCTTTTCAGAAAATTTGAGGTAGCAATTAATATGTCTTTATTTCCCATGCTGTTAAATTAATGAGTCATGAGCTATTGGACTCTTACTTTAGCATCCTCTAATGTCTGCGATGGTGGACTTAGTATAAATAATTGTTAGTAAAGAAATATAGAAAGCCTGATATTTTTAGAAAGCAATGGAGATCAGATAGGAAAGAACAACATAGAATGACATATAATTTATCACACAGAGATTAAGAATTAGCCTAAGTGATATAGAATGCTAAAGGTAATGAAGAATAAGCTTGGTTGATAACTAGTTCTTCAATAACAAATTATGGTTCCCTAGAACAGTTTCTGGTATAATTTAGTTATTATTATTGTAAGGTCCACTCCTGGATGGCTAACAGACTCCACCCTTCTCTCAGCAAAATCTCCACCCAGTACCTGCGTTACCTAGGCAACTGGGACACCTGGAAGTGGTCACATCTGCATCCGCTGAGGTCATACCTGAATTTGATGTGGCCACACCTTTCTGCGCCCATATGCTAGATAAGGCCTACCACAGGCCCAGACGTCCTCTCTCTGCTCTTTTGTAGCTCTTTCTCAGCTCTTTCCTTCTCTTCTCTTTCCTAGCTCTCTCTTTCCCATCTCTTTCCGAGATGCTCTCTTTTCTAGCTCTTTTTTTCTCTTTTGTAGCTCTTTTTTCTTTCCCAGCTCTCTCTCTTTCCCAGCTCTTTCTCTTTCCCAGATCTCCCAGCTCTCTTTCCCAGGCCTTTCCCCACTGCGTGGAAGACCAAGATGGCCTGGTGCCAGCCAGAACGAAGAATAAACTTACTCCTTACCTGAATACCATGTTCATGGTGCTGTTCTTACTCAGCTACCTCTTTTTAAAAAAAATGTAACAATTGTCATTTATTTCTTTGATCTGGATTATTCCTTCACTTCTATCACAACTATTAATTAGCTGGAGCCTTTTTGGTGCAATAACTGACCAAAAAGATTTATAATTCTCACTTAGACTACCCTACACATTGTGATTAGCAGTGAGCACTCAAAAGCCTGGAATCTTTGAATTTCCAGGATTAATATTCACCTGATATCTAAGCACATTCCTGACATTAATTGCTGTGACTTACTAACAAAACCTTTTTTTTAAATCAACACAGCCTTCTAATATAGGTAAAATACATGAATTAAGAACGATTGTTAAGTCATAATTGGAAGGAGCAATTATATATTCAAATATAGGTTCTTTATTTGGCATTTACTAGGTAAATGCATTTTTTGCCAGTCCTGGGGCTTGAACTCAGGGCCAGGGAACTCTTCCTGAGATTTTTCTCTTTTTATTTTGCTTAACGCTTGCACTCTACCACTTGAAGCACAGCACCACTTCCTTTTCTGTTTTTGTGGTACTGAGGAATTGAAGCCAGGGTTTCATGCATTCTAAGCAATCACTGTACCATGAAGCCACATTCCCAGAGCTCTAAATGAATTTATTAATATGGCATTACTTTTTCATTCAATTGCTATGTACTATAATTTAGGCTTGGTGGTAGAAAAGGAAGTGGAAAACAATACTAAGTCCAGTAAGGCTGACATTCCTATCACATCCCTACAGAAGTACAGTGTGAAGACCTGCAGGACTCATAGGGATGTTGCATGTTATATTATTATATAAAAAAAACATAAAAAGTCATCCCCGACATCCATAACATTCTGCTTCCACTTTCAAGTTCAAGAGTCAAAAATCGAAGCCTTTTTAATTGATTGGGTGTATTTCCTAGGAAGGAAGAAGGAGGATGTGGAAGATGATGTTGGAAAAATATGTATATTGGCTCCCAGTCCACATTTTTTGCAATTTTAAAACGTGCTACTGACGAACTCTCACATCTACTTGAATATGCTGTCTGCACAAAATGCAGATAAATGAATACATTTATTCTGGTGGATAGTCACATATATTAACGAAATCCAGTTCTCGAAAAAGTTACCAGTATAAATTATTGTCTATAAAATGGTTTCATCTCCTAGCAGAACAAAATGTAGTATTGAATTCTTTGAGATTTTATGCTGCTTCAGTATTAAGATGTTCTCTAATTCCAGTAACATGGAGCATAAAAGACATGATTTGAAGATCTCAGTAATTTTAGGAACAAAGGTACTTAATACTTTCCTTCCTGCAGAGACATGTGATGGCAAGTATGACTGATTGTATTATAGTTCTCTTCTTTTTCCTCTTTATCTCAAGTGTTGCATATCTTGGCATATTAGACTGTCCTGCATCAGCTTCCTGTAGGTGAGATTTACCTCTACTCTGCAATGTCAAGATTGGTCATGTGACTTACTTCGGCTTACAAAAATGAACCAGAAGTGGTGAAAGGCTATTTCTAGGGGAAGATTTCTATCCCATTGTTTGTGTCTAAGAGCTAACTTTTTTTCCCTTAGCTATAAAAATAGCATATTTCCAGAGGGAATCTTTTTTCAACTTATATACTGGAAGAATATAGCATGTAAAATGAGGCAAAACTCAAACACAGAAAGAATTAAGCGAATATTAGAATGTGATACTAATGTTAATTTCTTACCATTCTTGTATGACTACAGCAAATCAGAATTTAAGAAATACTAAACAAGTACTAAAAAAAGATAACACTTCCTGTTTGATACTATTACATTTTTTAAACAAATAAGCATTCTCTATGTGATCACTTGAGGGGTTAACTTTTTCTATAAATGTATTTAATCACTCTAGAGCACTGTATATAACATCCACAATCATTATCAAGAACTTGTGATTGAGATGAGGAAGAACAAAATATCTAGAGTTCTCACTTCTCTTTTCCTCTTCTCCTTTTTCTACTGAGAATTTTTATCCTTTCTCCAAATTCTCCTTTTAATAAAGAAAGAATGACACATGTGGATATCAAGCAAAAGGCTTCAAAGCCAGAATTTCATTCTTTCAGAAATAGATGAAATAAATCAGAGTGGTTCAAGGAAGAAGCAAAGCATGATTTTTCCCCTTTCTGGCTTCAACAATAGAGTCTGAACACGACTCTAAACATCTAATAAACAATTTGCCTTGGCTAATTTTTTTAAAATATTGTTTTTTAATAAATAATAATTTTAACAATTAAAAATTTTAAATATATAGTAATTTGTTGTTTGCTTTTGGTAGTCATAAAATAAGACTGCATTAACATTGTGTGAGTTGAGAGGCTAAATTTTATAAGAATCCAAACAAAATGAAAAATATATGATGTTAAGATAAATAGCTTTTAGGTACATTTTCAATATGACATATACACAGGGACATCTTTTTTCTTCTTTTCCTCTCCACATTTCAATAAGCAGTTCATGTAATTCAAATAGCTGTGTTTCTTTCAGAAATAGATTACACATGAACAAGTTAAAAGACGAGAACCAGTATTGGTAGTGCATTCTTTAAAAATAGCAGTCACATAACTATTAACCATAATTCCAAAATAACAATTAATCAAATGCTCTTGAAAAGAGAAGATTGTAAGCAGAATATTCAAAAAGTGATAGTGCTAGAACTGCTTCAGGAGCTGCTGTCTGACATTTAAGATTGCTAGTACATGACAATAAGGATTAAATGCTTTCAGGAACCCAATTTTTTCTAGTTATATTTTACTAAAGAAATATGTTGTTCAAAATTAATGAAAGGGTAACAGGTTATAACCTGTAGAAAGAATGCTTACACACTCATTGTGGTAGGCAGTAAAATACCTTCCCAAAATATCTATAGTCCCGAAATATCTAATCCATAAAATGTTGATTTACATTTTATATATAAGGTTGTAAAATATCACCTTTCATTACCCAAGGAACACAAATTTGAATAATTATCAGATGGGCAAAGTATACTCAAAAGTCCAAGCTGTAGTTCGAAAGGGACATCATTAGGTAAGAATCATCAGAATGATGTAAAGATGCTACATTACAATATAAAGGAAAAGACAAGAACACAGATTCTGAAGTTTCTGGAAAGCAGAACAGGAAATAAATGCTTTTTCCACTAGAATCACTTGAAAAATATTTTAGCTCTGTAGGGGGCTCAATTTTAATCCAGTGAGACTTATTTTAGATTTCTGTCCTTTAGAAATGTAAATGATAAATATGGATTATTCAAGCCAATTATCTTATAGAAATATTTTACATCAGATTTGTTGTGGTAAGCTAACTCAACTACAACCTTTTCCTGATGCAACTACAAGGATACCACACGTCCTAGTTTCTGAGAATAAGAAAAAGTTGCCACCAGCTTTGTACACATGTATGATATACATACTACTAAGGGCCTTGCATTAATGAAGTCTTGAATTCCTAAATAATATTTAAACAAGAAGCTCCCTATCTTCATTTTCACATTTGGAGATCACTAAGTACCAAATTTATGTAGAAGGCTAGGGTAAGAATATAGAAACAAAATCTGTCTCCTATTATTATAAAGATAATTTATGTCATTTTGATTTACAGTTTCTAAGGTAATAAAAAAAAAAGGTAAAACCGAAACAGTAACTCAATTTTCTCTCCTTCTTAACTTTCCAACAGAAATTAGAGAATCCCGTAAAGATAAGCAATCCCAGGATGGTATAGGATGTTATAGGATCACCAGATCGTGAAAAAGAAGTTAACAAAAATGGGTCCCATGGAACAATGGGAAACAAAATCTACACCTACAGATTGTGATATAGCTAGAAAATAGTTTCCACTATGCTAAGTCTTTGACATTTTAGATTTGTTTACACAGCTACTTTCATCTCTTAGGAAATTACTTTATTAATACTCAAGGGTTTGCAGCGTATGACCCAGGAACAAATAATGCTTCTAAATGTAAACAAGCAGGATACTATGAGTAACCAAGGCATTGCTATAGCTGATAAAGAAGAATGATCTTGGGGCATAGTCATACCTTTCCTCTTCTGCAACATTAGAAGTCCTAGTCTAGATATGTAAAACATTAATAAAGGATTTTTTAATTTTTTTTCGTTCACACTAAAGCAAATACACTTTTCTTTTTTCCAAACCTGACTTTGAAAGAGTCAGACCCTCACCATTATTTTATAGACAAACATTTACTGCTTTGACTTAGGTGTTTTCTTGACTTTGGGTGTTGCTATTATTTTGGCAACTACATAGAATAACAAGATAAATCCCTTTTGCTTATTTTGGATTGTTCAAAGTCAAGCTGCCTTCAGTTTTCTGTTCCCTTCTTCACTGCTAATTAAAGTTTAATTATTGCTCTTTAAATGATAACAAAAACGTGATACTTTAACGTATATTCTCATTGAAACCAGTGAAAACAGGAGTGTCTGCGATTGTTATATAATTGTTTTCAAATATTTTTCTTGGCTATTTTCATTATTGCCTTTTTTCCTGTCTTCTAATCAGGAACACAAGGTTACACAAAATATCTTCCTAAGGAATAGGATGTTAGGCAGAAAAAAAATAGATATATAATTGAAAGTTTTCATCTCTTAAGAGACTGAAAAGATCAAAAGACATTTTGTTATAACTTGTACGGTTAAGATGACTTGAATGTTTTGGTTCTTTTTTTTTTTTTTTGTCGGTGGTGGGGCTTGAACTCTGGGCCTGGGCGCAGAGCTCAGCTCAAGGCAAACACTCTACCACTTGAGCTACAGCGCCACTTCCGGTTTTCTAGTGGTTTATTGGAGATAGGAGTCTCACGGTCTTTCCTGCCTGGGCTGGCTTTGAACCACGATCCTAAGATCTCAGTCTCCTGAGTAGCTAGGATTACAGGCGTGAGCAACCAGCGCCCAGCTAATGTTTTGGTTCTTAAACTAAGTGAAATGCATGCAAAATATTACAGTTGTTCCAAAAAATTATTATGGTTTATACATTTATGCTTCAATGAGATGAAACCTCTTACATGTTTGGAGGGCATATTTATTTTACGGTAGAAGGATTAATGTTAGAAAGCCAAGGGAGGTTCCTAAAACAACACTGCCTATCACGTATCAGTTAATTATACTTATGGCATATAAGTATATAAACATACAGTTATGAATTGAGTGAGAAATATGTGATTTACACAATTGATTCAATAACAACTAGTATATCTAGTGAGGATTTAAAAGTTTTATTATACATATTTTAACATTTATGCCAAAATATTTGTTTATTTGTAACTGTTTATTTTTAATTTTTGTCGGTCATGGAGCTTGCAATCTTCACCTGGACGATATCCGTCAGGTCTTCAGCTCAAGACTAGTGCTCTTCCACTTGAGCCACAGCCAGTTTTCTGGTGGGTATTTGGAAGTAAGAGTCTCACGGTCTTTCCTGCCTAGGCTGGCTTTGAACAATGATTCTCACCTCTCAGCCACCTTAGTAGCTAGGGTTACGAGCATGAGCCATTGGCGCCTTGCAACATAATTATTTTTTACACATTTATGAAGTATGGAGTGATAATCCCATTCATTTATATATTGTTTAATGATCAAGCCACACCATATCCATTAATTTCTGCATGTAACATTTCTTTATAGGGAGAATGCTCAAAAACTTATCTTCTGGCTGTGATGAAATATCTATTCTTAACTATAATCACTTTGCTTCTTGTAGGATAAAATTAATATAGTTACTTTTAGTCATGGAAGTCTGCTAATTAAAACATGAATTGTAAAGTGAAAGAAGTTCATAGCTCCATTACTTGTTTAAAAAATAATTATGCATTTTTTTCAATTTTATTTCTTTGGGAATGTGTAGTATTCATTGATTTAACTGTTAAAATGGATAACAGTTACATTATATCAAGTAGATTCAAACTTGTATTTTAAAATTGCACACTTAACACAAATATACTTCCACATTCTTCTAAGACATAATAAAAATAATGGTATAGCAAAGCTTGGTGTTAGTTGTTCATGTGTAGAATCCTAGAAGCTCAGGAAGCTAACACCTGAAAATTTTAGCTCAATATCAGTCCAAACAGACAAAATGTGAAAACTTATCTCCAATTATCCAGCAGGAGGCAGAAGGTGTGGATGTGGCTCAAGGAATAGCCTGTCATCAGCTATGAGCAAAAAACACAAGGGAGATCATTAAACATTGAGTTCAAGCCCCAAAATGGCATATACACACAAGACAACAAAAAAAATTAGTATGAACATCAATAATGAAGACAAAATTGTAGAAAAGATCATGAGAAATGTTGTGAAAACATCTGGAAAACAAATTATTAGACAGAATTTTGATTCATGACAGGTAAAAGTCACAGTATAATTTGGACAATCTCATTGTAGTCATTTGTGTTGAAACCTGGCTATTGGGTAACATGTGAAAGAGCAGACTGGATTACCTGACATATCAGACTTCGTCTGTAACTATGTATCATCCCACTCTGCAAAAATCTAAAATCGTGCTTGTTAATTTAAAAAGAACCTCATGTTAGAGACTGTTTGGTCCACACAGACTGGGGTCCTTATTTTGAGGTTTCAGACCAGTGCTTTTTTTAATAACCACTCCTCTTTTACCCCTCTTCCCTGTTGCAGCTATCCCTTACTAAACTGGCACCAAGCCAAGGCTTTGAACTAGACCCTCCCCCGCCTTAGTCCCTCCCTTTCTCCAGCTACAACTCAGTTCACATATTATCACTCTTTTAGCATTAGTTATTTTCTTAATAATCCTCACCAGAAAACTCTTATATTCATGTAAACCCACTATAAATAACCTAGTTAGAAAAGGAAGAAAGGCATTGGCTGAGACACTCATTTGTAGGTTTGTTCCCTAATAAATCTGTGCTACACTATCTTTGTTTTTCATGGCTTTTGAGTCTGACAAATGATTGATTTGGTTTGATGTAATCCCATTTATCCAGACTTACTTTGGAAGTTTCGACCTGTGCCAAGGAGCCCCCATGTTTCCCCCTAACTCTTCCTGTAATATTTTCAAGGTATCTGGACATACATTGAGGTCTTTGATCCATTTGGAATCGATTCTGGTATAGGGGGATATATAAGGATATAACTTCAGTTGCCTGTGTACAGCCAATTCTACAAGCACATCTTTTTTAAGAGGCTGTTTTTCTTCCATCCTGTGTTTCTGCCTTCCTTATCAAAGATTATGTACCTATAGGTGTGGATTAATTTCTGGATCTTCAATTCTGTTGTATTGATGGAATTCTGCGCTTCCATTGGAAAAAATGCCATTACCCCATTCCTGAAGAAATGGAAAGACTGGGAAACAATAATATTAAGTGAAATAAGCCACATCCAATTAAGTATATACTGCATGGCTTTCCTCATTTCTAATAACTAGATATATCCATAAATCTACAAGGTAATGCAACAGATAATAAATGACATATAATTGCACTTGGATATGATTAACAGCACTCTAAACATTCACATGGCAAGAGCAATGGAAACTATTCTTAGGAGAGGATCACAATAGCTCAATAGCTATGTGCATATGACCAGATAAAGTGATGCTTATTGAAATGAACTCTAAGAATCAATCATACATGTGAAATACATATATATGCATATAATTTTAAAAGATGTCATATAACAACCGACTTCCCTGTAAACTCAACAGCAACATTGTAAGTTTAGAAGATAAAATTGAGGAAAGTTTTCAACACATAAACTAAAATGCATAGAGGAAAAGGGAGAGAAAAGATAAGATGGAAAGTAGAATAGTTAACTACTGAAGAACTCATAAACAATTTCCAAAACTATATAAGAGAGCTGGGGTACAGCTCAGTTGTAGAACTAGACTAATATATACAAAGCTATGGGTTCAATCTCCAAGAAGGCCTAAAAATAAGTTAATAAATAATAGTAATACAATAATTATTTTAAATAAATGCTTTCATATTTGAGAGGCCTGAATCCTCAAACAGTAAACAAAATATTCTCAATTCTTGTACCAATGACATGAAACTACAAAAATGAAGAGCAAATAGTTGCCTTTTCTGTCCTTTCCTTTTTCTGTTTTCTTTTTTTTCCTTTGATAATACTGGTGCTTGAAGTTGCCAAAGCTCTAACCACTTTATATTATTTTTCAGGCCAAGCCTCCCTTGAGCAATCATCTCTTACCTATGGCTTCCACAAACGTGAGTAACAGGGAAATTACACTATATCTAGCTTACTTTGGTTTGGTAATTTCTCACTTTTTTGTAAAAATTGGCCCTGATATCAATCTTCAAAGTCTCTGCTTTCTAATTAGCAAGGTATATTTCATCTCAAGCTTGGACCCAGACTAGTTCCCAATGTAAACATTCAATATTGACTTCTGTTTTCTTGATATCATTAAATTCTATTGAGGTTAGTATGGATCTTTATGATGTTATAAGAACACAGTTATATCCCTTGAATACTTTCCCCAGTTTCTTTAAATATTTATTGTAAGACATCACAAGTAGACATTAATATTTCACAAATACCTTAAGCAGCATTCAGTTGTTTTAATTATTTTGTTCACATATTAAGTCCAATACAATGTTATCAACTCTATATGAATATACTATATTTACAGATACGTTTCTTTACCAAAAATGAGTCTGTCTCATGCTATTCTTTTATAATTAAACCCACTTCTTCTCTTTGTCCCATCCCAAACCTGTTTCATCCTGGTAACACATTTTTTCTCTGACTTCTAGATCATGCAATAAATAAGTTTTTAAGATTGCCTTCAAATATATGATAGATTATTCCCAATTATTGTATGCCTTAATATTGTATTGCATTTATGAGAGTTGCCTTTTGGTTCTGTTATTAGAGAATGTAGCACAATCCTTTTCCCATTCACCTGAAGAAAGCCTGAATTGATTTCTATTTTTTAGAGGAAATAATGCTGCTATAATCCTCTGTGTTTTGGCTTTGGGGTGAACGTTACATTTTATTTCTGTGAGACAAAGCCTGAAGAGCTCAATTCCTGTGCTATGCTATGGGTTACATATTTCATATTCTAGGAACCTGTCACAATGTTTTCAGAAGTGGCTTTCCCATTTGACATTCCTGCCATGATCCATAGTTTCTCTGTTTCTTGATAGCATTTAGTATGGTCATTATTGTATTACATGAAGTAATTCTCATCTATATTTTATGATGTCATTTTACTTTTAATGTGCAATTATTTGATGACTAATGATGATTTTCTTGTGCTTATTTTTCACAAGATGTATTTTGCTGGTTTCAATTTTTTTTTTAACATTAGGTTTTGAGAGTTCTAAGTAGAGTCTCGATTTGAGGTATTTTTCAGGTATAGGATTTGCAAATATTTTATCCTTGAGTCTGGGTACCCTTCATCATCATCATCATTACCATCATCATCATCATCATCATCATCATCATCATCATCATCATCATCATCATCATCATCATCATCATCATCATCATCATCACTATTAGTATTACTACTATCACTTTTGTACATGTATGTATGGTCCTGGAGTTTGAACTCAGGGTCCCTGAGAATTGTTGCATTTTGTTAACAATTTACCCTTTGAGTCATGCCTCACTACTGATTTTTGTAAATTAATCAGAGATAAGATTCTCAGGGACTTTATTTTGTGGGCTGGCTTCGAATAGCAATACTCAAATCACAGCCGCCCAAGTAGCTAGGATGAGATACATAAGCCCTCTGCTCCCAATTTGTATTCACTACTTGTATATGAGCTTTCACAGACCAAATTTTATTTTACACTTTTATTGAGTTCTACTATATCAAGTTTCCTTTCCTATAAGTTTAATGCCTAAGTTAAGAATACTTCATCTCCAAAATTGTCAAGACATCTTTCTTTGATTTACATTTACATCACTCTTTTTGTTTTATATGCCATGTTTTAATCCTGCTTGAAGTTAATATTTGAATAAATTGTTATGTTTAAGTCAATGTTTATTTTTTAATTCTCCCCCAATACTTGCTAACTTATCACCACTTATTAAAGAGAATATCATTCCACAAATATTTTGTTTTACTCCTTATTAAATATTCCTTGACAATAATTATGTGGATCCAATCTGGTGCCTTATAAACCCATTGAGCTGTGTAATCTTTCCTTTACAAACCTAACAATTTTACACTAACAGCTTTAATATTGGACAGAGAAATATATTTAAGTTTATATTCCTTTGTCAATGAGTCAAAGAGTGCTGGTCAGGTGTTTTTGGAAAGTGTCAAAAACTTATAAATATTAATGCCAATGAAAAACTTTAACCTTCCTGAATAAGTTATCAAAAAACTGTCTGTTATAATATACCAACATCCAAAGAACATGAAAAGGTCATATCATGCCTAGACACTGCATACATAGAGATTAGTGGAAATAGAAACATCAATAAGATAGCCCTGCACAACCACTATATAGAAATTGGAATCCTTATACATTGGTGCTTGGCACTTAAAGTGAGATAGTCAGTTTGTTAAACATACTGGCAATCTTTTAGATATTATACATAGAGTTGCCTCTATGATCCAGCATTTTCAATCATAATTTTATATACAAAATATATTTCAACTTATGTCAAATGAGACACATGTACAAGAATAGATATTGCAAAACCTTTTATGATACAATATAATAAATTGTTCAGATGCTCATTGAGGATGTAATACAATTATACACATGTATGCAAAACAACATGAAATAAATTTACATGGACTTACTTAGGAAACATTAATATTGCATATGAAAAATGGATAAAACAGACTATATTTTCTTTTTTTTTGGTCAGGGGGGTCCCGTAGTGGGGCATGAACTCTGGGCCTGGGCGATCTCCCTCAGCTCTTCAGCTCAAGGCTAGTGCTCTATCACTTGAACCACAGCTCAACTTACGGCTTTTTTCTTTTTGCTTATGTGGTGCTGAGGAATCGACCCCAGGGCCTCCTGCATGCAAGGCAAGCGCTCTACCACTGAGCCATCTCCGCAGCCCTATACTACATTTTCTACTTACAATGAGATGTACAAGTCGTTATGTCGAAAACAAACTTTACAACTTTCGTGCGAGGGGGGCGGGGAGGATTGAGTGGGAGGTCGGGGGGGGAGATGGGAAGGGATGGAGAGGGGAAACAAAGGAGGAGGGTACAATGCTTGATAAGAAATGTACTAATTATATGAGCTTTCTAAAATTGGCACAGTGACATAGCCTCTGAGTGACTATGTATGACATTGAGAGCCAGTAAATATTCTACATAATTATGTAAATTGAGGGATGAAATAGGATTGAGAGGGATGAGGGATAATGAACCTCAAGTTGCATTGTATTGGCCATGAAATGTTTCTTACTGGTAGACGGTTTGCCTTGCAAGTATGAAGCCCTGAGTTTGATTCCTCAGTACTACATAAACAAAAAAAGCTGGAATTGGTACTATGACACAAGTCGTAGAGTGCTAGCATGAGGAAAAGAATCTCAAGGACATTGGCAAGGCCTTGAGTTCAAGCCCCAGGATAAACCAAAAAATAAAAGATGCATTGTTTTAAGCCAGGCACTAGAGGCTCACACTTGTTTTTCTAGATAGTCAAGAGGCTGATGATTGAGCTTTGAAGCCAACCCTGGCAGGAAAGTCTGTGAGATTCTTATCTCCAATTAAATCTCAGAAAAATCTGAAATTGTTGCTGTGCCTCAAATGATAGAGTTCTAGTGTTCATCCAAAGGAGCTCAGGGACAGCGCTCAGACCCAGAGTTCAAACCTCAGGAGAAAAAAAAGAAAAAAAAAAACTCACTAAATACTGTTCATAAACTGCTTTGTCAAACTCCAATTTCCATTCAACTACTTAAAGTTAATTAAAAAATATGATAAGAATAAAATACGAATCATTTTGGGAGCAAGACATAGAATTGAAAGGTTGTTTACAGGGGACAAAGTAAATTTTATATCAGGAAGCTTAAGTTTAAATTTGTTCTTCAGTCTTCTTACATCATTTATGAATGTGACAGTACTGCCAGTTATGGGTCAATTTCCTTGAGGAGCAGATTGTATTCTTCTTTCTTTTCATAAGAAACCATACAGGAAATTCTTTTGCCTTTTTTTTTTCAATTGGGAAAGTACATTACATAGGGATTACAATTACATGGGCAAGGTAATAAGTACATTTCTTATCAAACATTGTTACCTACTCCTTTGTTTACCCTTCCCAACACTTCCCATCTCCCCCTCATCCCCCCCAGCGAAAGTTGTACATTGTATTTTTGAAATAAAATCTTGTATATCTCATTGTTGCAATGGGTCCACCTGTATCCCTATTTAAACAATCTCTTTTTTCCCTCACCTCCACAAATTATACCAACATCAAATACAGTGAAAGCAGGGGATATACAGGGGGGAATGGACATACAAAGCAATAAAGAAATCATCTTATAGGTATGTTAGGAACAATCGCAAGAAAGAAAAATTGAATCCTTAACTTGGTCTCAGACATAAATTAGTTACTGCAAATAAGGGATACCATGGGAGCTACATTTCTTTGGGCCTGGCTTACTTCACTTAATTTATTTTTTCCAAGTCTTTCCACTTCTTAACAAATGGGGCAATTTCATTCTTTCTCATGGAGGCATAGAATTCCATTTTGTAAATATGCCACATTTTCTTGATCCATTCATCTACTGAGGGGCATCTGGGTTGGTTCTATATATTACCTTTGGTAAATAAATCTGCAATAAACATGGTTGTGTTTATAGCTTTGTTTGTGAACATTTGCATAAATGCCCAAAAGTGGGATTGTTGGGTCATAGGGGAGCTCTATGTGGAGTCTTTTGAGGAACCTCCATACTACTTTCCAAAGTGGTTGAATCAGTTTACACTCCCACCAACAATGCAGTATGGTTCCCTTCTCTCCACATCCCCTGGAACATCTGTTCTTTAAATTAGAGTTCTTGATTATAGCCATTCTAACTGGGTGAGGTGGTATCTAAATGTTGTGTTGGTTTGCATTTCTTTTATGGCTAGGGAGGTTGAGTATTTCTTCATGTGTCTATTGGCAATCCTTCTTTCCTCTTCAGAGAAGTTTCTCTTTAAGACTTTAGCTCGATTTGTTTTTGTCCTTCCCCTCCACAAATTATACCAACATCAAATACAGTGAAAGCAGGGGTTATACTGTGGGGGAGAGGCATTAATGGTTATGTCGAAAAACGAACTTTACAACTTTGGCGGGGTGGGGGAGGTAAAAATCGGATTGGGGGAGGTAGGGGGATTATGGGAATGGATGGGAAGGGAAAAAAAGAGGAGGCAACAATGCTTGATAAGAAATGTACCATTATCTTGCCCATGTAATTGTAACTCCTCTGTATGGTATTCTCACAATTAAAAAAAGAAAGAAAATAATAACAAAATAAGAAATGTACTCATTACCTTGTTCATGTAACTGTAACCCCTCTGTACAGTATTTTTACAATAAAAAACTTAATTTTAAAAAAAGACTTTTGCTCACTTATTTATTGGGCAGTTGTTTCTTTGAAGATTTGTTGTTGGGGGATTCAATTTTTTGTCTCCGGTATATTTTAGATATGAGACCCTTGTCCATTGTATGGCTAGTGAAGTATTTCTCCCAATCCGTGAGATTTCAATTGATCTTGATATCTATGTCCTTTGTCAATGCAGAAGTTCTGCAATTTCATGCAATCCCATTTGTCCAACATTTATGTGAATTGTTGTGTTTCTCGGTGTCTATTAAGAAAATTTCGGCTTGTGCCAAGGAGACCTAGGGTAGCTCATATTCTCTCCTGTAATGTTTTCAGAGTTTCTGCTTTGACCCCGAGGTCTTTGATCCATTTGGAGTTGATTCTGCTGCAGGGTGATATATAAGGATCTAGCTTTAGTTTTCTACAAGTAGTTAACCAATTTTTTCAGCACCATTTACTGAAGAGGCTGTCTTTCTTCCATTCTAGTTTTTTAGCTCCCTTATTGAGGATTAAGTGGCTATAGGTCTGTTCGTTCATTTCTGAGTTTTCAATTCTCTTCCGTTGGTCCTGAGGTCTGTTCTTGTGTCAGTACCAAGCTCTTTTGATAACTATAGCTTTGTAGTAGTGTTTGAAATTTGGTATTGATATTCCTCCAGCAGTGATCTTTCTGTTGAGGATCGTTTTAGCTATTCGGGTTCTTTTATTGTTCCATATGAATTTTTGGTTTGCCTTTTCTATTTCGTTGAAGAATGAGGTTGGAATATTGATAGGTATTGCATTGAATTTGTAGATAGCCTTGTCAGGTAGTGCCATTTTCACGATGTTGATCCTTCCAATCCAGGAGCTTGGGAGATTTTTCCATTTCCTAAGTTATGTTTTGATTTCCTTTTTCAGGTTTTTAAAGTTTTCATCATAAAGGTCCTAAACTTCTTCGATTATGTAAATTTCTACATATTTTATTTTTTGTGCACTATTATGAATTGCCTTCCTGATTTCACCCACGCTTTACTCATTGTTTTCATACAGATAATCCATTGATTATTGAGGGTGAATTTTATACCCTGCTTCTTTGCCAAAGTTTTGAATCAGCTTCAGTAATTTGGAAGTGGAGTCCGTGTGATTCTTTAAAATCATGTCAGCTGCAAAGGGTTTCATTTCATCTTTCCCAATTTGGAACCCCTTTATGTTTGCATCTTGTCTTATTGCGGTAGCTAAGCATTCTAATACTAAGTTGATGAGAAGTAGAGAGTGGACATCCTTGTCTCATTCCTAAGTTAAGAGGAAATGGCTTTATTTTTCCACCATTAAGTATAATGCTGGCTGTAGGTTTGTCATATACAGCCTTTATTGTATTGAGTAATGTTTCCTAGATTCCTAATTTTTTCAGAGGGTTTGATGGATCTTGTCAAATGCTTTTTCTGCATCTGTTGAGATAACTATGTGGTTCTTATCCTTGCTGTTTTTTGATGTGATGAGTTATATTAATTGATTTGTGTATATTGAACCAGATTTGCATTCCTGAAATGAAACATGTTAGATCGTGATGCGTAATTTTTTGGATGAATTTTTGAAGTAAATTGGCCAAAATTTTGTGGAGAAGTTTTGCTTAATATTCATCAAAGAAATGAGTCTATAGTTCTTGTTATTTGATGAGTCCCTGCCTGTTTTTGGAATAAGGGTTATTATGGCTTCATAGAATGAGTTCGGTAGTGAATTTTCCCTTTCAATTTCATTGAAGAGTTGGAGGATTATTGGTTTGAGCTCTGCTTTGAAGGACTTGTAGAATTCTGCTGTAAATCCATCTGTTGCTGGCATTTTCTTAGATAGAAGGTCTCTTATTGCTGATTTTATTTCAATCCTTGATACGGGCTGTTAAGATGGTTTATCTCATCTTGGTTCATTTTTGGCATGTCCATATTTGCTAGGAAAAGGTCCATTTATGCCACGTTCTCACACTTATTAATATAAAGGTTTGAGAAGCATTCCCTTATAATGTTCTGAATCTTGTTTCAGTGGTGATGTTTCCATTCTCATCTCTGAATTCATTTATTTGGGTGTGTTTTCTTTTTCTGATAAGATTTGCTAACAGTCTTTCAATTTAGTTAATTTTTCGAAGAACCAACTCTTTGTTTTGTGGATTCTTTCTATGGATTTTTTAAAAATTCTAATTCATTTAATTCCTACTTAATTTTAAGTATTTCTTTCCATCTACTGGGTTGGGGTTTATCTTGTTGTTCTTTCTCAAGGAGGTTCAGATATCTCATAAAATTGTTGGTTTAAGGTCTCTCCAATTTGTTGATGTAGGAACTCAGAGCTATCAACTTCCATCTGAGTACTGCCTTTGCTCTATCCCAGAAGAGCTGGTAATTTGAGTGTTCATTTTTGTTGAATATCATGAATATTTGAATTTACTTACTAATCTCTTCCATGACACACTGGTGATTCAACAGTATGTTGTTCTGCCTCCATGTG
Organism: Dipodomys merriami; assembly: GCF_024711535.1. Classification (NCBI taxonomy): domain Eukaryota; kingdom Metazoa; phylum Chordata; class Mammalia; order Rodentia; family Heteromyidae; genus Dipodomys; species Dipodomys merriami. The sequence goes on along the minus strand of NW_027206035.1, from coordinate 1,291,330 downwards.
TTACAGGACTTTCATTGGTGCCTTTTGGTGTTGAGTTCTAATTTTATTCCCTTGTGGTGTGAGAGAATGCATGGCAAAACTTCAATGCTTCTGAATTTGGACAAGTTTGCTTCATGACCTAAAATGGGGTCTATTTTGGAAACTGTTCCGTGTGATGCTGAGAAAAACGTGTATTCTGATGCTGCTGGATGAAATATTTGGTAGATGTCTGTTATATCTAGTTGATCCATGCAGTTGTTTAGATCTGCAGTTTCTCTGTTGAGTTTTCCCGATTTGATCTATCTCGTGGGTATAGTGGTGACTTAAACACTTTCAACAATTTATGTCTTTGGATCTATGTGAGATTTGAGGGAAAGTAGTGTTTCTTGGATAAATCTGGGTGATCCGTTTTTTGCCAAATAGAGTTTTAGAATTGTAATATCGTCCTGAAGGGGAGATCCCTTAATTAGTATGTTGAGATCTTCTTTATGTCTTCTCACTAATTGTAATTTCAAGTCTATTTTATCTGATATCAGGATTGCCATTTAAGCCTCTTTATGGGGACCATTTGCTTGGTAGAATTTGTTCCAGACTTTCACTTTCAAAATGTGTTTGTTTGTATGAGCAAGGTGTGACTCCTGAAGGCAGCAGATAGAAGGATCTTGCTTTTTAATCCAACTAAACAGTCTGTCACTTAATTGAAGAGTTAAGTCCATTAATGTTGAGAGTTAGGACTGAGAAGTGTTTGGGAGTTCCTGCAATGCTATCCAACTTCTTGGGGGCTGGAGCAATTGGATTCTTCCTATAGTTCTTGGATTCTCAGTTTGGGTGCGGTTTCTTGGTCTTTATTGTGGTCTTGTTGGTTTTCTATGTGTAGCACATCGTTAAGTATTTTTTATTGGGCCAGTTTGTTGGAGATCCATTGTTTCAGTTTTTCTTTGCTATGGAACGTTTTTATTTTACCTTCAGTTATGAAGGAGAGCTTAGCTGGGCACAGTATGATTGATTGATAGTTGTTTTTCCTTAGGACATGGCCTACATCATTCCAGGCTCTTCTTGATTTAATTGTCTCGATTGAGAATTCTGAGCTGATTCTAATTGGTTTCCCTTTGTAAATAGTTGATCTTTTCTACTTGACAGCTTTAAGGATTTTTTCCTTGGAATTGATCCTGTATGGATTATAATGTAATGGTGAGATATCCTTCTCTAGCCTGGTCTATTTGGGGTTCTAAAGTTTCTTGTATCTGAATAGGCCTATCTTTTTGCATGTTTGGGAAGTTCTCTGCTAGGATCATGTTAACTAAATTTCCTAGGACACTAAATTCTGTCTCTAGGTGCTGCTCTACCCCCATTATCCTCAGATTAAGTCTTCTGTGAGTGTCTTCAAAATGTTGAATAGATCTATCATATTTCTTGGATTTGTCTTGGATAGTTGTATGTTCTTTCTCTGTAATAAGCTGGCTGTCCTCAATCCCTCAAATTTGCTCCTCTGCATGGTATAAGCTACTGTCGAGACTTTCTACTTTGTTTTTTTAAATTTCTTTTCCTTCTAATTGGTCAGCTTTGATGGCTTCAAATTCTTTGTTGGAGCTTTGTTTTAGATCTTGTAAGAACTTCTTTACCTCCTTAATTTGGTGTTGTGTTTATTCTCAAATCACGTACTTGATTGGTTATGGTTTCCTTGTACTCCCATTCCTTCTGTTGGGCTCCATTCAGCATTCCCTTTGTGGTCTCCCTGAATTCTTTCAGCTTTCTGTTTATGGATTCCATGAATGCCTCTATTGATATTTGTCTCTTGTCATACCGCTCTCCCAAGTCCTGTATTACTCTTTGATTAACTTCCTCATGTTCATGCATTTCCTGTAGTTCTCTTTGACTGTTTTCAGCCTGCTCATGCAATTCATGTATTTCTCTTTGACTGTTCTGATCCTGCTCATGCAATTCCTGTATCAATCTTTGAGGAGCTTCCTCACTCTCATGAGATTCCAGTATTAATCTTTGGTTTGCCTCTCTCTCCCTATCACGCTCACATTGAATCCTTTGCAGGTTTTCAATCTTTTCATTCACCATGTTTATCAGTAGTGTTTGTAGAGATTTTTGGGAACTCTCTTTTGGATTATACATTAACTATGCTTTCAAATGATTTTCCTGAGTGGGAGTTCAGATAACTGGACTTGCAATTTTCCTTGTGTTTTTCCGGTTTGTTCTGCCCAGTTGGTATGAAAGTCACACCAATTTTTTGTTAGAACAAAATTTTAAGGCAAGTATCATCAAAGTTCTGTAGTTGCACAGACAAAAGTCTGCAGATACAATATTTTTCAACAGATACAATTTATTCAACATCAAACAACCATGGCTTAATGGGCTAAGAACAGCAAAGAAGAATTTGGCAAATCACAAATTATTAATTTTAGGTGGAAATGTGGGCAAAAATAGGATTAGAGGGATGTGGAGAGTTAAAAGGAGAGTGAATTTAACCAAGTCCTAATCTTAGAGAGGGAAATGGATTAGGCAGAATGCTAGAAGCAAGATTAAGAAAAAAAATGGAAATACAAAAATTTAAATTTAAAAAGTGAAACACTTAAAATTATGTGTTTAATGATGATATTGAGAGACGAAAAGGACAGGATGAGATGATGGGAGGGAAAAAAAGGAGACATGAAAAACTAAAAATTCTTTAAATTAGTTACTTGAAAATTATATAGGTATAAAGAGAGATAATACTGCTCTTAAAGAATTTTAGCGTAAGAGTTTGTGAACTGAGTAATAAATTTCTGGATTAAGTTGTACACAACGGGGCATAATGTCTAATATTCGACGATGGGTAAATATCTGAGGATGATCCGAATAACAATTAAGTCTCACAAAAAAGAAAGAGAAAAAAAAGAAAAGAATAAAATAATAAGGACCAAAAGGTCAGAAGAGATTTTATAAAAAAAGCACACACACACACACATTTACACCTAAAATAATAATGATGAGAAGAAAAAGTTTAATTGAAAACATTATTTTAAAAAAAATTAAAATTAAAGAAAGGTACAAAAAGACTTCTTTGATTATTTTTGTGGGGGTAGAATGTGAAGATATTCTATCTCCCCTGTGTCCATAACCAGTCTCTTGGTGGCGTCTCTGGTCTGCTTGTGGTGTTTGTTTTTCCTGTGGCTTGATTAGTTGCTTAAGTCAGTTTGTTTGAGCAGGCAGAAAAATGTTCGGCATTACCCATAATTTTGTGATCCTCCTCCCAGGCTAGTTCAGTGGGAAGGAGATCTGCTTTGAGTATCACAAAAGAGGGAGATGGCTGTTTCTTCTAGTTTTGAGATACTGTGATGAGGCTAGGTTCTGGGTAGGGTTGAGGCCTCTCAGCAAACAGTTGCTTTTCCCTGAGGCGCTAGCTCCTGAGATACACAGCCCAGTCTGGATCCATTCTCAGCATTTATGTTTACTGAATTTCAATTGATTGTCAAGGTTGCTGTAGGGAGGGGCAGCCTCTGGCTCTGTTTACAGAGTGAAGAAATTCACTCCTCCAAGGGCAGGGCTTCTTTGCCTGGGCTGGGTGACTTCTCTTGGGTGGAACTGAGCGTGGCAAGTCAGGTCAGGTTCCTGTGATCTCCTAAATGGATCTTGCTTTCTTCCAAGGCCTGAGTTAGAAATAGCTGTTCAAATGGGCCTTTGTCAGTATCAAAGATGGAGATCTCTGGTGGTGGTGGCAGGGTGGGGTGGCCTTACCTACTCTGTTTGCTGAGAAGGAGTGAGGATGTCAGTGTTCCACTCACGTCAGAATCTTGGTTCCTTTTCCGTCAGTTCTTACTGATGTTGAGTAGAATCTGCTGTCCTGCTGTGTCTGGCATCTTTGTCCTGGACTCTTTGTTATAGGTATGGCGCCTATGGCCACTGCCACTGCTGCCACAGCTGGCACAGCCATGGCTACCAGCAAGTGCTCTGATCTGTCTCCTTGCCTGGATTTTCCCTCTCTGGAAAAACTCTCTGTACTGTAATGGGACACTTGGTGTGATTCTCTAACCTAGGACTGTTCACTGGAACAGTAAAACTGCTATGTGAGAGCTTGTTTAGCTCTAGTTTCTCCCCCACTCTCCCTCTGAACACATTTTTTGCCTCTTATTGAAATATATCTGATATTTTAAAGTAGATTTGTCCAAATATAATTAAGTTGATCAATTATTTCATTAGGACAATGTTGGCCAGATTTATTTCTAGTAAATCTTATCCCTTATAATATATGAGAACATGCTGTGTTAGGCTCCTATTAATATGACAAATATTTTTATAAAATTAACTTCAAAGGAGGAAAGATTAATCTTGGTTTCTGATTTTATACCTTTCAATTTACATTTCTTTTTCTCATTGCTTTTGGTTGGTGATGGTACAGTACCCCATATCAGGAACATGTGATGGAGTATGTGTATTCCTGGAAGCGAGGAAGTAAAGAAAAGTAAGAATAGGAGTGAGAAAGGGAGAAAGGGGAGGTGGGGAAGAAGGAGAGGGAGAAGGAAAAGGAGAAGGAGACAGAGAAGTAAACGAAGGAAGAGGAAAAAAGGACTTTGATCTTAAACCTTCTTTGATGACAAGTTCTCAGTGACCTAATCTCTATAACTATGCCCACGTGAAAGGTTTCACCTCTTTATGGCAACATAGTGAAACCTAATTATTAATCCCAATCCTTTATTATTTCAGATTTAATTTCTAGACTGATGGGTAGATCTTTCTATACAATTGTGATAACTTCTATTCCTAAACACCAGAGATGCTATTTGGCATAGAGGTGGTTTGGTTATACCATTGCTGGAGAGATGAATGAAATATTTTGAGCACAAATACATTTTATTTAATGGATAAGGATGTTCCCAGAGGTTTCATTTTGTGACCTTCAAAAATGACTATTTCATCTAACTCATAATGACTTGAATTTTTCATAATTTTATGGCATTTCCATTCAAGTATTTGTCATCAACAGTGAGGTTCTTTCCTTCAAGTTGAAGGAAAAATAAATACTATCACAATCTTTATCAGAATTATTCTTTAAAGAGTAGGTATAATATGAATTTCCTACCATTCAAAAATTAGTTATCTTCAAGTCTATAGGAATAATTGGATAAGTGATTAAATATCCTGCTTTAGTTTTCTTATAATGAGGTTGATTCAATTTCTAAAAATCACTGTTGACATAAAATACATGAAATTCAGTGTTTCTCTGATATGACTTAGTAATCAAAAACCTCAGAAATACATGATTTGTAATCAAGATTTTTATATACTCACAAAATGTATGAATTTACAAAACCTAAAAAAGTTTAGGTTTAAAAGAATAGAAAATCACGTGACCACAGTATATAATATTTAATTTAATGAAAAATTGCTTCATTCAGCCTGACAGAGCCTTTTGCTTTTAGCTTATATGAGAAATTTGATTAACAATCCCTTTTTTGCTTTTGAATGATAGAGTATTGCAATTTGTCTAAAGATTCTGTCATTTAAACCTTTGCGTGCATAATTTTTCATAAAAATGAAACATTTTTCACAATGCAGGTTCAGGTTTAATAAATGAATAAATATCTAAATGTTAATTTGTTAAACTGAGCCTCTAGAATTCAAAAAATACAATTTACTTTATTTTTGGATATATTAAATCTGTGCTAAATATGGGTGTCTCAAGCTTGTAATCCCCGCTACTCAGGAAGCTGGGGTACAAAGTCAGCCTTGGCAAGAAAGTTTGTGAGACATATCTCAATTAATCACACACACACATTACAACACACACACACACACACACACACACACACACACACACACACAAAGCCAGAAATAGAATTGAGGCTCAAATGATAGACCAATACCCTTGAGGAAAAAAACAAGAACAACTAAGGGATAGTTCTTGAGTTAAAATCACAAGAACAAAACCCACACACAAGCAATATTATGCCTAAATGCTTATTTTAGTTTGAAGAAATAAACAATATCATGAAAATAATATTTGTTACATATCTTGGAACATTTGAGAAGTTGCTTTTAGTATAATTTGTCTTAAGATATAACATAGGTTATTAAAATTAATATTAATCTAGTTAATATTTGTAATCACTCATAACACCTTACAGTACAACAGTTCAGATTTTTCTATTGCCATAAGAAATATTCTGAGTAAAAGGAAGAGAGGAATATTAGACGAAAGGAGAAAGAAAGAAAAAGGAAGAAAGAAAAAAAAGAAAGAAAGAAGGAAGGAAAAGGAAGGAAGGAAGAAAGGAAGAAAGGAAGGAGAGAAAGAGAGAGGTAGGGATGGAGGGAAGGAAGGAGGAAGCAAAGAAGAAAGGAAGGAAGGATGGAAGAGAAGGAGAAAGAATGGGACAAAACAATTTAATTTATAAAATCTCTTTAGCCCAACATAAACTCCATGTAATGAATCCTTAATAAAGTCAAGTTTGGAATTTTCACTTCTTTGCATGTTATCCATGCATGAATGAAACCAACAAATGAAGGATCATAAATAACTAGGTGAATCTGTTTGCATTTGTAGTAATATGTATGCGAATTTTTTTCTCATTTTTATACATCATCAAATAACTATTTACAAACAATTTACATTTAGTTATAAATATTCTAAAAATTGATGAAAACTAAAGGATTTCAATATATTATATAATGTGAATACAAGTATTTTTAATGTTATTAATATTAAAGTCTTCATGTTATATTAATTATGAAAAATTATTATGCATTTTATCAGAAGAATTAGCATCCTCTGATTTTGGTGTCTGTGGGTGTCCTAATAGCAGACCGTAATTAAAATCAAATGAAATCTTGATTTGAGATTTCCCCAATTGCTTGATGTAGGCATTCAAAGCTGTAAATTTTCCACTAAGTATTGCATTTAATATGTCCCTGAGGAACTGGTATTTTGTGTGTTCATTTTTGTTAAATTCCAGAAACTTTCAGATTTCTATTCTAATCTCTTCAGTGCCCCACTGGTCATAAAGCAGTGTGTTGTTCACTCTTCATGGGTTTGACCTTTTTTTTTTTTTTTTTTTTTTTTTTGCTTTAGCTGTTTAATTCTAAGTTTATTCTGTTGTGGTCTGAAAAGATATGTGAATTCAATTAATTTTCTTTCAATTTGGACAGAATTTCTGTGTGACCTAGGATAGGTTCTATTTTGGAGAATCTTCCATGACCTGCTGTGAAGAATGTATATACTGATACTGAATGTATGTTCTGTAGATGTCTGTTAGGGGTAGTGGTCAATGTAGTTATTTAGGTCTTCAGTTTATTGGTTGAGTTTTTCCAGTATAACCAATTGATGGATGACAATGATGGGTTGAGATGTGTTTTTAGGTTGTGTAGTATTTGGTTGATGATGTAGGGTGGTCCAGGATTCAGGGCATTGATATTTACACTTGTTATATCCTCCTAATTGAGAGTTGCCTTTCTCAACATGTAATGTCTCTTCCTACTAATTTTAATTTGAATTCTATTTTATCTTATTTTAGTAATTCTACTATGGCCTGTTTATGGAGTCCATTTACTTGAAAAGTTTATTTCCAGCCTTTCAGTTTGAGTACGTTTGTTTTTGTCAATAAAATGTATCTCTTGTGGACACTGGATGGATGTGTCTTGTTTTTTGATACTAGTATCCGATCTGTTTTCTAATTGGTAATTTAATTCCATTGATATTGAAAGTTAAGACTGAGAAATATGTTATGTTATAGCCCTGCTGTTAGGAGCTGTGCCTCATCTACTGTTAATATATTTCCCTTGTTCTCTGGTAGGGAGCATTTTATATAACCAGATCCTGTTCTTCTTGATCTTCTTTATATAGGGTATATTTAATTAACTTCTACACTGCTTATTTGGTGGAGATACATTGTTTCAAGTTTTCTTTGTCATGAAATATTTTTATATATCCTTTAAATGTAAAGGAGAGTTTGGCTTGGGACCATATTCACTATTGGTAGTTGTTTACCCTTAGTGTTTGTCATATATTATGCCAGGCTCCCCTTTTTATGCCTAGAAAAGTTGAGCATTTCTTCATGAGTCTAATGACCATTTTTATTTCCTCTTCAGAGAAGTCTCTCTTTAAGTCTTTAGCCCACTTAGTTATCGAGTAGTTGTTTCTTTGAGGATTTGTTGTCAGGTGATTTAATTTTTTGAGTCCTAAGTATAATTTAGATATAAGACCTCATCCGTTTTATGACTCGTGAAGATATTCTCCCAGAACGTGGGCTTTCTATTGATCTTGTTAGCTATGACCTTTGCCTTGCAGAAGCTCTGATGTTTCATGCAATCCCAATTTTCCAAACTTTCTTTGATTTCTTTTGTTTCTAGTTCTCTATTAAGAAAATTTCGGCTTGTGCTAAAAAGCCCTAGAGTTTCTCCTATTCCTTCAGGTAATGTTTTCATGGTGTCTTCTTTTATTTTGAGGTGTTTGATCTATTTGGAGTTGATTCTCCTGCAGGGAATTATATACAGATCTAGATTTAGTTTTCTACAGGTGTTGAAGCAATTTTGTCAACACCATTTACTCAAAAGGCTGTCTTTCTTCCATTCTAATTTTTAGCCCCCTTGTCAAAGATTAGGTGGCTATAGGTCAGTGGGTTTATTTCTGAGTCTTCAGTCTTATTCCATTGATCCTCAGGTCTGTTCTTGTGCCAGTAACAAGCTGTTGTTTTACTATGGCTTTTTAGTAGAGTTTGAAATTTGGAACTGATAGTGCTCCAGTGCTGTTCTTTCTGCTATGGATTGACAAACCCAGAGCTAGCATTATACTTAATGGTGAAAATTTAAAGCCATTTCTTATAAATTCAGGAATGAGATAAAAAGTCTGCTCTCTCCACTACTCTTCAACTTAGTATTAGAATGCTAGCTGGGGCAATAATACAAGATGCAAACTTAAAGGGCTCCAAATAGGGAAAGATGAAGTAAAACTCTCCCTCTTTGCAGATGATATGATCCTGTATTTAAAGAACCACATGGACTCCACTCCCAAATTATTGAGCTCATCAGAAACTTTGGCAAACTAGCCAAGTATAAAATTCACCCTCAGGAATCAATGGCTTTCCTGTATTCCAATAATGTTAAGATTGCGGGTGATATTAGGAAAGCAACCCCTTTTTAAAAGCCACACAAGAAATAAAATATCTAGGAGTTAAGAAGGACCTCTATGAAAGAAATTTTCAAAACCTGAAAAAGAAAATGAAAGCAGAACTAAGGAAGTGGGAAACCACCCATGCTCATGGATTGGGAGGAATAACACCATGAAAATGGCAATACTGCCAAAGGTTATATCCAAATTCAATGTGATATCTACCAATATCCCAATCTCACTCTTCAATGAAATAGAAGTAACCCAAAAATACATATGGAACAATTGAAAACCCAAATAACACTGAGGGTTTTTTTAGTGATTCTCATTTTGTATTACCACTTTGATTCTACAAAGTAATCTACGGATTTTAACTTTCTTCCCTCCCTTTGGATAAAGCTCAAAAACCCTGCCTCTAACTCCCAAGACACTTAACTCTTAGGTCTGGACAATTGTTCCTAGATAGTGGATTACTTAACTGTATTTTGAACGCATAAAACATGCATATAGAAATCTCACATTTTGATCTCATGAGAAAACAGCCTTTACTCCACTCTCAGATTTATTTCCTGAAATGCATTTTTAAAGAGAATATGTTTTCATTTTTAGATGAAAGGCTTGTAGGAAACTATTTTCATAACCTGGCTCCTCCTCCTGCACCTCAACACCTAAAACACAAATTTCAAAACGCATTTAAAAGAAACAATACAAAAACCAAACACTGGGAATGCTCAGATGCAGAATATTTTACAAAACCCAGAATATAACTCTGCTGTCTGAGGGAGGGGCTCTCTGAATAAATTAACAAACAAACCCAAAAGAGCATCCAGGAGTATCGGATGGGAGTGTCCCTGGCTGCTACTCCATGGACAAGGAGCATGGAATGGCTTCCTAAGCCTGCTGGCGAATGCGTGGGGGAAAGTTTCCTTGCCAGTCTGAGTACAAAAGTTGGCATCACCCTGCTTGGGCCTGTCTTTTTTGTCTTTTCCCCACAGCAGAACAAAATCAACCCCTCCTCCACGGCTGATAAATACTGTACAAACTGATCCACAGAGTGGCATCTGTTCAGTCTGCACTCCTTCCTAGGTGGGTGGACCCTGTCCCGTAGTATGCGTGTACTCCCAGGGGCTGATCCTCATGGACCCGGCCCAAGGGACAGGGGGGTGCTAGATGTGAGTCAGTGGCACTGTGTTATTCATGCAGCAGCTGCCAGGTTGCTGCCCTAGCCCAACAACAGGTGCACCCTGATCTTCTTCCACAGTCCCAGGCGAGGGGTGCTCACAACAGCCCTAGGTGGGCAGGCTTCCAGTAGGATCCTACTTCACCAGAGGGACCAGCATGCCTGATTAAGTGGCTGCAGCCTGAATTAATTATTAATTATTTAATTAATTGTTTAATGGAGCAGTATTTTTGCCAGTTGTGAGGCTTGAACTCTGAGCCTGGGCATTGTCCCTAAGCTCTTCAGCTCAAGACCAATGCTCTACCACTTGAGCCATAATGCCACTTCCAGCTTTTTCTGCTTATGTAGTGCTGAGGAATTGAACCCAGGGCCTCATGCATGCAAAGCGAGCACTCTACCACTGAGCCACCTTCTCAGCCCTGGAGCAGTTTTAAAGAAAATGATTCACATTACTGTATGATATTATTGGAGAGTAACTTTTCTTCCATATGTGCCCAAAGCACAATGAAATGTAAACAGATTTGAACTCACGGTTGGAAGAGTATCATACATACCACTATAAGTATTGTGCCATTTGTCCAAATTGACAGAACAGCTTTCTAGGACCTCTAACCTGCTATTTCATAGACCTTTTGTAGCCACCTTATTTCCCCATACAGGCATGGCCTGGCTTCCTTGCCGCTCCCTGTGCATTTAACAGTTCAGTAATATGCAGTAGGCTCTCTTGTACAGCACCCTGTCACTCTGTTTTCCCCCCACAGAACACGTATGCACAATGCTTCAGATTGTAGGCTTAAAAAACATAATTAGGATTCATGAATACTAGATTATATAAAAAACTAACATTTTAATAAAGTTAGAAAAATAGAATGAGCATTTTATAACCATCAGGACAAAAAAAAATACAGGTTTTCCCAGGAATGGGGGAAGGAATCTCTATATCTAGATTGGCTTCTAAGTTGCCTTCAGAAAAAATTCTGCCTCAGAGTCCTAAAAGGGATTTACTTCCTCATTAAAGACAGGGTTTTCTTCCTGAGTCCAAGGAGGGACAGATTCTAATTTCTCAATTGGAAACTGGATTCCCTTCAGGAGGACAGATTGGTCAGGATATTCTGTGAGGAAAGATTCCCTTTCCTCAACTGAATCTAGATTTTGGACCTCACTTATTGGTTTTCCTGAAGATACACTGGGGTCATTTTCCATTAGCATACATTTACACTGCATACCAAGACATGTCTTTTTGACTTGTTTGGAGCTAATCTAGGTGGATTATCAACATCAATGGAAGATATTCTGGATCATCTTCTTCCTTGGCAGTAAGTGCAGGTACTCCTGCTTCACATGTGGGGTTCAGAACCAGTGGGATGTCCACAGGATTCAAAACCTGCTTGGGCCTTTCTATATATTAAAAAACACCCTCTATGTTCACATGCCTTCTGGAGATCAGTAATGTTTTCTGATCTCCATGAGTCATCATAAACGACATCACTGATGGGTTCTTTATCTGGAGAACTGCAGGAGCTGCTCTACTGTGATACAAACCTGAGAATGGAAATAGGTACAGGAGTCTTAGAACTCAAGAAGTTAAGGTGTGACTAAACTTTCATGAGAATCTAATGGGGGAAGCTGTAGAACTTGAGTTTGGACTGAACACTGATGAGAATTTAGCATGTTTCTAATGAGTGGCTACTTCCAAGTTCTTTCAAAGGAGAACAGATATTACCTGGCAAAGAATATCCATAAAAGGATATTTTGCCAAGCTGGGGAGTACTAAGGGCTCTATGCCCATCCTGCCCATGCCTAAAGACCCAAGTTCCATCCATATTCATTAGCTCTGAGGTATCTAAACAAGGACTTCTTCCACTTTTTCTTGGTCTCATGGGCCATGCGTTCCTCTAGCTGGTCCAGAAGAATATGTAAGCAGAAGAGCAAGTCTGAAGAGGGCATCTTGAGCTTGACATACTGTGTAAGTTCTTTCAGGGTGTCATGGTTCTTGTTCTCATAGAAATCATCAAGGTAGAAGTCCATCCACATAGGGAAGATGGAACAACCTATGCTATGGGCAGATTGGTGACAAGGAAAATGAGAGCCTTTCCTCCCCATCCTGAGCTTTGTACTATAGCCTCTTTCTGGCGGGACTTGCATGTTGTAGGAAGAGACTCCTGCAAGCAGGATGTTCCTCACAACCCACTTCTAGAAATTTCTCAAATATAATCATCTACAATTCTCCCTATGTTAGGAGGAGAAGGTTGTTTCCCCTCTTGATCTGCCTTGCTATACATACCCCCCTCGTCATCCATGAGAGTCCAAAACCATAACCACATCCACACTGTGTAATCTGCTATCCACTGAAGTGCCAAGCCTCAACCCCCTGGTGAAAATCACAACTGGTGTGCAAAGAAGGAAGTTGACTTTGATTCAGACACCTCAAAGATACCCAGTTTTCAAAGACAGAACTTCTCTTTGTGTCAACGTCCACTTACTTCTTCACCTTGTTCATCTTCCTCCCAGTTACGGTAGAAGGATCTGTACCAATGGGAGGAGAGAAGGAAGTTAACTCTATGCTTCTCCTTTTCTGAACTAACAGGACAGACATGGGACTGGTTAAGTCACATATGGTAATGTAAACATAACAGACAAAAAGTAGAGATATGTCTACACAATTTCATGGAAATTCTGTGAGGATACTTATCAGCATTTATCCAAATAAATGTCCCATGGCTCATGCCTCTAATCCTACTAATCAGGAGGGTGAGATCTAAGGATCACAGTTTGAACCCAGTCTAGTTTGTAAAATTCTAAAGACACTTATCTTCAATTAACCAGCCAAAGGCCAGACCTGGACTTGAAGCTTAAATGGTAGAGTGATATGAACAGAACAGCACTCAGGCCCCAAGTTCAAGTTCCATTCTTTCTTCCATCTATATTCCTTCAAAAGCCTCCAAGATAGTGATTTCCTAGGTGAGGGTGAATGTTGGGTGACACTGGCTCATTCCTTTAATCCTAGTCTCTCAGCAAGCAAACTGTTAAGGCTCCGCTAGCTTCTGAGGAAAATGAAATGTTCTGGCAGGCCACTCGTAAGGAGTTATCCAGGGAGTGCACTTCTTTGTCTCAAGCCAAACTCCTGTGATAAAACCCCAGTGAAACAGTCTCAGAGAGGTACCAAGTATTCCAATAATCTGCCAGGGGGTCTCATCAGTCCTGGATTTGAATAAGGAACACTCACTTTTTAAACAATATCCAGCAACTGCTCCATTGTCTCCCACTCTCTATAGTGGCGGTGGAAGTTTCCAACATAGAAGAGATCACCTTTCTTGTAGGCAGGGATCAGGTCCATTACCAGCATTTCCAACAAGCCTGAGTCCAAGCTCCATATATTATAAGGCACATTCAGGATTTGAGCAGACTCATTGTCACACTGAGGTGGTAAAAAGAATGAATCTTTGAAACATGGAAATGGGAGTACACTTCAAAATGAGTAATAGAGTAATAGGATTGAAAAGTACACAGTAAATATTTTATCAATATACACATATAAAAACACAAGAAGAAGCCTGTACTGTGGGCTAGAATGAGATTAAATAGGTTTCCTGTCATAGTTACACCTGACCTGAGTTGCCTTGTGATTCCCTTTATTTCTTCTTATAAAAAGGCCTGAGACATTGGATTCGTGGTTTGGCACTGATCCAATGTCTGCAGTATCGAGTGAGGCACTCACCCCTCTCATGCCTGGGACCTGATTCTCTTGAACTTTGAAAACAATACAGGAATGTCTTTCTTGTTTCTGAGCCACACGCCAAGTGAGCTGGCTAGAGCTGACTGTAAGTTACAGTTGCCTGGGTCTCAGAGTTCCATATTCTATTCCATTGTGAGGGAAGTAGTGTCATCTCTCAGAGCCCAATGATCTAAGCTGCTTACTCACATAAGACCATCCCAAAGACAAACGGGAGGCTGAAATTTCCCCTCCCACATCACTCTATACAAATGTGGACATTGTCAAATCCCAACATCCTCAGGTAGGCCTAGGAACCAGCACGGTCTCAGCCTCAAGGAAGCTTTCCTAGGTGAGATCCATGCCTTATTCCTTATTTTTCACTATTCCTCTTGTTCTGCAAAAATCATTTTGCCTCTCAGGGCCCTCTCAGCCTGCCATGTGCTTTTTGCATCTACTTCCTAGGACACTGTTTGGTTCATGTTTCCTAATCTTTTGTTTGCTCTTGAAGCCCCTGTGTGCTGTAATCTGCCCAAAAGACAAATACTTAGAGGTGGGAAAAATCATAAAAATATTGAAAAAACCTTACACATATAGTCAGACATTTTTACACGTGTACATTTTTTAAGATAAAAGACTATTTTTGATAGTTTTGTCATATTTTATGACAGAGGGGAAGGGGAGAAGGGAAGAGGTGCTGCATTGTCTTCTCATAATTCAATGATTATTTTTTTTTGAATGGGTGTCCAGTCGTGGGGCCTGAACTCTGGGCCTGGGCGCTGTCTCTCAGCTCTTCAGCTCAAGGCTAGCAATCTATCACTTGAGGCACAGCGCCACTTCTGGATTTTTTCTTTTTTTGCTTATGTGGTGCTGAGGAATTGAACACAGGGCGTCATGCATGCAAGACAAGCACTCTACCACTGAGCCACCTTCCCAGCCCCTCAATGATTATTATTTAAAACTATAGTTGAAGGAATGTAAGATTTAAAGATAAAAACCGTGCTCCTGTTCTTTTTATAAGCTAGTTGTTTATAAAGTATTCCTCACTAAAGTCTTGTCACCTGTGTCTCAAGAACTATCCTCCTCCTTCAAAATAATCAAGAAAAACCTTCAAAAATAAGTGGGCTGTTGTCCAATCTCTGGATAAGAATTTAAGATACAATATTGCCTGTGACTCTGTGTGTGTACATCTCTGTGGGAGTGTTTGTGTGTGTGTGTGTGTATGTGTGTGTGTGTGTGTGTGTGTGTGTGTGTGTGCCCATTTTTACTTTGACTTGTGGAACCATGTTATCTCAGAAAGCCTCAGGGCACTAATGGGATGAAAAGCTTGTTAGATTTTAAGGCTAAGATTAGGGCTGGGTCTCATTCCTCTTACTGTCTCCGTTGATTTAAAAAAGAAATCCTCCTTTATCTTTAAAACATACCCAGGAAGAAGCAGGTTATTACGCTACCAGAGAGTAAAGAGGCTGTGACCCTGAAGTGCCTAAGGCAATTCAGCAATAACCTTGCCACTAATATCCACTGTGGGAGTAGAGAGGGTTACTAGATATCACTAAAAGAATGTCCCACATGATCTTATTTTGTAGTAGATATCAACAGGGAAGCATTCTCAGGTGATGGAGTCAAGCAGGAGTTCAGTCTATTTTACTGCAGTGGAGGTGGTCTGAGTGATGATGTAGATTTCCTCCAGGTGACTGTCAGGCTGTCGTTGAACTTTACCCATTAGGGTGTGCAGCAGCAGCAGCAACAGCAGCAGCAGCACAGGATCTCTCAGTGGCTCCAAGGGACAGTCACACCTCGTGCTGAGCTGCAAATTCCTACACAATCTGGTTAAGGACACATGGCATAGGCTTGGCAGGCTGTGACCCCACTAGATTTTAAAACTATTTAGACAATAGCCCAGGACAATTTACCAAGCTGACAACATTTTAAATTAGATAGTTCTTTTAATAGGGCTAGGATTTTCTAGGCAGATATACAGGGCTCAGTCCTGTACTATTATTTCCCATGTCTTTTCCTTCTGTCTGTTTTACCACATTTTTAAAAAAGTGAATCTGGTCCCTTGTTCTTAAAAAGGGATGTTGGGCAAAGATTCAGCTTCTGTCACTTCTTCAAGCTGACTCAGGGATGTTGATCCTAGTTAGCCAGGAACCTATAAACATAGCCTATTTTACAAAGAGGTTATCAGGGTTAAATGTCATTAAGAACAATATTTTAACTTTTAACAAATGCACAGACCTTTTTTCTGGCTACAGCAGTGGAGCTTATTTAGACTTCTAGTTTACAAAAGGATCTTTCTGGATGGCATAGGAATGTGATCTCTAGTAATCCTAACAATGCCTTAGTTACCTATGTAGCCCTTCAGACTGATATCAATAGAAACACACTCTCAGGTTTACAAAGATTTTCCTGAGCAGATGAATTTCATGTAGCTGGCATCAGCTCAAAATTTACTGCCAATTAGAGTTTTTGGCACATACAGGGGTTGGGATCAAAACTATCTTCCACATTTTAAAACCTTAACTTTTTAGTACTATCACAGATGACTGAAGAGTTCCTGTCCCTTACAAGGTAGATAGACATAGACAGTAGGCATGCTTACAAACTATGTTCCCATGAACTCCTGGCTCTGACCAATTTTTGAAAAGCCACACACAAATGACTCTAGGATCTGACATTATTTCTGCCATACAAGCAGTGGCTTATGGTGTCTGGATGCTCCTCCATTGTTTTCATCCCAGGACTGTCTTCTCCACACTGGGAAAAATGCCTCATTGGCATTTTCCTTAGTTAGTTGCTGAACTTGAACTCAGGGCCTGAGTGCTGTCCCTCAGATCTACAGCAGGCTATCGCTCTGCCACTTTGAGTCCTAAAGAAACTCTGCTTGCTCTTTCAGCCATCTTTTGGCTGAGTAGAAGTGACAGTTTCACAAGGACCTTTTTCTGCCTGGGCTGGCTTGGAACCAGTTTGTAGATCAACAATTCTCATAAAAGGCCACTCTCATCCACTTAAAAGCAACAAGGTGTTCAACATAGAAGTGTCTTTTAAGCATGTTCTTACCTGAAAAGTACTAAGAGCCAAAGTTACATCTGATAAACTTACAAGAATCCTCACTCCTTTTTGTGGACCTGCCAGGAACTGTTACAAAAAAAAAAAAAAAAAAAAAAAAAAAAACCTATGAGAGCAAACTGAAATAGGAATTAAGCAATTATTTTGGTAATCCTAATTTTTCCTTTAGCATTTTGAGGTAAATGTTTAGAACGTTTTTACTTTTAAACTTTATATCCAGAAATCAATTCTTAATTTGTTATCTCCGTTTTAATATTCTATACTTTAGTTTTTAGTTGCATTTTGAAAAATCCCTTGACCTCTCAAGGCTAGGTGTCACTCATTTTTTCTTGGATGCTTGTTTTAAAACAGATACACATGAAAACTTTTAAACTCAAATAAGAATTTTTTCTTATTGCAAAAATTACAATCACAATCACTGTACCAAGAAGCTAGACTTAACACCATTTTGCCTTAAAAATATCCAATAGCAGAATATCATTGAGAACAAATCACATTATATAAATAAACTTTTTAATCCTTTTTAAAGGCCTTCTTAATTTTAATTTTAACATATCCAAGGGACAGTTTTAGCAATGATAATCCGATCATTACATCGTTCAGTTTTACCATCATGTTTCCAGTGTCTATCTGAAGGTAAGGTACAAAATAAAGATGAGCCACTTAGCCCTTCCTGTGTAATGGGCACGCACCCAATCCAACTCTTTAGGGTTATTTGAACTGCATTTGTGCCAGCTTGCCCTCTTTCACCATGCATGGTTCCACTGTGCATGACCAGCTGAACTGCACTTCTGCATGTTCACCCTTCACTCCTAAAGATAGTTCTTCTCTTGTCTTCTAAGTTTCTCCTTGTTGTTAAGCCAGATATCTTTATTACAGTGTAAAGAGACTTATGCATTCTAAAATACCAGATTTTCTAATTTTCAAGTTAAAGAATCCTTAAAAAGCCATTTAAAACAAAGTGAAAATTCTTTAAAAATTTTTTTGGTAATGTCCAAACGTCATAACCTTTTGAATTTTAAATTTTGAACTCACCCAATTGTTACAGAATGCTGAAAATGTCTATCTTCAACATATTACCAAACACATACAAAACATACTCACACAGATATTTAAGCATGCAAAAATAAAAACAACTTTTACATACATTTTCTAAAATTTTCAAACAAAAATTTAAGACAATATTTCTTTTAAACTAAGTATTTTGTTGAGTTTCATTTTTCAAGAGCTTGCTTTACAAAGGCATTTCTCCAATTAGTCTTTTGAATCCCTTCTGTTGGAGGAATGCTGGGGGGATGGTCACCTGAAACTAAACTGGCCTGATTTTTATCCAATTTTATACAAGAGCAGTTTACATTGTCAGGACTAGCTGAAAAGTGAAACCCAGCCACACCGCTTTCTATGTGACTGAGCTCAGCTGGAGGCTGGAGCTTTTATTTCCCCAGAGATGTTCAAATAAATAACAAAATCACAAAAACCAAAAACCCACATTAAAGCTCGTACCAATTCTAAAACAGAACGAGACAACTCAACACCCAAAGGCTGAGTTTATCCCTACCAGAACTCTGTGTCGTTCTCACTCAGCAAGCTGAATCCAGAGTATGCTGAATGAGCATGCTACTCTCACCCAGAACTTCCCTACCTCAAGAAACAGAACAGAGAACAATCAGGTCTCAGTGAATGGGGTGATGTCTCACCAACTTTTGTGACCCAGGGGCCTTCCAAAGTGGAAGAGAAGTACCAGTCATTTTGGAGCAAGGGAAATAAGTCCCTAGCGGCCATCCCCTCAGACTGACAGATTCTCCCCCATATTCAGACCCTCCTGGGCCAAGGACAAAGGCTAATATAAACTCCAAATGACAAACAGAACACTCAACACAAAGAATTTACAAAGACACACTGCATCATTGTAAATTGTAAACAAGAAAGTGCCCAACTACATACGGAGAGTTTCCCCCAAAATGGAAAACTTCCCAATACAGATGGAAAACTTCCCACAAAATGTCTGCATGAAAGTGCGAGACTACAGACAGAAAATTTCCCAAAAATATCTGTACTAAACAGCAATCTACCAAGAGGGGTCTGGGGACATCTTCTCAAAGAACCCCGTTGGCAGTCTTATAGCGCGTCTACCAAGAGTCCTTGCCAACCAGAATACAGACCCTGTGGGAAACCAGAATTACAGATACAGAAATTACAGGCAACCAAATATGCAGAACAGCAGTGCCTTGACTTAACAGCTGTTTTTGTTTTTTGAGTCTCTGTGGTGGGGCATCTGGATGGTTTTATGAGGGAGATTCCACATGAACCCCCAGAAATGTTGTACAGACTTGAGACGCCCAAAAGACCCCCAGAGACCACGACCAATATGAACAGCATAAGAGTCTTTTATTTGCAAGCTCAAGCTGGTCCTCTGTGCACTCACTAACCGGTGATAATAAGAATCCCTGAGCACAACATCAGCACAGTTTTATAGTACTGAACAAACAAAATTAGGGAATTTCCACACAAGCAGTTACATGATTGGTTTGAGTCCACCCAAACCACACTGCCTTTTCTCTGAACTATTGGTATGTACTGTTCCTGGAACACTTGGGAAAGTGTTTTGATTTCTTAAGGGTGGGCAGGGTTGGTGGCAACCTGTGTTTTTTTTTTTCTCTCTTGGTATTACTCTGAGGGAAGCCTAGCACAAGATGGTAGGGTTAATCTTAGAGTTATTTTGGCTCTTCAGCCTGAATAAACCATAGCATACCACATACAAAGCTTTGGTAAAACACAGGTCTGGCTTACACTGTTGGACCAATAGGAGTGTATGTCTACTGCTGTTGTAGGTGTGTCTTAAGGTGTGTGGAGTTTTTCATCCTGATGATCTTGCAATGATGAAATTGACTAACTACACAATTACCTGGGCATGTCCCTGCTGAGACTTTTAATATTAAGTCACAGGTTAACAAAGTACAATATTTAAAATGAAATATATTGAACAACCAGACATGGTGACCAAAATAATTTTTACCTGATTCAGTGTATTTTTTACATGCTATATCATATGTACAAGTTCTTCATTTCCTTCTGTGTCATTATGTTGTCTTTCCTTATTTTGGTTTTGTTTTCAGAACCATGGTATAAGAGGGCATTTCTTATATTTTTGTCTTATAGTCTTCAGAAAGTCTACAGTTCAATAGGCTTAAGTTTCTTTTGTTAGAAAATTAAAAGCACATTGGATGGGGTCTTTATCATAATTTTGTTATGATAAAAAATACGTTTTTATTTCTGGCATTTTACCTGTATAATCTCATTTCAATCTTTTCCAAAGGACACTTTAGTGGAAGGAGGAAATTCAAAATGGATTCTGTTAGAGAATTTCTTTTTCATGTTTTTTTTTGGGGGGGGGGTCCAGTCGTGGGGCCTGAACTCTGGGCCTGGGCAGTGTACCTCAGTTCTTCAGCTCAAGGCTAGTGCTCTACCACTTGAGCCACAGTGCCACTTCTGGCTTTTTTCTTTTTTGCTTATGCGGTGTTGAGGAATCGAACCCAGGGCCTCATGCATGCAAGGCAAGCACTCTAACACTGAGCCACCTTACCAGCCCCCTGGTAGAGAATTTCTGTTGCTAAAAACTCTGGTACATAGTAAGGTAAGCAACTCCAAAATTATTTATTATGGAGGTGAGTTGAAAGTCATCTAATACTCTTTCCTCAATGAAAAGAGAGGATTTAAAATAACTAATATTTTTAAAGTTAATGGGCACAAATATGTACGAATTTTCTAGAAATAAAATGATCATTCATGAAACCTTACTGATACTTCAAAGAATGGTTTCCAATAAGAAGAATCACCTTCATACATTTTCACACAATGTGTATCTGCCTGGTAACAGAACCCCAAACTAGAATAAAGCATCTAATATCTGTCTAATTTTTGTTGCCTTTTTGCAAGACTGCTTTCTTATCATATTGATTAGTATGAATTCTATGGCCAGTACAATATCACATATCTCATAACAGTTACTAGATTGGACCTTCATGGATGAGATGGTGTGGGTTTCTGGTGGAGCCCTCTCTGGTTAAAAGGGGGAGTTGGTATTGGCACAGTCTCTGTAGTGGAGCATGGTGAGTCTTAGGGAGTGAAGACCAGTCTGTGTTGGGCTTTGAGACCACAGGGAGGAGACAGGAAGTACTAGACTTGTTAGGGGCCTGGTCTCTTGTAGAGTATGCGGTACTTTAGTAAGAAGGCTGGGTCACAGGGCTGGAGGCTGATTGGGGCAGAGCTTTGAGAAGGAAGAACAAAGCTACAAAGGAGGAGGTTACTTAGAGGAAGGGTTCTGGGGGAGCATTGTGAGCCCTTGTGGGATATGTAGGATGAGGTTTCCCATAAGGCAAGGCAGTGAATGTAGGCAAGAGGCTGACAGAATGTGGGGATTGTGGTGCAGGAATGCGGAGCTATGCGGAGAGGCTTTTCAATGTCTGGCCTTGAGAGGTCAGGGTGGTAAAAGGAAGACATGGACTAGTAAGGGGCGGGGTTTCTGGTGGACAATGGCAGGCCTTTGGAGAGTATGTTAGGGTGGAAGTGGGGTTTCCTGAAGAGAAGAGTGCAGTCACAATGTATGGAGGAGATTTTCAGAACCAGAGCTTTGTGAGAGCACTGATAGGATGCAGTGCACCAGAATGGTTAAGATGGGGTTTCTGGTATAGTCAGTCACCACTTTGAAAAGAGGAGTAATGTTGGGTGGGGATTTCAGTATTGCAAGGCAGGCCATGGTCTTTGTACAGGGTTTCCAGTAGCGCAAAGCAACCTTCAAAAAGGGAAAATGGAGGGACAGGGATTTACAGTTGAGCCTGGTGAGGCTTCCAGATGGAGGCCATCTGATGCAGTTGTTTCTAGTGGAGCAATGTGGGTGCTGAGAGTTGGGATAGTGTGTTGGGGGTATTCTAGCGGGTTTTTTCTGGAGCAATGCAGGGCTTGGAGCCATGGGGATAGTTGGAGGAGGGGCTTTGAGAAGGAGTGGAAGGGATATAAAGGTGTAGATAATTATGGGCAGGGTATCTGGTGGAGTAGGGTGTGGATCTGAGGGAGGAGCCAATAGGGGTCTGGTTCATCTGAGGAGTAAGGCAGGGCATTGAGAGAACACTTGTGGGAGGTGGTGAGGCTTGTGGTAGAACAGGGCTGGCTTTCTAGGCAGGAGATGGGCTGTGTGAGAAGCTTCTAGCCAAGCAAGGTGAGGCTTCAAGGGCAGTTATAGGGAGGTGAAGGGTTTTTGGTATTGCATGATGGGTTTTGTGAGAAGAAGTAGGTTCAAGGCTGGGTTTGAAAGGTTAGTCCAGTTTGAAGTAGGCTAGTTATGGACGGAGGTTCTGATGAAAATAGGAGAGGATCGAGGGAGAAGGCTAGTTGGTATGAAAGGGAAGGGAGTAGCTTGGATGTACTAGGAAAGGGGAGCAATGTGACTATGAGGGACTAGAGTAGTGAGGGTGGGGTATCTGTGAGCTTGCAAGATGGTTTATTGCAGTCATCAAAATGGTGATTTAAGCAATGTGTCTTTATCATTGGATGCATCGATGTTAAAACATATCTAAGAATGTGAAGCACTACTATACAGACCCTGAAGAAACTCAGAAGGATCTGTGAAATTATGTTGGAATAAAATTAATGACTAATTACAGTAGGAATTGATTTTCACTCGGCCCATAAATACTTTCCAGAAGAAAAGGCTACATTGAAAAATAAACAATTAAAAGGAAGCAGGCAGGCAGATCTTGAAGTAAACATTATCCAATGAACAACAGCTATTGAGGAATGATTGCAATCTTCTTTTACCTAAGTTACAGTTACTGACCTATATTCTTCCCTAATGCCAAATCAAAAAGCCATGAAAATGCAGTAATTATTGTCAAGGCCTTAGACTTTACAGAAAGAATTCAATGAATGTAGTTCTAGAAAGTATAAAGATAGATGTCCTAGCTAAAGATTGAAGAAAATATCCCCATCTCTGGCCCTCCAGGGTGAGAAAGGTTAAGCCAAAGCATAATGAGAATGGACAGAAGTACAGTAGTGCATACCAGTAGTCCCAAGATACAATGATGAAGGTGTATCGGGGGAGAAAATCAACAAGATCATAACAGGACTTAGCACTGGAGAGTAGAGAAAAGAGCAGTGAAAATTCAAGGAGAATTACAAAGGATCCCCTTGCATATATGGCAGTAGAGCACATCACATTGGGGTCTAAAGTACGTGTAGGAAACTACCTGTGCTCATAAGGTGTCACAAGAAGTGATGAACGTACGATTTACAGGATATTGAATAATCATAAAAGTCTTGCTTCAGTAGTGAAGAGTTAAACCTTGATAAACTCTGTTTTGAAACACCTAACAAACTATAAAACCAAGACAAGAAGATTCAAAATGTGTATGTTACTTGACTGCAATAGTAGAGATAAAAAAAAATCAAATCACATAATGTGGATGCAAAAGAATAACATTATTAAGGTAATCTTTAAACAATACACATTTTATGTGAATAGTCCTGATTATAAATGATTTGTTTTTCTTAGAGATTTTGGATGCACAAAAACAACAAAAAACAAAAACAATTAAAAGCAAAAGACACTTGGCAATAGAGCTGGCTGCCAGTGCCTTATCCTTATTTCTAGATAGTCATGAGCCTGAGATTGGAAGATCATAGTTCACCGATGGCTGGGGTAGCAATCCATGAGACATTTATGTTCAATTGTTCAATCAAAGACAGATTGAAACTTTGGATCAAATAGTACAGACTCAGTCAGTCATTAGTGAAAAAACCAAGCAAGAGTTTGAGGCTCCAAGTCAAGTTTCATTACTGGGTGGCACGCGTGAGCACGTGCAGACACACACACACACACACACACACACACACACACACACACACACACACACACACACACACACAAATGGAATGAGAGAGGAAGAGGGAGAAAAAAGGGAATATTAAGAGTTTAAAATGTGAACCTGTCTTCCAGGACTATCCTAAGCATTTATTAATAATAATGAAGGAAACCATGGAACCTAGGTTCCATGACTATTTTCCCAAGTCTTTCCATTTTCTTAAGAAAGGGGCTGTGTCATTCTTTCTGATAGAAACATAAAATTTCATTGTGTATATATACCACCTTTTCTTGAACTATTCATATATAGAGGGGCTTCTAGTTTGGTTCAATATCTTAGATATGGTAATAATGCTTCCAAAAACATAGTTGTAGATTTAGTAAGTTTTAGCTTGAGATCATTTCCACAAATGCCCAGGAGTGGGATTGCTAGCTCCAAAGCTATGTACATTTGACCTTACAAAATGATGCTAATTAAAATGAACTCCAAGGTATGGAAACAAGTCATTTTTTTCAGATGTCAACCTTGATATCTCTAAAATAGTGTATCTAGATCTTATTTTATTTCATTTGTCTTTTTCAATTGGTTTATCCCCTGCAATCTCTGTCTTAATTCTGGTACCTTTCATTTTGTATATACATTTATCTGATTTTGAGAAGGAAAAGAAAAACATAGTGATGAAAGGAGTACAAAGAGCGACCCACTGCAACAATGATATTCACAAGACACTATGTCAGAAATGAACTTGACAACCTTGGGTGGGAAGAGGGGTAGGAGGTGGGAAAGGATATGATAACAACGATGGAGTGGGTAACAATATTCAACAAGGAATTTACCTTACTCATGTAACTCTACACACTCTGTAAAGTATCTTTGAAATAAAATAAAATTCAAAAATTGAACCTATCCTAAAAATAATATCCTTTTCAAGATAATACATCTCTCACAGTACTTGTGAGAGATTTTAGAGTCAAGCTGTTAGACCTGAAAAGGGATAGATTGGGAAGCCATCTCAAACAGCATTCAAAAGGCTGTGCTCTGGGAAGGTCAAACAGTCAAGGGAAGACAGGAGTATGAGGAGTTATTACCTCAAGGGTATTTAAGTTAGAGCTGTTGGACAATAAAAGATTAAGACTTTGGAGACAAGATGGATGTCTGTGATATAGTTGTAATGACCCTTGCTCCCTTCTTCTCCCTAACAATAAGGGATTCAATTATCACTATGTTTACAAACAATACCTCATGTTAATAATTATAACCACAAACTAGATTGATGCCTTAGTTTGTGGACATACCTGTAGCCACTGATCACCCCCTATAGTAGAATGAATATAAAGTCTGTTAAGCAGGATTTGGGGATCCAGAAGCTGGTAATAAGGCATTGGGTCCTCTGGTGTCTTCATTCCTATCACTTCCTGTGATTTCTCAGTTCTTTGGCCAGGTATCCCATTGTATTTGCTGTCCCAAGGTTGCGGTTAATGACAGTACTTATATTCTGAATACCTCAAAACAAACCACATAAAAATACTTCCTCAAAGAAGATTGACAAATGTATAGGATCACCTGCAAAGATACCTAACATCAGCAGTCAACCTGTGATCCTCTAGCAAGAAAGTGCAATTCAGGACTATCTTTACTTGTGATAATATAAGAAATGGATAATTGTCCCTTTTGTATATTTGGTATTTGGTATTGCATATATTTTCAGAAACACATTTACATTGTGAAATAATGTTATTTATTTCTTAGGTCAGACCACGTCACTGGAGTGATGACCCAGTTGCCTGAATTACAAATAGGTGAGTGTGAATTGCCTAATTACGACCATTTCTCCATGAAACTCAGCAACACAGAATGAAGTATCAGGGTCAGGCCATTCCATACCTGTGAGGATTTATACCTAGATTAGAGTAACATACACCTCTCAGCATTCATGGCACATTCGTGTGTTAAAATTGTCATCAGATCAGAAAAATGCTAGAGCTTAAAGTAGAATGATGGGCAATACATTTTCAATGCAAGAGTGATATCACCCCTGCAATTATTCTCAGTGGAGAATCCTTTCTATACATTTTACTGACTTAACTTCTACTTTGTGCTTTACCATTATCAAGCAGGATCACACTGTATTGAGCTACAATACTGCAGCAACCTCAGCTGCCTTTGAATGTTACCTCCAATCTTGGTACTAAGGTCAACACTGCAACTCTAACCACATAGTTAGTGGACACCCGAACTTTTCAAGCCTGTTTAACAATTGAGCTATCACTGCTCATTGCCAGTGTTAAAGATCTCACTCTTTAGATTTATTGTTTATCTTCTTATATTTCCAACACTGCCTTAGATGTTGGTTTTTGAAGTAGAACTTTTAGTTTGCATCTGATTTATGGGGGTGTTAGTAATGCCAGTTAAACTGCATATATTATAATGTAAGTAATTTGATGTTTTCACATGTGAATTAAATTTTGGTAATTGAGGAAGTGAATACACATCACTCACAAAAGTTTCTTTATGTGTATTGGTATTGCCATATTGTGAGCTTCCTAAACGCCATCCATGGAAGCACATGTCCCTAATTCCATCAGTTCTGTCACTGATACAAGGCTTGGAATGTCCAGACCATTTGGCACCTCATAGTAAGAACCTTTCTACAAAGAAGGGGGAGAGAATAGCAAACAGAGCAAATGAATCTTCCAACAGTTTTTAACATATTCATTATGCTTAGCCATTAAGACCACCATAATAGTATTGTTTACCTACTCTTTTCTGTTCTAAGCAGTTTTATTTATGGATCTTTAAGAAATTATAAAAGAATAACATAAGAAATCTATATGAATCATATAAGAAATCACAAAAAATAGTCTGTTAGGTATATAATATACTCCCAAAGACATAATTTCAGGAAAGCATTAAGCACATAAAATGTAATGTAATGACCCTTTATTGAAAACTTCAGCAGTTGTAGTTTATTTATTCTGATAACAAAGTTTATAAAGTAAGTTACAATAGTATTCCAAATGGAACACAGAACTAGAAACATGAAGGGTAGCACTAAAGAATATTACTGCTACCATTAATAGAGTAAGAATGAAATTTAGGCAAAACTCCTTCAGAGTAAAAGCGACAGGACAGCCCCATCATTACTTTCATTGTTCATATGAAGAAAAGACCTTTTTGTAGTAGACAAATTTTCACAGATATTAACATCAATTGGGTATATATTTCTTAAGGCATTCAGGAAGGATGCTCTCACCATGTTAATTGAAGCTGACTTCTCTGGGACCTACTACACAATGCACAGACACTATTCCAAGCACTGCACCTGCATTAGGTAATTGTAGTGCTTATGAGTGTTTTTCAAGTTAGAAAATGAATTAAATATTTTATTAAAAACAGAAGTAGGCAACAAGGTGAAGCAAATTTCCCAAATACCCAAGACTGATCAGTTCTAGACACATAATTCAAATCCAGGTTTGCACCAGGCAAATCTGAG
The DNA here is from genome assembly GCF_024711535.1 of Dipodomys merriami. Lineage (NCBI taxonomy): Eukaryota > Metazoa > Chordata > Mammalia > Rodentia > Heteromyidae > Dipodomys > Dipodomys merriami. Next base: position 1,263,952 of record NW_027206035.1, on the reverse strand, counting down.
GATATTCTTTGTCATATTCATTACCATTCAAGAGCTATGGAGCAGATGAACCCACATTATCTTCCTATAATGGCAATAAAAATGCTTCAGAATATAGATATTTTTAAATGAAAAGGGTGTGGCTAATGAAAGTGTAAGTGATCTTTATACCAAACAAAGATCAGTTTAATTTCTCACGAAATACATGAATGAACATGATTTAGATTCCACTTTTCATTACTCTTGGAGTAATTGCTTAAAGAGACCAATTCCATGTCAAAGACACTTGTGCTGATAAACACAGGCTTTTATCATGAAGTACCGTGAATACACAGTGAATAGTTTGTTATGGATATATAATCCAAAAGAAATAATTTAGTGGAGGTTCTGGGAAGATGGCGGAGGAGAAGCTGGAGGCTAAACAAGCTCTCGCATAGAAAGCAGTTTTAGAGGTCCAGCAAACAGTCCTAAGCCAGAGAACCACACCAAGTGTGCCTTCAAAGGACAGAGAGTTAGTCCAGAGAGGGAAAATAAAGGCAAGGAGACAGCTCTGAGCACTTGCCAGCCGCTGCCGCTGCTGCAGCAGTAGCTGTGGCGGCGGCGGCGGCCATACCTGCCATATCTGAATCACAGAGAGTCTGGGATGAAGGAGCCAGACACAGAGGGTGAGCAGATTCTACTCATCACCAGCAAGAACCAACAAAGATCAGAAATCTTCATCCTCCAGTTCGCAGACCAGAGACAACCCAGGAACCAAGACTCGGTGTGAATAGAAACCTGACGTACTCACTCCTTCTTAGGGAGCAGAGGAGGGAAGGCCACCCCTCCCCCCCAGTACTGGAGATCTCTATCTTGGATACCGACAAAGCTCGGCAGAGCTGCTAGCTCTAACTCAGGCCTTGGAAGTTAACTAGAGTCATTTAGCAGGTCACAGGAGCCTAACCTGAACTGCCAGACTCAGCTCTACCCAGGGAAAAGTCACCCAGCTTGGGTGGCAGCCCCAGGAGTGGCTTTCTTCACCGGGTAATCAGAGGCAGAGGCTGCCCCTCCCTTTAGCAGCCTCAACAATCAATTGAAATTCAGTAAACAGAAACCCTGAGAATGGCTCCAGGCTGGGCTCTGTGAGTTTCTCACAAACCAGCCCCCAGAAAAAGCTGCTGTTTGCTAAAAGGCCTCAACTCTACCCAGAACCTAGCCTCATCACAACATCTCCAAACTTGAGGAAAAAGCCATCTCCCTCTTTTGTGATACTCAAAGCAGAACTGACTCCCATTGAACTAACCTGGGAGGAGGAATGCAAACCTTTGAGGAAAGCAGAGCATTTTTCTGCCTGTTCAACCAAACTGATTTAAGAAACCAACCAAGCCACAGGAACACAAGCAGACCAGAGACTCCAACAAGAGGCCGGTTAAGGACACAAGGGAGATTCAGGATTTTTCCCACCCCCACCCCAAAAAATCAAAGAACTATTGTTTTTAAAGTTGCAGAGCTTCTGCAGGGCAAATGACATAGCTAGCAAGATCAATAGAAAGCCCACGGATTGGGAGAAGATCTTTACTAGCCATAAAATGGACAAGGGTCTCATATCTAAAATATACTTGGAACTCAAAAAATTAAACCCCCCAACAACAAATCCTCAAAGAAACAACTGCCAAATAAATAAGTGGGCGAAAGACTTAAAGAGAAACTTCTCTGAAGAAGAAAGAAGGATTGCCAATAGACACATGAACATCCCTAGCCATAAAAGAAATGCAAATCAAAACAACATTGAGATATCACCTCACTCCAGTTAGAATGGCAAAAATCAAGAACTCTAACAACAACAGATGCTGGAGGGGATGTGGCAGAAAGGAACCTTACTTCATTGTTGGTGGGAATGTAAACATGTTCAACCACTTTGGAAAGCAGTATGGAGGTTCCTCAAAAGACTTCACATAGAACTCCCCTATGACCCAGCAATCCCACTTTTGGGCATTTACCCAAATGTTTACAAACAAGACCACACTAAAGCTACCAGCACAACTATGTTTATTGCAGCATTATTTACCATAGCTAAGATATGGAACCAACCCAAATGCCCCTCAGTAGATGAATGGATCAAGAAAATGTGGTATATATACACAATGGAATTCTATGCCTCCATCAGAAAGAATGACATTGCCCCATTTGGTAGGAAATGGAAAAACTTGGAAAAAATGATATTAAGTGAAGTAAGCCAGGCCCAAAGAAACATAGGTCCGATGGTTTCCCTTATTTGCAATATCTAGTATATGTATGAGTTAAGCGGAAAAGGTTAGATAAAGTGATGTCAGGAAAATGAACACTTAGATGTGTATTTTAATGTTTTTTTCTTTCATGTATGTGTTTCTAACGCATTTATAAGATTATCTCTTTGTTGCTTTGTATGTCCCTCCCCCACAGTATAACCCCTGCTTTCACTATATTTGATGTCAGTATAACTTGTGGAGAAGATGGGGTAAAACCAGTTGTTTAAGGATACAGGTGGACCTGTTGCAACAATGAGAAGTACAAGTTGTCATGTCCAAAACGAGCTTTACAACGTCGGTGCGGGGGGGGGCGAGGGGAAGGAGAAGGATTGGGATTGGGGGGGAGATGGAGGCTGGGAAGGGATATGAAGGGTAAACAAAGGAGGAGGCTGCAATGCTTGGTAAGAAATGTACGAATTATCCTGCTCATGTAATTGTAACTCCTCTGTACAGTATGTTCACAAATACAATTAAATTAAATTTAAAAAAGCACTATTGTTTTTGTACCTTTTATAAAATAATTTTTTTCTAATTTTTTTTAATCTTTGATTTTTACTTTTTGAAAAAAAATTGTTTTCTAGTAATTTTTTTTCCTCTTAGAATTTTATTTTAGGGGTTTCAGTGTGTGTGCGTTTTTTTTCTTTTTTTGTTTGTTTTTTGTTTTTGTTTTTTGTTTTCGCTTTCTGTTTAGCTCTACTGAACCTCTGATCTTTTTTCTTTCTTTCTCATCCTTTTCACCTGTTTTTCTCTTTCATTCTTCTTTATGTGACTTAATTGTTGTTCTACACATCCTCAGATAAACCTGTAGTCAATTATTAGACCTTATACTCCATTGTGTACACACTGAATCCACAATTTATTACTCAATTCAAAACCTCTGAGACTGAAATTCCTTAAGAGCAGTACTACCTCTTTATACCTATATAATATTTTAAGTATTTTTATTTTTATATCTCCTTTATATCCCTCCCCTTCTCTCATTATATTCATGTTCTTTTCTGAATAGCTTTTTTTGAGCAAGTATATTTCTAATTTTTACCTTTCCAATTTTTTTGGTCTCTTTTTGTTCCCTTTCTCTTTCTTCTTTTGTTTCTCGCTCCCTACTTTCATCCTATCCAACCTATTTCCTGCTTTGAGATTAGGACTTAGTTAACACTCCCTGTGCCTTCCCACATCACTCTATTCCTATTTTTTACCCACAACTCTTCCTAAACCTAATAATTTCTGGTTTACCAAATACTTCTTTGTGGTTCGTCGCCTATTAATATATAGTTGTTCGATGTTGAATAGATTTATCTGTTGAACTAGATTGTACCTGCAGACTATTGACTGTGCAAATACAGACTTTGGTTGATACTTGCCTTAAGTTTGTGTTCTAGCACAAAACTGGTGTTGATTTCATCGCAAATGGGCAGGGTAAGCCGGAAAAATACAAGAAAAATGGCAAATCCACGTATCTCAAATCCCACTCATGATAATCAGGGGACAGAACAGATAATGAATAATCCAGAGGAGACTTCCCAAATAGCTCTACAAGCACTGCTGGCAAACATGATAAATGAAAAGATTGAAAACATACAAAGGACTCTGTATGAGCGTGATAGGGATAGAAAGCAGGCAATGCAAAGTTTTATACAGGAATATCATGAGCGAGAGGAACCTAGTCAAAAACTGATACAGGATTTGCCTGAGCAGCTTGAGAATGCTTAAAGAGAAAGGCAGGAATGGCATGAGCAGGCTGAGAACATTCAAAGAGAATTATAGGAATGGCATGAATGGGAGGAAGCTAAGCAAAGAGCAATACAGGAATTGAGAGAGCAGGAAGAGAATACACAAAGAACACTAAAGGCATTCATGGAATCCATTAACAAAGAGCTGAAGGAAGTCAGGGAGAACACAAAGGGAATACTGACTGGAATCCAACAGATGGAATGGGAGTGCAAGGAAACCATAAACAATCAACTAAGTGATTTGAGAATAAACACCGAACACCAAATTAAGGAAGTAAAGAAGTCAAAAGAAGATCTAAAACAAAGCTTCAACAAAGAATTTGAAGCCATTAAAACTGACCAACTAGAAAGAAAAGAAATAAAAAAACAAAGTAGAAAGTCTTGACAGCAGGTTAAACCGTGCAGAAGATCGAATCTCAGGGATTGAAGACAGCCTAGATATTATAGAGAAAGAACATACATCAATCCAAGACAAGTCCAAGAAATATGATAGATCTATCCAACACTTGGAAGACACAATCAGAAGGCTTAATCTAAGGATCATATGTGTAAAGGAGGACCTAGAAACAGAAGTTAATGGTCTAGGAAATTTGTTTAACAGGATCCTAGCAGAGAACTTCCCAAACATGCAAAAAGATAGGCCTATTCATATGCAAGAAGCTTTTAGAACTCGAAATAGACCAGACCAGAATAGGACATCCCACTGTCACATTATAATACACACAGTATCAACTCAAAACAAGGAAAAGATCCTTAAGGCTGTCAAGGAGAAAAAGACTAATCACCTATAAAGGAAACCAATTAGAATCAACTCAGATTTCTCAGCTGAGACAATCAAAGCAAGAAGAGACTGCAATGACGTATGCCATGTCCTAAAAACAAGCAAATATCAACCAAGAATACTGTACCCAGCTAAACTCTCCTTTATAACTGAAGGCCAAATAAAAACCTTCCATATCAAAGAAAAATTGAAACAATACATCTCCACCAAAGCAGCCCTACAAAAGATTCTTAAAGATTTCCTACATATAGAACACCAACAAGACCACAATAAAGGCCAAGAAACTACACCCAAACTGAGAATCCAAGAACCATAGGAAGAACACAATTTTCACAGCCCTCAAGAAGGTGGATAACATGGTAGGAACTCCCAAATACCTCTCAGTCCTATCTCTTAACATTAATGGACTCAACTCTCCATTTAAGCGACATAGACTGTCTAGTTGGATTAAAAAAACAAGATCCTTCTATCTGCTGCCTTCAGGAGTCACATCTTGCCCGTAAAAACAAACACATTTTCAGGGTGAATGGTTGGAAAATAATCTACCAATCAAATGGCCCCCATAAACAGGCGGTAGTTGCAATCCTAATATCAGATAAAATAGACTTCAAATTAAAAGTTGTGAGAAGAGATAAAGAAGGTCGCTACATACTAATTAAGGGATCTCTCCTTCAGGTGTATATTACAATTCTAAATATCTATTCGCCAAACAACGGAGCACCCAAATTTATCCAAGAAACACTACTTTCCCTCAAATCCCACATAGATCCAAAGACATTAATTGTTGGGGATTTTCACACACCACTAGATAGATCAACTCCACAAAAACTCAACAGAGAAACCTCAGATCTAAACAACTGCATAGATCAACTAGATTTAACAGACATCTACCGAATATTTCACCCAACAGCATGAGAATACTCATTTTTCTCAGCAGCAAATGGAACATTTTCTAAAATAGACCACATTTTAGGCCACAAAGCAAACTTGTCGAAATTCAGAAACATTGAGGTAATACCTTGCATTCTCTAAGACCACAAGGGAATAAAATTAGAACTCAATACTAAAAGCCACCAAAGAATGTCCAGTAACACATGGAGGCCGAACAACACACTGCTGAATCACAAGTGGGTCCTGGAAGAGATTAGAAAGGAAATCCAAATATTCATGCTATTTAACAAAAATGAACACACAAATTACTAGCTACACTGTGACACAGCAAAGGCAGTACTCAGAGTCAAGTTTATAGCTCTGAGCTCCTACATCAACAAATTGGAGAGATCTGAAACCAAGAATAAAATGAGACATTTGAACCTCCTTGAAAAAGAGCAGCAAGAGAAACCACCAATCCAGTCTACCCAAAGAAATAATTAAAATTAAATCAGAATTAAATGAATTAGAATCCAAAAAAAATATAGAAAGAATCAACAAAACAAAGAGTTGGTTCTTCGAAAAAATTAAAAAAATTGACAGACTCTTAGAAAATCTTATCAGAAAAAGAAGAGAACCCACCCAAATAAATAAACTCAGAGATGAGAAGGGAAATATCACCACAGAAAAAAACAAGGTTCAGAAGATTATAAGGGAAAACTTCTCAAAACTTTATGCTAATGAGTTTGAGAACTTGAAAGAAATGAACCTTTTCCTAGCAAATATTGACATGCCAAAACTAAACCAAAATGAGTTAAACCATCGTAACAGCCCCATATCAAGCATTGAAACAAAAACAGCAAGAAGAGACTTCACAGTTAAGAAATGTCCAGGACCAGATGGTTTTACAGCGGAATTCTACAAGGCCTTCAAAGCTGAGCTCACACCAATACTCCTCCAACTCTTCAATGAAATTGAAAGAGAAAGTTCACCACCGAACACATTCTATGAAGCCATCATAACCCTCATCCCAAAACCAGGCAGGGACTCATCGAAGAAAGAGAACTATAGACCCATTTCTTCGATGAACATTGATGCAAAACTTCTCAACAAAATTTTGGCCAATCGACTTCAACAATTCATCCAAAAAATTATACACCATAATCAAAAAGGATTCAGATCAGGGATGCACAGCTGGTTTAATATACGCAAATCAATCAATATTATTCATCACATCAACAGGAGCAAGAATAAGAACCACATGGTTGTCTCAATAGATGTAGAAAAAGCATTCAACAAGATCCAACACCCCTTTATGATGAAGCTTTTGGAAAAATTAGGAATCCATGGAACATTCCTCCATACAATAAAGGCTGTATATGACAAAACTACAATCAGCATTATACTTAATGGTGAAAAACTAAAGCTATTTCCTTTTAACTCAGGAAAAAGATAAGGATGTCCACTCTCTCCACTTCTCTTCAAGCTAGTATTAGAATGACTAGCTACAGCAATAAGACAAGATGCATATATAAATTGGATCCAAATAGGGAAAGAAGAAATAAAACTCTCCCTCTTTGCAGATGACATGATCTTGTATTTAAGAATCCCGTGGACTCCACTCCCAAATTACTCAAGCTGATTCAAAACTTTGGCAAAGTAGCAGGGTATAAAATTAACCCCCTAAAATCAATGGCTTTTCTGTTTGACAACAATGAGAAAAGTGTGGCTGAAATTAGGAAAGCAACTCCATTTGTAATAGCCCCACAAATAATAAAATACCTAGGAATTAACTTAACTAAAGAGGTGAAGGACCTCTATGATGAAAACTTTAAGAACCTGAAAAAGGAAATCAAACAGCACTTAGAAATAGGAAAAAACTCCCATGATCCTGGATTGGAAAGTTTAACATCGTAAAAATGGCAATACTTCCCAAGGCCATCTACAAATTCAATGTGATACCTATAAAAATTCCAACGTCATTCTTCAAGGAAATAGAAGAGGCAATCCAAAAATTCATATGGAACAATAAAAGACCCCGAATAGCTAAAACGCACTGCAACGGAAAGAACACTGATGGAGGAATATCAATACCAAATTTCAAACTCTACTATAAAGCCATAGTAATCAAAACAGCATGGTGCTAGCACAAGAACAGACCTCAGGACCACTGGAATAGAATTAAAAACCCAGAAATGAACCTACAGACCTATAGCTTTCCAATTATAAGGGAGCCAAAAAAATACAATGCAAGATAGACAGTCTTTTCAGTAAATGGTGCTAGCAAAATTGGTTAACTACTTGTGGAAAACTAAAGCTAGATTCTTATTTATCACTGTGCACCAGAAGCAACTCCAAATGGATCAAAGACCTTGGGGTCAAAGCTCACATTCTGAAAACATTACAGGGTAGAATAAGAGAAACCCTAGGTCTCCCTGGCACAGGCCGAAATTGTCTTAATATAGACCCAGAAACTCAAAAAATCAAAGAAAGTTTGGACAAATGTGACTGCATGAAGTTGCAGAGCTTCTGCATGGCAAAGGACATGGCTAGCAAGATCAATAGAAAGCCCATATATTGGGAGAAGATGTTCACTAGTCATACAATGGACAAGGGTCTCATATCTAAAATATATTGGAACTCAAAAAATTAAATCCCCCAACAACAAATCCTCAAAGAAACAACTGCCCAATAAATAAGTGGGCTAATGACTTAAAGAGAAGCTTCTCTGAAGAAGAAAGAAGGATGGCCAATAGACACATGAAGAAATGCTCAACATCCCTAGCCAAAAAAGAAATGTCAATCAAAACAATAGTGAGATACCACCTCACAACAGTTAGAATGGCAAAAATCAAGAACTCTAATAACTACAGATGCTGGAGGGGATGTGGACAGAAGGTAACCTTACTTCATTGTTGGTGGGAGTGTAAACTTGTTCAACCACTTTGGAAAGGAATATGGAGGTTCCTCAAAAGACTTCACATAGAGCTCCCCTATGACCCAGCAATCCCACTTTTGGGCATTTACCCAAATACTTACAAACAAGACCATACTAAAGCTACCAGCACAACTATATTTTTTGCAGCATTATTTACCATAGCTAAGATCGGGAACCAACCCAGATTCCCCTCAGTAGATGAATGGATCAAGAAAATGTGGTATATATACACAATGGAATTCTATGCCTCCATCAGAAAGAATGACATTGCCCCATTTCGTAGGAAATGGAAAGACTTGGAAAAAATTATATTAAGTGAAGTAAGCCAAGCTCAAAGAAACATAGGTCCCATTGTTTCACTTATTTGCAATATCTAGTATATATATGAGTCAAGCAGAAAAAGTCATATAAGGTGATATTATTAATATGAACCCTTAGATATGTATTTAAATGCTTTTTATTCTTTTATGCATTTGTTTCTAAAGCATTTATAAGATTATTTCTTTGTTGCTTTGTATGTCCTTCCCCCACTGTATAACCCCTGCTTTCACTGTATTTGATGTCGGTATAATTTGTGGAGGGGAAGGGGAAAAACAATTTGTTTAAATAAGGATACAGGGGACCCGTTGCAACAATGAGAAGTACAATTTGTCATGTTGAACATGAACTTTACAACTTTGTTGAGGGTTGGGGTGGATTGGGTGGGGGGTGGGGGGAGGCAGGGAAGGGATGGGAAGGATAAACAAAGGAGGAGGCTACAATGCTTGATAAGGAATGTACTCACTATCTTGCCCATGTAATTGTAACCCCTCTGTACATTATTTTCACAATAAAAAAAAAGAAAAAAATTTCATGACTAGTTACATCCTGGTAGTACCAAAGAAAATCTACTCCCTATTCTAAAACACATATCAATTAATGGATATTAGTGATATCAGTTAAAATTATGTGTGCATAATATATGTAATGTATTCTATTAAATAACATATAAATCATATGTTTATAATATGTGTATCATTACTGATCTTCTGTAATACATTATTTGATGTAGTATTATACTGGGAAGCATACAAGGAATGACAAATTTATTTAAATAAATATAGTTGTATGTTTTCGTCACATAATTTGTTTTTGTGCCAGTACTGAGACTTGAACCATTGTCTGGGTTTTGTCCCTGAGCCATTTTACTCAGACTGGTTTCATATAACCATCTTCAGATCACAGCCCATAAGTAGCTGTGATTACAGAGATGAGTCATGTTATATTTTTTAATTCCATCCTTGGCATGTTCTTACATAATTATTTTTGAATATTAAATGATATTATGATATTAAATTTCTAAACCAATTCAGAATAAATAACGATTTATTGGGTAAAACTATATGTTGCAATCGAAATTTTAAGAACCCTACTTTACTATCAATTTTCAAAGATATTGCTAGTTTAATTCCTGGACAGACAAGTAGAAAAATTAAATTTTGTGTGCATAGTATGTGCAGGGTACTATGTTATATAACATATAAATGATATATTTATAATATATGCATAATTGGGGATATTTTATAATACTATAAATAATATATATATATATAAAACTGGTTTTAATATTATTCTGTGAAGGATACAAGGAATGACAGTATCACTATCTTAACTGTCTTCTTTTCAACAGTGTGTAAACTATGCTATAAACATACATCTTCAAGAAAGCATACCTCTGTAATCCCATATTCACCTTCAAATATTCTCCACGTTGCTATGAACATCCTCTAAGATTGCAACACTCATCCACAGAAAACAGTTTGTGATACTTTCTGGATAATGTTCCTTGTCCCCATCCCTATCACCCTTTCAGCAATTTCAGTGAAGAGCATTTTCTCCTGCTTTGCCTGTAGAAAATATCATCTTTTGTTATTTCACAGCAAAGAAATTGTGGCTAGCAGGGTTGAGCACTGGTATATTCAGAGGTTCTCCAGTTGTGAAATTTTCTTTTCTTTCTTTGACAGTGAACTGGAATAACAAAAAAACATTTAAGGCAGTGTGTTTTGGTGTAAATGAAAACATACTAATTTGAAAAAATATTCGTTCTTTAAATTTATTTTTAATTCAAATATAATAGGTGTGGTTTTAATGGTGCATGCCTATAAATCTAACTATTTAGAAATCTGAAAACAGAGGATCATGGTTTTAAGCTAGACCAGGTAAATGGACCATTAGACACTTATCTTCAATGAAGAACCAAAAAGCTAAAAGTGGAGCTGTGGCTCAAATGGAAGACTGACAGCCTGAGCACAAAAGAAAAATAAAAGGACCTAGGCCCTGAATTTAAGTCATAATGTTAGCACTCATGTACTATATATTCTGTGAGATAATTTGTCAAAAACTGGTCATAGATTACATATGAGGTGTGAAAATGTATGTAAGTCTGAAATGACCCCAAGGTATTTTGACAAGACAACTAAAAGAAATATCACTTAATCAAATAGTAATGAGGGATAAGTTTGTAGATAAAGATCAAAGCTCACTTTGGAATCTTTTTTGTTGTTAAAATCAGTAGCTAGGAGTTGTCAGTAGAGAGAATGCTATTAAGGACTTCAATTAAAGAAAGAACAGAGCTAGAGGGGGAAAAAAACAGAAATAATTACATGTACTCAGTGGTAAAATCATGAGAAGGAAGATTACAGAACTAAGCCCTTGGATACACAAATATGTAAAAGATGACAAATGAAAAACAGTAATAAGTATGTAATGCAGACTTATATAGATATGTATTTTTAATATTTAATTGCTATGAGGTGATTGTGTGATGACCTAAAATTTAAGAAATTGGTAAGGTCAACTATCTCTTGGGCCAACCGTCGCTGATATTTTAAGTAAAATGGGCCACAGTAGTGTGTCTTGATTTGCCAAAGTGAAAACAGGTCAATATTTGGAAAGCCATTTTTTGTACATGTGGTTGGAGTGAGAAATACTGGTTTGTTCAAGTGTCAGTAGAAGGGTACAGTTTTAGCGCAATGATAGACATCTTTCAAGGATCTGGCAGATTTTCCTACTGTCTTCAATTTCCTTTTTTTCTGAGAACTAAAATAGCATTACTGGAAGCCAGTCCTAAATTTTACCTTTGTCAAGTTATCAGATATTCAGTCTATCACATGCCCAAATAATAGAGAATGGGAACAGGTATACATTGAGCACTCCCAAGTCTCTGGACTCTCTCAGGAAGAGCCTTCTGCCATTGTGGGATGGATAGGGCTGGGTAATTTACAAAATATCCATCATAGATTGAAAGTATTCTGCTAAGTTGTCACCTGAGATATCGGATGTTTTAACTGCATTGTATTGATTTTTATGAGTCAGTTAATCAGATTCTTTATAATATATGATGTTACTAGACTGTGAAATGCATGTTTGTTGCATTTCGTTTGTATAATATATAGTATGTTTTGAAATTTTTTTATAAATCATTCACATTTTTATTTTTTTTGATATGGATTACTCCTAGTTCTCAAGAGTGGGGAAATGCACAGGAACTTTGTAACTTGAAGTCATATGTGTCATGTGTCATATCATATTTTCCTTGTAGAGAGTTGGTAATAAATTATATGTAATTTATTTTTCATTTTTATTTATTGTCTATTGCAGAGTTTGAACTCAGGGCCTGGGCACTGTTCCTGAGGTCTTTGACTCATTGAGCCACAGTATCAATTTTAGTCTTAATGATTAATTTGAGATAAGTGTCTCACGGGAACTTTTCTGCCCAAGCTGGCTTTGAACTGTGATCCTCAGATATCAGCCTCTACATTAGCCAAGATTATAGGCATGAGCTATCAGCACCTGGCTATATGTAATTTAAACTGTAGTTTTCTTCAAGTGTTTCATCCTACACTGAAGTTATTTTTCTTACAAATTTTCTAATAATATATAATCTATTCAATTTTGAAAAGTACTGCTGTACCTCCCACTTATTTGTGGCATTTCTGAAATCCAAGTTCCTCTGTGTGTCAGGGTGGATACTGTTGCCTTTAACAAGTATTATTGTTGAATACATAGCATCTGGCTACTTAGAGAGCAAAGGATGTGAAGCTACAGTAGCCCCATAAAGAACTTCCAGGACAATTAAAGGGGAAATCATGTGTTCTCTGTGTAGGTGAATAGGGCACATAGAAAAGAAAGTCTTCTACTTGAAAGTGATTGAGTTTGTATGCACATAGGTTTTCACTTATTTAACTGTTGCTATAGATTTACACATTCACTAGTATAAAACAATATTTCATATATATATATATATATATATATATATGTATATATGTACATGCAGATCACAGTTTCCAAAATCTAGAGAACCACCTCCATGTGTATCGCGTTCCTATGTTGCTTTGTCCAGTGGTAGAGAAATTACTCAGAGATTCAAGCATATATCTTTCAATATGTTGCTTGTTCCTAACACTAAAATTAGGAAGTCTGTTAATATATAACATATGTTATATTAGAATATATTTAATATATCATATATAATGGATTTGTATATTATATATATTATTTATAATACCTGACAGTATTATAAATTTATAAGGAAAAATACAATAAACATATCAATGTCCATACTTTCCTAGCCATGATTAGGTTCAGTAGAGTTAGGTGCATTACATCTCAACAAGGAAAGTCTACTGAGATTCTGACGACATTGAGCTAGATAAGGAGAATTCCTGTAAACAAAGCCTCACCTCAATTTTGAGAAAAGATAAATTTGGAAGATTTTTTTCTGTTTTTTTTTGGGGGGGGAGGGGGTTTCTTTCGCCGGTCATGGGGCCAAAACTCTGGGCCTGGTTGCTGTCCCTCACCTATTCATCTCAAGGCTAGTGTTCTACCAGTCCAGCCATAGCGCCACTTCTGGCTGAGGAATCAAACCCAGGGCCTTATGCATGCAAGGCAAGCACTTTAACCACTGAGCAACCTTCCCAGCCCAAGTTTGGTAGTTTTCCAGAGAGGAATTTGGCATTTGCTTTGCATCCTTGATTAGTAATGAATAGGTATTATTTTGCTCCAAATTTTGTCTCCTTTTATGTTCCCTAAATAGTTACACAGGATTATCATTCCATCACATATATTTAAGTCCTTCTTTTATTTCTTTTTATCTTTATTGTTTTGTTGGTGTTGTTTTGCTGATCCTGTTTCTTGAACTCAGGGGCTAGGCAGTGTCCCTGAGCTCCAGGCTAGTGCTCTACAACATGAGCCACAGCACCACTTCTGGCTTTTTCTGTCTGGGCTTCATTTGAATCATAATACTCAGATCTCACCCTCCTGGGTAGCTATGATTACAGATGTGAGCCACCAATGCCCAGCAATCCCTATCTTTTAGGTATTATTCTAAAAGCCTCCTATCCAAGGTCACTCCTAAGATAGTAAATGGACCTATGCCAATAGTTCCTTCACACTCTCATCTCCTGTAATTGCTATGGTGTGTCTTTTCCATCTTATCTTGAACCTACTTCACTGCTCTGTTCCTAACCCATGGTTCTAGGTGTGTCACAAAGAATTACCTAAATTTAGTAGCTATAAACCCTGGATTAATCAATTATTAATTTCATTTAATTTTTTCCAATATGATTGTTTTTCGGCATAAATCTGAGCTTATACTCACCTTCCTGCATCTACTTCTTGGCATGAGCACAGCCTGGGCCTATTCTACTTCAAATGCAAGAGGTTATCCAAAGAATAACCTACAGTATTCCTGCCTAGGAGTCAGGCCAAGTTGTTGAGTGCCTGAAAGAAGCAATGAATTCCTAGCATGGGAATTGGTGGGAGAGGCAACAGCCTAGAGAGCAAACTGGTAGTCACAACATTTAACAACTTCTCCTTTGGGGAAACTGACCTCCTCTAAAGTGGCAGTGAGATAACTCACCTAGTATATTTTCATATTTTAATGAAGTTGTCATGTTTCACTACACAACTCACTTGTAGTCAAATAGAAGGTCAATCTTTTGTGTCCTCCTTAGACCCAGTCTCAATCTCCATCTTAGACTTTGCTCAGACTCTATTCCTACCAGAAGATCCCTGATGAAGGGGAAAGTGTGATCTCTTGGCTTCTGACTGGCCCTGTGGGAACTGAGCCCACTTTTATTGTTCAACCTGTTCCTCCTGACAAGACTGTGGTGGGTGGTGGGAAAGCTTATTCTCTAAATTGTGCCCTAGTACCAAATCTCTTCAGAGAAAGTCAAAGAATGACAGAACATTGAGGTACTGACCATACCAGTCTCTCATCCCCCAGTTCCCTGGCCCTGGAATCTAAAGTGTGTACCCCTGTATTGTGGGCATCTGGAATTGTCTAGACGGACCCAGGGACCGGTGCTATATCACAACTCCATGAGAGGGCACATGAGGTCCAGGCAGTCTGGGAGCAACAAATTGGGCCATTTCTTTGTGTGGGCTTGAACTGAGGATCTGGGAGCTGTATCTCTTGGTTTTCATGCTCAAGGCTGGTGTCTTACCACTTGAGCCACAGCTCCACCTCTAATATTTTCATGGTTCTATGGAGAATAAAGTCTCACTGGCTTTCCAGCTTATTGATGGCTTTGATCTATCTTTGATCCTCAGAACTTTGCCTCCTGAGTGGCCAGGATGTCAGGAGTGAGCCTGAACCAGAAGTGACAGGCATCAGAGCCTTTCTTTTGAGCTTCTGTTTATCTCGTGTCAACTAGCAAGCCCAACTAAAATAGTCACTTACAGGGGATAACGTTCCTCTCCTAGATCAGTTAATCCAAGGAGATAAAATGTCTTTGGAAAAGGCTAGTCCGAACTGGCTTACGGGAGTATGTGTGTGTGAGAGTATGAGTTTCAGGGATACATACCCCCATCTCTCCAGTGCTCCATTCTCCCAGTGGTGAGTGCATCCAGGATCACCACCCCAAAGAAGGCAGGTAGGGGAGGGTACCTATGGACACATCAAGTGGGATGATCTGAATTCTATCCTGCAACTGAAGCCAAGAGAGTTAATAGAGAAAAGGAGAGGTTTAGAGAAACATCAAGGGAAGCCCCTTACTTTTGGCTACAAGTACCAGAGAGAATAATGAATCCATCCTTTTTGGTAGTAAGATAACAGGTGCCCAGTATTCATTTATTTTACTTTTTTGAGCCCCAGGGCTTGGACTCAGGGCAGCGGTGTCATCCCTGAACTTCTTTTCCTCAAGGTTGAGGCTCTACCACTTTAGCCACAGAACACATCTGGCACTATTTGTGATGGGGGGGAGTGGTTTATGGGAGATAAGAATCTCACAGACTCTCCTGCCTGGGCTGGCTCTGAGTCACAACCATGAGACCTCAACCTCCCCAATAGCTAGGATGATGGGCTAGAGCTACTGGCACCTGACTGCCACCATCCATTTACAATCTCCTAGAAACAGTGCCAGGCCACCTGCATTGCACCCCCCTTGCTGTGAGTGGGAAGCAGACATGGGTGGTTTTGATACTTCAACAGCCTTCCTACCTTGAGCATTGTTCTGGGTCAGTCTGATGGCGGCTTCCACCTTGTCCACAGCAATGACTTGGCTCTGTCACAAGAACAAATGTCCCCCAGGAGGTGTTAGGTCTGGGGTCTTTCCTCTGCACACCATCTCGCCTCCCCGAAACGACACACCCCAACAAAGCAAAGTAGAAAGAGCAAATTCATTTTCTTATAATCAGGATCTGGTCAGATAGGTGGGGGTGAGGATCACAGGCCCGGGGTCAGGCTGTGCGGTTGGAAAATGCAACACCTCCTCATTCATTTTCCTTTCTTAGCAGAGGGTAGTGAGAAAGGACTCACCAGACGGACTGACAATGAATAACCATCATGGTCTAGCCTGGGCACAGAAGGGCTTACCTAAGGGAGCGAGTTCAACAGGCTGAGCAAGAAAGCTCCAGACTCACAGCCTACCTCCGGAATGAGAGGGCCACCTTGGGTCCTAGCCACATGGGGATACTGGGCCACCTCCTCCAGCACACATTCAACAAGTTCCTGAGAGAGAGAGACATACAGACAGCGAGCGAGCGAGCGAGCGAGAGAGAGAGAGAGAGAGAGAGAGAGAGAGAGGGAGGGAGGGAGGGAGAGAGAGAAGAGAGAGAGAGAGAGAGAGAGAGAGAGAGAGAGAGAGAGAGAGAATTACACTTAAGCCGGGGTGCCATTGGCACAGGCCTATAATGGTAACTGAGGCTGAGATATGAGTATCATGGTTCATAGCCAGCCAAGGCAGGAATGTCTATGATACTCTTATCTCCAAAGAACCACCAGAAAACCGGAAGTGGTGCTGTGGCTCAAGTGGTAGAGTGTTAGCCTTGATCTGAGGAGCTCGGGGACAGTGCCAAAGCCCAGATTTCAAGCCCCACGACTGACAATAAGTTGATTTTCCACCACAAGATAGTGGACTGAATAGCACTCATTGTCCTAGGGAGCATGGTTGAGAAGACAGGCTGAGTTTCCTGCCAGCTGGGGATCATGATTAGTTCACCCACCTTCTCCATGCCTCATTTTCTCCAGCTGCAAACTGAACAGTGACGGATCCCTTCCTCATGGGGATAGGGTAAGGATGAAAGATAGCCATGTTTTGTTTCATAATCCCATACCTGTGGCACAATAAATAACAGACCCCATCTGAACCCTTTCCAGGTATCTTCCTGTCATATGCTCACAGAATTGCCAAGAAATTTATCTGACGACCGCTCCCTCTATGCCTGGTGCTGGCCCAGAAATCCCCCTGCATTGATCCCTTGTTTCCTCACAAATGTCCTGTGAGGAGGCTCAGGTCAGATGGTTCCAGGTCCAACCAGAGTTTTAACTGTGGTCAAGAATCGGCTGCCTTGGACTAAGAGTTTGGGAAATCCATCTAAACTGATGACTGAGCATGGTGCTACATGTCTAGGATCCCAGCTACAGAGGACCAGGTGGTGGTGCACGCCTGTCACAGGAGGACCGCGATCCAGCCCCACCTGATCTTATATTGCGTCTCTATCTCAGAAATGCCCAAGAGAGAAAGGCTTGGCTCCGATGGTAGAAGACCTGATTGGCAAGCTTAAGGCTTTGAGTTCAAACCCTAATATACCAAAAGAATCAGAGGCTCAGTGCCAGAGGCACATGCCTATAATCCAATCAACTCAGGAGGCTGAGATCTGAAGATCAGAGGGCAAGATTTAAAATGGGGTTGGCCTTGCCCATCAGACGTCATGATGAGAAGACCCTGAGTCTGACCCATACCAAAATGCTCCATACTAACAGGGCTCGTACCCTTACTAAGTGCTGGCCATCCTCTCTGTCCCCTTGGGGAGCCACAGCCTGCGGCCCCACCCCCAGGTCCTCCCAAGCTCCCTATGCCACCAACCAGGCCCGAGGGAGTAGACAGTTCCAGGGCACAAAGAACTCTTGGTCTTATCAATTAATGGTGCTGAGTCCCCCGGTGTGGCCACACTGGATTTGGATGTGACCTCAGGGTCCGTGACCCTCCTAAGGTCAGATGGGAGGCAAGTGACCAGAGGTGGCTCAGCATGTTACCTAGCAGGAAGGGAAGGTGATGGCTTCCAGGTCTGCCAGTTACCTATGTAACAGATACTGGGGGGAAAACTTAGCCAAGAGGGAGGGAGGTGCCCCTGTTCAGACTTTACATTTCAGCCTTTTAATAATTAAGAAAAAGGGTGAAGATTCTCTCTGGCTACTTCCTGTTCGCAAGGGCCATTGACGGTAGGGGTAAAAGGCTGAGATGTAGTCCTCTCTGGAAGAAGGCAGCAGACAACAGCTCTCACTTGGGCATTGAGTCCTTAGATGCAATCTGGAGGAAGCAAGTCTCTTGGATGAAGTCTGGAGAAGTCTCATGAGGCATTCAGAGACTGAAAAAAATACTAGAGAGCAAATAAATGGCAAGAGGAAGGACTTGAGGCTGAAAATGTTGGTAGAAATGTCCCTAGTCAAGTGACAAAGGCAAGAATATAGATTCTTGTCCAGTTGAAAGGTAGACAGGTATGGATATTAGTTGGGCAGTCTTCTTACTTCTATTGACCTTCAGGCTCTGGTTAATTTTGAAAGGACAGGCACAAAGTGGATAATGTGATAGCATCTCCTTACTCCTCTCCATGTTCCCTTGTTCCCCAGACTGGCTGAGTCTATGTGCTCATTGCTGAGATGGTTTGTCACAGTTGGTATTCAAGGAGGTTTGAACTCAAGGCCTGACCACTGTCCCGGAGCACTTCTGCTCAAGGCTAGCACTCTACCACTTTGAATTATAGTACCACTTGCAGTATTTGCTGGTTAGAGATAAGAGGCTCAATCCATGCTTCCAGCCTGGCTCTTTGCAGGTTAGTTGGGAGATGGAGTCTGAGGGATTTTTCAGCTCGGGCTGGCTTTGAACTGCAATCTTTGCCACAAAAGCCCTTTGTTATTTCCAATTAAAGCAAGAGGAGATCAAATAGAATAAGTAGAGCTTACCTGGTCCTTATCTAGAATTGACCAAATATTCTGCAATGACAAAACTCATTAAATGTGAGAATCTTAGCACAGATACGCCCAATATTTTAGAATCACGTACTTAGTACTAAACTACACAACACAACACAAAAAAGGCAAAACTCAAAACCTAAAATGTTTGACAACAATGTATAAACATCTTTGCTAACAAAGCACATCAGATGGTTGCACTTAAGTTAACAGGGACTGTGAAAAGAGCAACTTGTTAGCCAGGCACAATAGAATAGATGGATGGATGAGTAGTAAGCTTGGTGTTAAGGTAAGGGTTGGATGGGGCCAAACCCTTAACATCATGTGGCCAAGATGGTGAACTCAAGATGGCTAATTTCTGAAAAAATGCAAAGAAAGTCTGAACAAAAAATCAAGCCTATTTTGGCTAGCCTTTGAGAGGGAACTTAGATGGGCTCCCTGGCACCCAGGCCATGTCACATTCTTCAGGGCACAATCCAAAAAGTTTTAGAAAAGAAAGGGAGAGATATAGAAAGTTGAACATGAATAGCAGAGAGCAGAGAGAGCCTGAAAGTAAACTGACTTCTGGCCATGTACCATTGCAGAGGCAAAAATTGTCTAAATCTGAGAACAGCATAAAAATATTAGGTGCTCTGTCTATCCAGGGAGCCCAGGAGGCATTTCAGAGGGGTTTCACAGCTCGAGCATGACTCGCAGCACCCCATTGAATGTGTAGGAGAGTCATTCTCAAGAGTCAAGGAAAGCTGACCAGGCAGAAGCAGCATTCCGATTTCCCCCAGATCCTTATAGAGAGAAATGGCCAAGCACTCAAACCAAGCATCCTCAGCATCAGAGGTTACCAGACTTTGGGCTAAAGGCCATAGGAGCTCTCTGGCATGATACCACATCTGAAGAGAGATTGAACAACAGAGAGCCATAGAGAGTAGTTGCACTCACCAGAGTAGAGAAGTGGTGTGGACCTGGATATGAAGGCCAGCAATGGTATTGGTGAAAAGTCTCACGTGGTGTCCAAGGCAGTTTGTTTCGCAGAAGAGGGGTGGTTGGGAAATTCTAACATTTCCAACTCAAAAACCCCATCTGAGTCACGGCATCATATGTAAGGTATATTAAATATGTAGACTTCATTAGGTAGTGGATGAAGGGAACACCGCAAGCTATTCAGGCAGGAAAAGAAGTTTGTTTACCGGACTTCTGCCCCCCCCATACATGATGGAGAAGCCTGTCTGAAATGGAAAGGGAGGAGATAGCAATTTGAATTTCGGTACAAATTCATCCATCTCTGCTAGGTTTTCCTTCCTTTGTGTGTAGAGTCTGGAATTATTTCTTTATGATTGGATGTCTTGGATGATTGTTGTAATTTTTCCTGTGGTATCTCTGATATTATTGATTTGGGTCTCCTCTCTTTTGTTCATTACTCTTGCCAGTGGTCTGAGAGCTTTATTGAGATTTTTTTAAACAGCTTTTTGTTTTATTAATTTTATTAATAATTTTCTTTATATCTCATTAATTTCAGCTCTTATTTCAGTTATCTTTTTCGGTCTACCAACTTTAGGTTCAATTTTTCTTGTTCCTCTAGCAGTTTTAGTTGCATCATAACATTGTTTACTTGGTCTATGTTTTTTTTTTTTAATTTTTTAATTTATTTTTATTGTGAAAGTACTGTACATAGGGGTTACAATTACATGGGCAAGATGATGAGTACATTTCTTATCAAGCATTGTAGCCTCCTCCTTTGTTTCCCCTTCACATCCCTTACCATCCCCTCCTGCCCCCCCCGACCCAATCCTCCCTGCTCTCCCTCCTCCCCCACCAAAGTTGTAAAGTTTGTTTGCGACATAACGACTTGTACATCTCATTGTTGCAATGGGTCCACTTGTATCCTTACTTACATTATTTGTTTTTCCCCTTCCCCTCCACAAATTATACTGACATCAAATACAGTGAAAGCAGGGGTTATACTGTGGGGAAGGGACATACAAAACTACAAAGACATAATCTTATGAATGTGTTAGAAACAATCAAATGAAAGAAAAAAAACATTTGAATACATGTCTTAGGGTTCATTTCCCTAACATCACCTTATCTGACCTTTTCTGCTTGACTCAGACATATACTAGATATTACAAAAAAGGGAAACCATGGGACCTATGTTTCTTTGGGCCTGGCTTACTTCACTTAATATAATTTTTTTCCAAGACTTTCCATTTCCTAACAAATGGAGCAATGTCATTCTTTCTGATGGAGGCATAGAATTCCATTGTGTATATATACCACATTTTCTTGATCCATTCATCTACTGAGGGGCATCTGGGTTGGTTCCATATCTTAGCTATGGTAAATAATGCTGCAATAATCATAGTCATGCTGGTAGCTTTAGTGTGGTCTTGTTTGTGGTCATTTGGGTAAACACCCAAAAGTGGGATGCTGGGTCATAGGGAGCTCTATGTGGAGTCTTTTGAGGAACCTCCATACTACCTTCCAAACTGGTTGAACAAGTTTACACTCCCACCAACAATGAAGTAAGGTTTCCTTCTGTCCACATCCACGCCAGCATCTGTTATTTTTATAGTTCTTGGTTTTAGCCATTCTACCTGGGGTAAGGTGGTATCTCAATGTTGTTTTGATTTGCATTTCTTTATGGCTAGGGAGGTTGAGCATTTCTTTATGTGTCTATTGGCCATCCATCTTTCCTTTTCAGAGAAGTTTCTGTTTAAGCCTTTAGCCCACTTATTTATTGGGCAGTTGTTTCTTTGAGGATTTGTTATTGGGAGATTTAATTTTTTGCATTCCAAGTATATTTTAGATATGAGACCCTTGTCCGTTGTATGGCTAGTGAATATCTTCTCCCAATCCGTAGGCTTTCTATTGATCTTGATATGCGTGCTGAGAGCAATAAATTTGCCCCTCTGGACTGCTTTCGTTGGGTCCCATCCATAGGTTTCTTCGTGATGTATTTTCATTTTCATTGAATTGTAGGAACTTTTTAATTTCTTCTTTAATTTCTTGT
The DNA here is from genome assembly GCF_024711535.1 of Dipodomys merriami. Classification (NCBI taxonomy): domain Eukaryota; kingdom Metazoa; phylum Chordata; class Mammalia; order Rodentia; family Heteromyidae; genus Dipodomys; species Dipodomys merriami. The sequence goes on along the minus strand of NW_027206035.1, from coordinate 1,241,927 downwards.
GTAACCCATGTATTGTTCCAAGAGTGTTGTTTAATTTTTATATGTTTAAGTTTTTTCTACTTTATGCCTTGTTACTGAGAACCAGTTTGATTCCAGTATGGTCAGATAGAATACAGGGTATTATGTCGATCCTCTTGTATTTGCTTAAATTCCTTGTATGAACTAACAAATGATCTATTTGAGAAAAAGTTAGGGAGTTTGCAAGAATAAGACCCTGCTGGTGGGAATGCCTTTAATTCTAGCTAATCAGGAGTTTTAAAGCCATCCCAGGCAGGAATGTTCATGAGGATTTTCTGGGGTAGTTCAGCACCACATCCTGCCTCAAGTCTGTGGCTGTTCACCACCTTTCCAGCATGGCCTGGGCTGAGCTGCTTATGCAAGCCAGTATGGACAGACGGTGCACCCCACTGCACGTCTGTAGTTGTTCACTGCCACTGTCGATGCCGCTGCTGCTGCCACAACTGATGCCACTGCCTGAGCTGCTGCCACTGCCCCAGGATCAGCTGGGCCACATATGCAAGCCAGGCACTCCACCACGAGTCAGGTGTTAGACACTGCTCTGCCTCTGGCTTGGCTGGGCCGCTTATGCGGGCCAGTATGGAGAGGCACAAACCACCACAGGTCTGGAGGTGTTCACTGCAGCTTTCCCTGCCCTTGCCACCGCTGCCGCCCTGGGCTGGTCTGGGCTGTTCCTGTGGGCTAGTGCCAAGAGGCATTGTGCCCAGAGTCTTGGTGGTTTGCCGCCACTGCCAGCTGCTGCTGATGCTGCTCCAGGTTAGGCTAGGCGGTTTACACCAGCAGGAGAGAGGTACCACAGTGTGAGTCTAGGGTCATTCACCACTGCTGACAGCTGCTGCTGTTCCTGACTGGATTGGGCTGCTTGCACCAACCAGGCAGAGGCCCCGTTCCAGTTCCAGTGAGGGAAGGCTTCATGCCGGCTCTGCATTTGAGATTTCTGTTTGTATTCTCTGTGTTGGCCCCGTAACTTGGGAGTCTTCTGGGAGCCTTGGGATGCTTGCCAGTGTGTGGTCTTTGGAGGGTCCAGAGCCGGGATACTTATGCAGCCTGGCATGATTACCCACAACTTAAGCTGCTCAGCACAGAGCCCCATCACCAACAAGGGGTGGGGGAAGGGTCTTCCCACTTTACTGTCTGTGTAGGTTTTTCCCTTTTCTTTTATCACTTCCTATATCTCTCTGAGCAATTGCATTTTTTGGGGGGGAGGGTGTCACTTGGTGAAACAGAGCATTGAAAGCCAAACACTCTATTTGGTTGGAGAGAGTTATGGTGTTTCCCTGTTGTTCCATTGCCATCTTGGCCCCTCCTTTTCAGGTGGAATTTTTCTTAGGCGGCAAGTGGGCCTTGGTTACCAAAGGATAGGTACATAAGAGAATATGTTGTAAAGCCAGCAATTTGTAGTTAGACATTTCTGTTAACATAGCCTTCACAAGATTAGGGAACAAAGGGGGTGGTCTACCCTAAGGTATATCAAAGGGATTAAATTCTTTAACATGAGGGCTACATCTTGCTCGAAGAAGAGCAAAGTGAAGGAGACTTACATAGCCATGGCCAGTCTCTGTATTTAATTTAGTTAAAGTTTCCTTTAAGGTTATATTCATTCTTTCTAGTGCCTTGAACTCTGAGTTCTATATATGGATTGTAACTTCCAATTTATTCCTAGAGCATTACACACACACACACACACACACACACACATGAAGGTGCTAATGATGAGCTGAGCTGAACTAGAACTGGGAGCAGTCCTGAGGCATAGTCACAGTAAACTCTCAAGGCAGATAAAGTGGTTTCTCCCTAAGTCCTTCTTGGGCTGAGGGGTCTGGACCATGCCAGTATGTTCCATGGAACCTGCCCCTCCGTCCATGCACGGGGCCACAGGACCAAGGGAAGGACACTAGGGATGCTCCTTTGTAATCAGCCCAAGATCGCTGACCTTCATCTATCCCCGCCTCCTCCCCCGATAACTGGTGAGGAAAGCAGGGTTCTGAGCCCTGGGACTCCTAGGATAGTGCCTGCTACAAGCAGCTGGCTGTGGATTCATGAGCCTACAAGCCTTTCATGAGCTCAACTCAACACCTGCCCAAGGTGTGCCTGACAAATTCACACTTTTCTGATACCTGCATGAGCGGGTGGTACCTGGTGTGACATCTTGCATCTCCTGCCCCTCCTGGCCCAGAACCGTGGTCTGAGACATCGAATTACTGCTCAGATCCATCTTGCACCCATGACAGATGCCATTTTGATGATCTCCATGCCCCAAGGCTTGACCCTTCTCTGATACTGTGGCTGCTCTGCAGGCAATGGCCTCCAAATAGCCTGCTTTCAAGACTTATAGGACGTCTAGACATTGGGAGACCCTCAGGGGCCCACTGAAAAATTCCCTGCCTAGAGCCACAGAGTGAGGTCCAAGCAGTCCAGGTGTTGGTCATGGGGCTTGAACTCTGGGCCTGTGTGCTGTCCCCCAGCACTTCAGGTTACCACGTGAGATACAGAGCCAGGTTTTCTGGAGGTTACTTGGAGATCAGTGTCCCCTGGACTTTCCTGTCCAGGCTGGCTTTGAACCGCAATCCTCACATCTCAGCCTTCTGAGGAGCTAGGAGTGAGCCCGGTGCCCGGCTAATCTGACCTTTTACACAGTGGACTAGGAGCTCCTGAAAGCTTTTCTTTACTTTTTTTCTGTGCCAGTATTTGATCCTGAACTCAGTGTCTGGACTCTGGTCTCTTAACTTCTTATCTCAAGGTTAGCACTCAACCACTTGAGCCACAGCTCCATTTCTGGCTTTTGATAGTTCATCACTAACTTTCCTCCCCTAACCTGGCTTGACCCATGATCTCTATCTCAGTCTCCTGAGGAGGTAGGATTACAGGCAGGAGCCCCTGGCTCCTGGGTTTCTTTTCTTCTTGTTGTTCTTTTTTGTATTCATAACAATCTGAAATCTTCAGGTGTCATTCCAATGGTTTGAATTCAAAATAAACTACCCAGTCCTGTAGTTCGAATGCCAGGACTGACACCCACAAATGGAAGGAGATCCTGACAAACTCATTCCTATTTATGTGAATGCTAGTGGAATGTTATAAAAGTAATAATTAAATTTGCAGTTAATCCATGATTTTATTTTAGAATGCCACAGAATAATTATTGGATTTATATCTTCCATTCTAGCACCATGGTATGATTCCCCTAATGGAAGGATACAGACTAATTTTTAATTAATGATTTTATAAGTATTCAAACTTGATACTTCATTAAATGAAGGCATAATTTAATAACTAATAATTGGTAATATATTTATATATTTTAATATCCTCACATTCCCTTTCTCTCCATATGCACACACACACATATATACATCTATCTATCTATCTATCTATCTATCTATCTATCTATCTATCTATCTATCATCTATCTATCTGTCTATCTGTCTGTCTGTCTGTCTGTCTGTCTGTCTGTCTGTCTGTCTGTCTGCCTGTCTGTCCGTCTGTCCGTCCGTCGGTCCGTCTGACTGTCTGTCTATCTATCTACAAATCTACACATTTATCTGTTTATACACTTGTCACTCCTGGGGCTCAGTGGTAGAGTGCTCGCCTAGTATGAACAAGCCCTGGGTTAGATTCCTCACTACCGTGTGTACAGAAAAATCCAGAAGTCTTGCTGTTGCTCAAGGGACCGAGCACTAGCTTTGAGCATAAAAGCTTAGGCACGGTGTCTAGACTCTTACTCAAGACCCAGGAATGGCACCAAATAAAGATATTATATTTTTACTGCAACTATATAATGATAGCACTGCAAATGCCTCATCATAGAGCAAGCCGGGAGTCTGTTGCTGACAGCTGCCATCTAACCTGACTTAGTCAGAGGTAAATGGCTCCACAGAACCAGATGCCACTGGCTCGTTAACCCCTGTCATCCAAGATACGTGGGGACTGAGATCTGACCCTGATGGGTTTAAAATCCAGCCCTGGCAGGAAGTCAGCAAAACTCTGAGCTGTGGCTCAAAGTGGTAGATTCTCTAGCCTTGAGCAAAAGATCGTAGGACAGTACCCCCAAACTTTCAATGCAATCCCTGTGGCTGACTCCACCTCCTCCAAAAAAAACCCACCCCTCAAAATCATTAGATGCGAACTTTGTATGGTTTGTGATGTGATTCTGAAAGAATGGTTATACTGATGAACGCACTCTAATTCTAATGACAGTGTGTGGGATACAGCTATTTGATGATTCCTTTATGATGTGTTGTGTGCTGAGTCCTTTACAGGGTGCATTTTTTCATCTAGTTCTTATAAGAGTTCCACAAGTAAGATGATTGTGCAGATGAGAAATTTGAGGCTCAGATATATCCTCATATCAAGGCCAAAATTATGTATTTCCTAACTCTAGTGAGTTGTCTCCTACAAACAATTGTTTGAGTTTATTTTTCTCGATCATGAACCTTGAACTCAGGGCCTAGCCACTGATCCCTCCCTGTTGGGCTCATGGCTAGCTCCCTACCACGTGGAGCCAAGAACCCCCTTGCAACAGAGTGTTACAGTTTAGGTATCTGTAGCTTAGGTCTGTCATCCTGCCTACTCAGGAAGCTAAGACCTGATGATCTGGGTTCCAAACTATCCCAGACACAAGAGCTCCTAAGAGACTACTATCTCCTATTCACCACTTAGAAACATGAAGTGGAAGGTGGGCGCCAGTGACTTGCACATGCACCTGTCATCCTAGCTACTCAGGAGCCTGAGAGCTGATGATCACAGCCCAAAGACAGGCTGGGCATGAAATTCCTTGAAAGGCTTCTCTCCAGTGAACTACCAAAAACCTGCAGGGGTGCTGTAGCTCAAGAGATAGATCACTTGGCTTTAGCTGAAGAGCTCAAGGGCAGCACCCAGGCCTAGACATCAATTCCTCCAACTTCAAAGAGAAGAAAGAAATAAACCTGAAGTTGAGGGCTGGGAATGTATCTTAGGGGTAGAGTGTTTTGCATGTATGAATCCCTGGGGTTGATTCCTTAGTACCACATCACTAGAAAAAAGTCTGAAGTGGCTATGTGGCTTAAGTGGTAGAGTGCTTTCCTTGTACCGGAGAAACTCAGGTACAGTGTTCAGGTCTTGAGTTCAAGCTCCAGGACAAGTGTATGTACACACACACACACACACACAGACACACACAGACACACACACACACACACACACACACACACACACACACACACAGACACACACACACACACACACACACACACACACACATACACAGATACCAGAAGTGAAGCTGTGAGACCAACTGTTAAAGCACTGAGCTCCTGTTCTGAGCTCATGGTCAGCACCCAGGCCCTGTGTTCAACCCTGAAACCTAGCCACCCAGAGCCTAACTAGGAGAGGTCAAAGGTTTCAAATCCTGATGAGCTTCACCAGCCCTAAATGACAGGAAGCATTGTGATATTAAACATGTGCTTAGATTTAGCAAGCTTCCAGAAACCTAGGAATACACCATTGCAAATAATGAAGCATTTTATTAGGTTCAGCTCCCTTGTTGTCTACCAGAAGGATGCTTGAATTAATTGTAGCAGGTTATTTCAGCACTGGAACATAGTCTAACAAAAAGACAGGATGAGTGCAGGGAACTTGGCATGCCATTGGAGGTGGCACAAATGAAGGCTTCCTGTCAAAACAGCACTGGGGAGAATAGATAGCTTGGGGTACAAAGAGGCCTTTTCCTCCTGGCCTTCAGAGCCAGCCCACACTCCTCCTCACTAATCGGCCTCGATGGAGTTGCTTGTTACACAACTGTACAAGAGTGAGGCCTTTTTTCTGCCTGTTCCACCAATGAGGCAGAATTCCTTCAGCAGTCCTTGGTGCCGAGAAAACCTCAGGCTACAATGGGAACAGTGAGGGGAGCCTCGGAACATCTACTGTCTTGAAAGCACTGTCTCTGCTATGAAATCATTCTATTCAAAGCAAATTTCCTAGCTGGGTGCCTTTCATCTTAGGGACTCTGGACCTTCACCGAAAAAAATACATCCATACATACATGGGGAGACATGGAGTCACTTGATTTTTTGTTTGTTTCTTTTTAGGCAGGTCTGGGGGTTGTATTATGAGCCTAGGCACTGTGCCTGAGCATCTTTTGCTCAAGGGTAGAGCTTTGCCCTTGAGCCAGAGCTCCATTCATGGCGATTTTTTATTCCTTTGATAACTTCGAATAAGAGTGCTGTGAACTTCCTGTCCAGGCTGAATTCAAACTGGCATTCTCTACCTCACAGACTCCTGAAGAGCTGGAATTAAAGGCAGGAGTAAATAAAACCTGGCTTTCTGTTCTTCTTGTTCTTTTTTTCATTGTGACAAACTGAAATCTTCACAGTGTCATTCTAATGGTTTGCATTTCGAAGTAAACTACCGAGGCCTGGAGTTTGATTGCCAGGACTGCCAGCTACAAATGGAGGGAGATCTTGAGAAAATCTTTCCTATTCATGTGAATGCTTAATGGAATGTTATAAAAGTAACAATTAAATTTGCAATTAGTTCATGATTCTCTTATAGAATGCCACACGAAAAATATTTGGTTATGTCTTCCATTAGAGCTCCTTTGTATGATTCTCCCAATTAAAGAATACTGACTACTTTTACATTAATGCTACTTCATTAACTGGAGGCATAATTTAATAATAATTCATAAAATGTATAATTTAATATCCTCACATTTTCTCTCTCATATATTGCAAACTACACATCTATCTATCTATCTATCTATTTATCTATCTATCTATCTATCTATCTATCTATCTATCTATCTATCTATCTATCTATCTATCTATCTATCTATCTCTCACTCTCTCTCTCTGTCTGTCTATCTATCTATATCCACATCTTTATCTATATCTATCAGCCATTACTATGGCTTGTTCCACAGAACTGGCTGGCAGCTCAGTTTGCCAATGGCTTTTGTAGTACAACTGACCCTTTCATGAATTGGGCATTGTGGGCTGTGAATTAAAATCTCAGCATTGCCAGAAGTTTATATGTTGAGTCAGAAGCCAATTTTGACACATGTTTTTCCTTCTCTGTGAAAGTCCTGGGTCTCAGTATGATGTATAATCCTTATGCAAATACATCCATGTGATAAAATGTAATAAATGAAATAAATATTGTATATTTAATAATACTAAATAAAATAAAAAATAAGGGTAATAAATGTCATATGGAATAAACCCATATACGTAAATAGATCTCATATACGAATATTTTTTTTCAGTGCTGGGGCTTGAATTCGGGCCCTGGAAACTGGGCTGAAATTCTTGTCTTCAACGACGGTGAGCTTACTCTCCCCAACAGTGCCACAGAGTTACCCAGAACTTGAGTTCAAATCCCAGGCCTGCCAGAAAAATGTTTCAAATTCCAAGCCAGAGCCTTGATTTTTTTGGCCAGGACTGGGGCTTGAACTCATCTTGTGACAACTCTGCCTCAGCTTCGATCATCCTAGGCAGGGGTGCAGCCTCTGGACCCACAGCCTTTCCTGAGATCCTAGGACCAGAGATCAAATCTTGGGACTGGCAAAAAAGGAGAAGTGCTGGGAAAAAAGCTCAGTAATATAGTGATTGCCTTGCATGCATAAAGCCCTGGGTTCGATTCTTCAACACCACATAAGCAGAAAAAAGCCAGAAGTACCGCTATGGCTTAAGTGGTAGAGTGATAGCCTTGAGCTGAAGAATTGAGATACAACACCAGAGCCAGAGTTCTGGCCCCAAAACCGAAAAAAAGAAAAATAAACAGAGGGGGGAAAAAAGGAGAAGTACAAAACTGGGAAGTTCCAGAAGGTAGTATTACATTGTTTTATCCTTTGCATTGCAACCATCCTGGGTCTAAATGACAGGGCCCAGATAGTGTACATGACCTTGCACTGCTGAAGTTTGGTGGGCTATCAGGGAAGCCATAGCCCAAACCAACAACCTAGGCCTGGGGTGCGAATCCCAGGACTGCCAACTATGAATGGAGGGAGATCCTAAGAAACACATTCCGATATACATCCATACGAATGGAATGTTGTAAAGTAATAATTACATTAGTAGCTAGTGTATGATTATATTATAAAATTATACACAATAATTATAGTACATTGACTAATTTTCAATTAATACTTTGTTATGTATTTAACCATAATATTTAAATAAATGAAGGAATAACTTATCGATAATTGGTAGTAATATAGTATATATAATTAGATAATATACCGGCATCTCTGTCTTGTTTTATACATATATATATATATATATATATGCTTACATATATATATGTATATGTAACAATCTACATATCTATTTCTACATTTGTCATTCCTGGGCTCAGTGGTAGAGGGTTAGCCTCAGTATATGAAGCCTTAGGTTCAATTCTACACTATCAAATGCACAGAAAAATCTGGAAGTCTCATGGCTGCTTGTCTTAAAACAAATACACATTAAAACTTTTAAAATCATATGGCAATTTATTCTTAATGCAAGAACTACAATCACAATTCAGCAAACAACAGACCACCCAAAATTATGCAAGAAACACTATTTTGCCCCAAATCCCAATATCTCCAAAGACTTGAATTGTTGGGGACGTTAACATACCACTTTCCCCACTAGATAGATAAACTCAGAAAAACTCAACAGAGAAAACGCAGATCTAAAAACCTGCATAGATCACCTAGATTTAACAAACATCTACGGAATATTCCACCCAGCAGCATCAGAATATATGTTTTTCTCAGCAGCACAAGGAATATTTTACAAAATAGACCACATTTTAGACCACAAAGCAAACTTGTCCAAATTCAGAAACATTGAAGTTATACCTTGCATTCTCTCACACCACAAGGGAATAAAATTAGAACTCAACACCAAAAGCCACCAAAGAAAATCCTGTAATACATGGAGGCTGAACAACACACTGCTGATTCACGAGTGGGTCATGGAAGAGATGAGAAAGGAAATGCAAATGTTCATGATATTCAACAAAAATGAATATTCAAATACCAGCTTCTCTGGGACACAGCAAAGGCAATACTCAGGGGCAAGTTTATAGCTCTGAGTTCCTACATCAACAAATTGGAGAGATCTGAAACCAACAATTTAATGAAACATCTGAGCATCCTTGAAAAAGAGGAGCAAGATAAACCCCAATCCAATAGAAGGAAAGAAATAATTAAAATTAAATCATAATTAAATGTATTAGAATCAAAAAAATATAGAAAGAATCAACAAATCAAAGAGTTGATTCTTCAAAAAAATTAATAAAATTGACAGACCCTTAGCAAATCTTATCAAAAAAGAAGAGAACAAACCCAAATAAATAAACGCAGAGATAAGAATGGAAACATCACCACAGAAACAACCAAGATACAGAACATTATAAGGGAATACTTCTAAAAATTTTATGCTAATAAGTTTAAAAACTTGGCAGAAATGGAACATTTCCTAGCAAATACTGACAAGCCAAAAAAAATGAGTTAAAGCATTTTAACAGGCCCATATCAAGGATTGACATAGAAACAACAATAAGAGACTTCCCATCTAAGAAAAGCCCAGGACCAGATGGTTTTACAGTGGAATTCTACAAGGCCTTCAAAACAGAGCCCACACCAATACTTCTCCAACTCTTAAATAAAATTGAAAGAGAAAGTTCACTACTGAACTCATTCTATGAAGCTATGATAACCCTCATCCCAAAACCAGGCAAGGACTCATTAAAGAAAGAGGACTATAGACCCATTACTTTGATGAACATTGATGCAAAACTTCTCAACAAAATTTTGGCCAATCGTCTTAAACAACGCATCCAGAAAATCATACATCACGATCAAACAGGATTCCTTTCAGGGATACAAAGCTGGGTCAATATTCGCAAATCAATTAATATAATTCATCACATAAGCAGGAGCAAGGATAAGAACCACATGGTTATCTCAATATATGCAAAAAAAAAAGCATTTGAGAAGATCCAACACCCCTTTCTGATGAAGGTTCTGGAAAAATTTGGAATCCATGGAACATTCCTCAATACAATAAAGGCTGTATATGGCAAAAGTACAGACAGCATTATACTTAGTGGTGAAAAACTAAAGTCATTTCCTCTTAACTCAGGAACAAGAAAAGGATGTCCACTATCACCACTTCTCTTCAATCTAGTATTAGAATTCTTATCTACAGCAATAAGACAAGATGAAAACATAAAGGTGATCCAAATAGGGAGAAAAGAAATAAAATTCTCCCTCTTTGCAGATGACATGATCTTGTATTTAAACAATCCCATAGACTCCACTCCCAAATTACTCAAGTTGATTAAAAACTTTGGCAAAGTAGCAGGGTATAAAATTAACCTCCAAAAATCAATGGTTTTTCTGTATGGCAACAATGAGTAAAGTGTTGATGAAATTAGGAAAGCGACTCCATTTGTAATAGCACAACAAAAAATAAAATACCTAGGAATTAACTTAACCAAAGAAGTGAAGGACCTCAATGATGAAAACTTTAAAAACTTGAAAAAGGAAATCAAAACAGAATTTAGAAGTGGCAAAAACTCCCATGCTCCTGGATTGGAAAGATCAACATCGTGAAAATGGCAATACTTGCCAAGGCTATCTAAAAATTCAATGCGACACCTATAAAAGTTTCCACCTCATTCTTGAAAGAAATAGAAGAGACAATCCAAAAAGTCATATGGAACATTAAAAGAACCCGAATAACTAAAACTATCCTCAACAGAAAGAACTGTACTGGAGGAATATCAACACCAAATTTCAAACTCGACTATAAAGCCATAGTAATCAAAGCCATAGTAATCAAAACAGCTTGCTACTGGCACAAGAACCGACCTTATAAGCAATGAAATAGAATGAAATAGCCATCTAATCTTCAATAAAGGAGATAAAAAATAGAATGGAAGAAAGACAGCCTCTTCAGTAAATGGTGCTGGCTTGGTTAATTACTTGTAGAAAGCTAAACTAGATGCTTATATATCATCCTGCATGAGAATCAAGTCCAAATGGATCAAAGACATCAGAGTCAAAGCAGACACTCTGAAAACATTACAGGATGGAATAGGAGAAACCATTTGTCTCCTTGGCACAGGCTGAAATTTTCTTAATAGAGACTCAGAAACATAACAAATTAAAGAAAAGTTGGACAAATTGCATGAAATTGTAGAGCTTCTGCATGGCAAAGGACATAGCTTGCAAGATCAATAGAAAGCCCACGGATTGGGGGAAGATCTTCACTAGCCATACAACGGACAAGGGTCTCATATTTAAAATAGACCTGGAACTCAAAAAATTAAATCCCCCAACAACAAATCTTCAAAGAAACAACTGCCCAATAAGTAAGTGGGCTAAATACTTAAAGAGAAACTTCTCTGAAGAGGAATGAAAGAGGGCCAATACATACTTTAAGAAATGCTCAACCTCCCTAGCCATAAAAGAAATGCAAATCAAAACAAAATTGAGATACCACGTCGTCCCAGGTAGAATGGCTATAATCAAGAACTCTAATAACAACAGATGCTGGACGAGATGTGGACAGAAGGTAACCCTACTGCATTGTTGGTGGGAGTGTAAAGTTGTTCAACCTCTTTGCAAAGGAGTATGGAAGTTCCTCAAAAGTCTCCACATAGAGCTGACCTATGACCCAGCAATTCAACTTTTGGGCATTTACACAAATGCTTACAAACAAGACCACACTAAATGTACCAGCACGATATGTTTATTGCAGCATTATTTACCATAGCTAAGATATGGAACCAACCATGATGACCCTCAGTAGATGAATGGATCAAGAAAATGTGATATATCTATATGTATACCTATATCTATCTATCTATCTATCTATCTATCTATCTATCTATCTATCTATCTATCTATCTATCTATCTATCTACACACACACACACACACACACACACACACACACACACTCACACACACAATGGAATTGTATGCATCCATCATAAAGAATGACATTGCCCCATTTGTTAGGAAATGGAAAGACTTGGAAAAAATTATATTCAGTGAAGTAAGCCAGGCCCAAAGAAATATAGGTCCCATGGTTTTCCTTATTTCCAGTAAATAGTATATGTCTGAATCAAGCAGAAAAGCTCAGATAAATTTATGTTAGGGAAATGAACCCTAAATATGTACTCAAATGCTGTTTTCTTTCATGCGATTGTTTCTAACACATTTATAATATGATATATTTGTTGCTTTGTATGTCCCTCCCCCATTGTATAACCCCTGGTTTCACTGTATTTGATGTTAGTATAATTTGTGGAGGGTAAGGGAAAAAACGAATCGTTTATATAGGGATACAGGTGGAAATATTGCAACAATGAGATGTACAAGTCGTTATGTCGAAAATGAACTTTAAACTTTGGTGGGCGGTGATTGGAGGCTTGGATGGGGGGATAGAGGAAGGATAGGATGGGAAGGGGAAACAAAGGTGGAGGCTACAATGCTTGATAAGACATGTACTCATTATCTTGCCATGTAATTGTAACCCCTTTCTACAGTATTTTCACAATAAAAACAAATAATAATCTAGAAAAAAAAAGAATTACAATCACCATTACTATGCCAAGAAGATTGGCTTTACACTTTTTTTACTTTTAAAAACATCCTAATTGTAGAACATCTTTGAAAGCAAGTTACATTATACAAATAAACTTTTTAACCCTCTTTTGAAGGCCTTTTTAATTTTAGTTTTAACACATACTAAGGGAAGTTTTAGCAATACTAATCAGATCATCACATCACTCATTTTAACCATGATGTTTTCAGGGTCTATCTACAGGGAAAAGGGACAGAACAAAGATGGGCAACTCAGCCCCTCCTATGGAATGGGCACGCACCCAATCTGACTCTTTATGGTTAGATGAACTGCGTTTGTGCCAGCTTGCCCTCTTTTACCATGTGTGGACTCCTCCCAGGGCCAATCCCACCATCTATGAAGCCCCCACCAGGGCCGGTTCCACCACGCATGACCAGCTTAACTACATTTCCGCCGGTTCAGCCTCACCCCTAAATATAGATCTTAGGTAGTCTTCTAAATTTTCCCTTTTTTGGGGGAGGGAGGTTTGAATAAAATACAGTTTTAGACAGACAGAATAGCTCATGTTTTGTAACAGTGCTAAATTGACCTTTACATTTAAATTTTTAATATTTATCTTGAAATTTTAGCCAAGGGAACTAAATCCCAAACTGCCAAAGCATTTTAAAATATTAAAATTTAAAATAACAGATTTTATAATTTTTACGTTAAGGAATCCTTAAAAAGCCATTTAAAAAATGTGAAAAATTTTTTAAATTTTTAGTAATGTCTAAACCTCTTAACCTTTTACATTTTAAACTTAAACTCACCCAATTTTTACAGCATGTTGACAATTTTTATTTTGAACATGTTTACAAACACATAGAAAACACACAGATCTTAAAGCATGCAAAAATCAAAATCAGTTTTACATAGATTTTTTTAAAGTTTTTTAACAAAAATTTAAGACAGTATTTTTTTAAACTAAGTACCTTTGTTAAGCTTCATTTTCCCAGGGCTTGCTTGTTTAGCAAGGCAATTCATCAACGGATCTTTTGAATCCACCTGTTGGAGAAGGGCTGGTTCAAGGGGTCACCTGAAACTAAACTGGCCTGAATTTTATCCAATTTTAGACAACAGCAGTTTACAAATTGTTACATTGTCAGGACTTGCTGAAAAATCCAAACCAGGTGCATAGCCTTCCACACCCTCCGCTCAGGCAGCCTCCACAAGGAGAAAAAGCAGCCCAAGGCCTGAAAGGAACCAGACTAGTCCAGCAACTTTTCACACCTCACAGTGAGGCAAGCATAGCAGGTCTGTGGCTGAGCCCAGCCAGAGGCTGGAACTTTTATTTCCCTAGAGATGTTCAAATAAATAACAAAAATATAAATAAACACAAAAACCAAGAATCCACACTTAAAACAGGTACCAATTCTAAAACAGAACTAGACAACAGCCAAATGCTGAGTTGGGGACTAATGGGCCCTCAGTTCATTCCTACCAGAACTGCACCATTCTCACTCAGCAAGCTGAATTCAGAATCTGCTGAGTGAGCTGGCCACCCTCACCCAGAATTTCTGCACCTCAAAAATAGAACAGAAACGACACAAAGTAAACAAGACAGACAAGTGGCAAAATCAGATCTCAGTGAATTGGGCAACATCTCACCATCAGACGATTTCTTTTTTTTTTTTTTTTTTTTTTAGATTCCTGCAAATGTTGACCCAGGGGCCTTCCAAGGTCATCTTGGGGCAAGGGAAAAAAGACCCTGGAAGCCATCCCCTCTGACTGACAGTCTCCCCCCCCATACTTAGACCCTCTGGGCCAAGGCCCTAGGCTAAGATCTTGCTGGTGGCACTTGGTGGTCAGTGGCAGATTCATCTGGCTGCGAGTTTTCCCTGCAGGCCCCTTTCAAAGTTATTGCTAGATCCTGCAGGTTCGCCCTTCCCCCACTGCCTCCTCTTCTAGAGAATAAGTCAACCTTTGATGTCATCCTAAAATTCCAAAAGTATTAAAATGGGAGAGCGGCTGAGGTGAAAGGAGCCTCTGGCCACCCCATTCGGGGGGCTCCAGGATGCTCGCTGATCTGAAAATGAAAGTAAAATGAACAAGGAAAGGAAAGAAAGAGAGGCGCTGAATTAAAATGGCAACTACAAATGAGACAAAGAGAGCATGCGTGTTGATCTCAAGCTCCAATCCACCCCTAAGCCATGGTGGTGGAGGCCAGACGAGTTCCTGTCCCAAAGGATGGTGGAGGCCGGTAAGTCCCTACCCGGGAGGTGGATAATCTCCCTTCACCCAGAGTGGCAGAGGCCGGACAAGTCATGGTCCAAAAGACGACAGAGTCAAGCAAGACCCCACTGGGGAGGGCTTCCCCAAGGGCCCAGGGAATGTCTTCAACTGGCCTGCTGGCTACCTTGTAGCACGTCCACCAACGTTTCTTGCCAGCTCCAAAACCCTACTTGCAAATCAAACACAAAACACTCAACATAAAGCAGCTGCACCCCCTCTTATCGGCTAGCTGGACGACTCGCTGATCAAGTATCTGTATGGCTTATGGGGGTGTCTATCCCGGACAAGCTCCCACATAAAGTGCCCAGTTTTCGGATGCCCCCTCTCAGACCACCAGAAACCATGATCAATGCAAACAGCAAAGAGTCGTTTATTGCAAGCTGGAGCTTGGTCCTCTGTGCACTTGGTAACTGGTGATGCTAAGAGGCCCCAAGCATAAAATTGACACAGCTTTTATAGTATCAAACAAACAAGTTTAGGGGGTTTCCACACAAGCAAGTTCACAAGTTCAGGGGGTTTATTTCCACCTTGATCACACTTCCCTTTTTCAGCTGGAACACCTGGGCAACTGTTCTGTTCTTTAAGGGTGGGCAGGGTTGGTGGCAACCTGCGGTTTTTCTGAGAACTATTTTTCTCTTTGGCAGCACAACTCTCTTTGGGGGTTACTTTGAGGGCAGCAGAGCTCAGGGGGCTTGATCTTAAAACGGAATTACTTTAGCTCTTCAGTTAGGTCCTGAGTTCAAACACCAGGAATGGTGTATGCACACACACACACACAGACACACACACACCACATGGAGGCACCTTTGCCAATAATATATCATTCCATTATGTTCAGCTCCCTAATTGTCTGCCAGAAGGACACTTGAATTAATTGTAGCAGTTTGTTTCAGGACACTGAAACATAGTCTTACAAAGACAGGATGAGTGCAGGGAACTTGGCCTGCCACAGAAGGTGGCACAAATGAAGGTTTCCTATCAAAAAAGACCACTGGGGAGAGAGATAGCTTGGGGGTACAAACAGGCCTTTTTCTCCTGACCATCAGAACCTGTGCACATTCATCCTCATTAATTGGCCCGGATGAATTGTTTGTTATGCAGCTTTACAGGAGTGAAGCTTTTTGTCCGCCTGTTCCAACAATGAAGCCAACTTCCTCTGGTAGCCTGGGGTATGGAGACCCCTCAGGCTACACTGGGAACACCATGGGAGCCCCGAAACATGGATTGTCTTGAAAGCACTCTCTGTGCTATGAAATCATTCTATTCAAAGCAAATTTCCTAGCTGGGTGCCTTTCTTCATGGCAACTCTGGATCTTCACTGATACAAATACATGCATACATACACAGACACATGGAGTTACAGGCTCTTTTTTTGTGGCAGGTCCTGGGCTTGAACTGTGAGCCTAGTCATTTTCCCTGAGCTCCTTTTGCTCAAGGAAACATTTTATTGTGTCTTAAACCATGATTACCCTAGGCTGGGGTGCAGCTTTTATACCTACAGATGATCCAGGGATCCTAGGACCAGAGTTCAACTCCCAGCACTTGCAAAAATACATTAAACCTACAAAAATGGAGGAGGGAAAACCAGAAAATGTTACACAACAGTTTTTACTTTTGTTTCCTTAGCACTGTGACCCTCCTGAGTCTCAATGACTTGGCTTGAAAATTGTATGTGACCTTGCATGGATGACGGCTGGGGGGCTGTCAGTGAAGCCTGAGCCAAACCCAGACACCTAGGCACTGAGATTGATCCTAGGACTGCCTCCTACACACAGCTGAAGATCCTAGGAAACTCGTTCCTATCTATAGGAACATTAATAGAATATTTGACATGTATTAATTGAATTACTAACTAGCTAGTCATTCCAGTATAAGATTGTATGCAATAAATATAGGTCATTGATTAATTAATACTTTGTTAATTCTTCTACCATGATAATTGGAAGCATAATTTTATACCAAATAATTGGTAGTAATAGAATATATAAAAATAAGGTACAGACAACACTCTTTATATTGGGTTATACACTAGATTCTACATAAATGTCTGTCTCTCTCTGTATATATTTATAGATGCATACATATATGTAAATGCACACACACATGCACACACACACACACACACACACACACACACACACACACACACACACACACACACACACAAACACTGCAATCTAAACATCTACCTGTTTATATATTGGCCATTCCTAGGGCTTGATCTCAGGTCCTCAAATTGGCCGGCCAACTTCACTTGCATCAGACTGGTGTGCTAACATTTAACCATTCATGAAGTGGGCCTGCTAGGCCCTGAGTTCAAGTCAGAGAATTGCCAAAAACTTAATCCTGTTCGAAAAGCCAATTGTTCCACTTGTTTTCTGTATCAGTGAAAGTCCTGGGTCTCAGGAATGATGTAGAATACATAGGCAAAGCTATGTCTTATGTAATAGGATGCAAAATGTTATATGTGTAATCATGCTCACTCTCAAATACATAAGAAATAAAACACAAAATAAAATGAATACACTAACTACAATATGCAATAAGCATGTGTATGTAAATATGAATCATGTATTTCAAATATATACGAATATTATTTTTTCAAGTGCTAGGATTTGAATTCAGGCCCTGGAAACAGGCCTGGCTTTCTTGTCTTCCAGCCCGGTGATCTTCCCATCCCCCACAGTGCTACAGATTTACCCACATCCTGAGTTCAAATCCCAGGCCTGGCAAAAACAATGGCCTGAATTCCAAGCCAAGGAGCCTCATAATATTTTAAATATTTTAATGTATATATGTATGTATGTATGTATTTTTATTTTGTCAAGCACAGGGCTTGATCTCAGGTAGTGGCAATTCTGCCTCAGCATTGATCACTCTAGGCTGGGGTGCAACCATTGGACTCAGCCAAACCTGGGTTCCTGGGCCTCAAATGCTGACAGGAAAACAATAATAAATAATGCGACACAGAAAAATAAAAACTGGCAACTTACCAGTTTTACATTTGTTTTCTTTGCAAAGTGATCATCCTGGGTCTGAATGACACGGCTGCAAAATGTTGATAACCTGGCATTGCTGAAGGCTGGTGGGCCACCAGGGAAGCCTTAGGCCAACACGGCAACATAGACCATGTGTTTGAAGCACAGTCCTGACCCCTACCAATGAAGGGAGATCCTAAGAATCTCGTTCCTATTCATAGGATTACCGATGGAAGATTATGAATGGCAAAGTTGAATTAGTTGTTTCTGAATACTACTATACAATTAGATGGAGTGATTTTAGGAGACCAATGGATTTTAATGAATATTTTTTACACATTAAAAGAATAGTATTAATTACATGGATGCAATAGTTTTGGGACACTGGTTGCTTTATTAATAATTCATTAAGGATGAAAACAAGAATACTAATTACATGGAGGCATAATAAATACCCAAGAATTGGCAGGAATGCAGTCTATATACATAAATAATGTATAGACATCACTGGCACTCTATAAAGATCTATATTTATTTGTGTACTACCATCTGCATGTCAATCTGTTTTTATCTTGTCAACCCCTGGGGCTCAATCTCAGGTGCTAGAAATGCTTGTTAGCTCAATATGCCCCAGGCTAGCGTCCTGACACTCACCCATTCATGAATTGGGACTTAAAGGCTGTGAGTTCTAATGCCAGCACTCACAAAAATTGAATCATGGAGTAAGAATCCCATGGTGACACATGTTTTCCAATTCTTTGAAAGTCCTGGGTGTAAGGTATGAAGTTTCATACATAGGCAAATCTATATCTTATGTAATATATGGAGTAAATATTTCATGTGTAATAAGAATCAATAAAATAAATAGTAAATAAATTAATAAAACAAAAAATAAAATGAATAACTACACTAAGTGCAATATGTGGTCAACATATGGGGCTCGATCTCAGGGCCTGGGAACTGCCTGGCAGATGAATTGGCTAGAGGCTTCTGTGCTGACAGTCACCCATTCATGAATTGAGCCTTCTAGGCCCTGAATTTAGATCCCAGTACTGCCAAAAATGTAATCGAGGAGGAAGAAGCCGAGCGTGACACATATTTTCTTTTTCTTTGAAAAGTGCTCAGTGACAGGATGTATAATTCAGATGCAAATATATATGCTATGTAATAGGATGTCATAAATGTAAAAAATGTCATTGGTGGAAGAATTGTCACTACAATAAATGAAAAACAGATTGAATTAGTAGTGAATCATTCTAGGATAAAATTAGACACACTAATTATAGGATATGGATTAAGTTTAATATTTTATTAAGCATTAATAGAATGAAAATTGCATGGAAACATAAATACCTAATAATTGGTAGTAACACATGATGCATAATTTAATTATATAGACATCTGTCACATTCTATAAAATATGTAATTTATGTACAGATGTATGTACTTATAATTTTAATTAATGCTTTATTAATTGTTAACTGAGACACATGATTAAATGGAGACATAATTTAATACCTAAAAATTGGTAGTAATATTATCTATAAATTCATAATGTACAGACATCTTTTGTGTATATAAAATTATATACAGCAACCTCTATCTATTTTAACTCTTTCACTCCTGTGGCTCGTTGGTCGAGTGCTTGACTAGTAAGCACGAATCCCTGGGTTTGAGCCCTCAGTGCCACATAAAAAGAAAACCTAGAAGTTCTGCTGTCTTTCAATCAACTGAGTGCTAGCCTTGAGCACAAACGCTTAGGGACAGTGTCAAAGCCCTTACTCAAGTCCCAGGACTGCCAAAAAAAATTTAAAAAAAGGTAGAATATACTCACTGCAGCTATAGAAGGACAGGACATCAAATACCTCATCACAGAGAAAGCTAGGAGTCTGGTGCTGACAGCTGTCACCTAACCTGACTTAGCCAGATGTAAACTGCTGTAACCCAGCTCCATGGGTTACCCCCATCATCCTGGATTACTCTGCCTTACCCGCGACATCTTGGCTGCTTGGGGGCTTTAAATCCTGGCAGGAAGTCTGCTAGAATCTTTGAAATATGGCTTGAAATGGTAGAACACTAGCCTTGAGAAAATGTTATTAGAACCGTATCCCCATGTTTTGAACTCAAGCACCATAACTTACCTCCCCCAAAATAAAAACACCCCACTAAACTATTAGATATGAAATGTTCCTTGAAGAATGTGAAACCACCTTAATTCTAATTATAGCTTGAGGAACAGAGCTTTGTGCTGAGTCCTTCATAGAGTGATCTGTGCTGAGTCCTGCACGTGCAATGGTGCTATGTGCTGAGTCCTTCACAAGGTGGAGTGTGCTGAGTCCTTCATTGGGTGCTGGGTGCTGAGACTTTCACAAGATGCTGTGTGCTGAGTCATGCAAAGAATGCCATGTGCTGTGTCTTTCACAGGGTGCATTCTTTCAACTTGTCCTTGTAAGAGCTCCACAACTGAGATGATTATGCAGACAAGAATATTGAGGCTCAGATAGGTCCCCATGGCAGGGACCTATTACTGAAGACTAGTGAGTTGTCTCCTGCGGAAAATTGTTTTGTTTTGTATTTTCTCAGTCATGAACCTTGAACTAGGGGCCTAGGCACTGACCCTTACCTCTTGGGCTCATGGCTAGCACTCCACCATGTGGAGCCAAGGAGCCCCTTGTACCAGAAGCCATGGCCTAGGGGTCTATAGCTGAGGTCTGTCATCCTGCCTTCTCAGGATGCTGAGATCTGGGGATCTGGGTTCCAAACTATCCCAGGCAAAAAGGTCCCATGAGACTATCTCCAATTCACCACTAAGAAAACTGAAGTAGAACCTGACTGATTGACGCTCATGTTTGTCATCCTAGCTACTCAGGAGGATGAGATCTGAGGTTCATGGTTCAAAGCTAGCCTGGGCAGAAAAGTCCTGGAGACACTTTGCTCCAATGGACCACCAGCAAAGCTGAAATGGCGCTTTGGCTCAAGTAGTAGAGCACAAGACTTGAGCTGAATAGCTCAAGGACAGCACCCATGCCTAGACATCAACTACTACAACAATAAAAAACGACAGAAAGAAAATAACAAACCTGAAATAGAGGGCTGGGAATGTGCCTTAGGGATAGAGTGCTTTGTATATATGAAACCCTGGGTTTGATTTCTCAGGACCACATCAATAAAAAAAATCCTGAAGTGGTTCTGTGGCTCAAGTAAGAGAGGACTATCCTTGTACAAGAAAATCTAGGTACAGTGCTCAGGTCCTGAGTTCAACTTCCAAGAATGGTGAATGGGCCCACACGCATGCCCGCGCGCGTACACACACACACACACACACACACACACACACACACACACACACACACACACACAGAGATTATGAGTGATGCTGTTACACAAAATGGTAAGGTACCAGGCTTCTTCACTGAGATCATGGTCAACACCTTAGCCCCGTGTCCCCAAAAGCTAGCCACCCAGGGCCAAACTAGGAGAGGTCAAAAGTTTCAAAACCTGATGTGATTCACCAGCCCTAGAAGACAGGAAGCTTTGTGATATCAGATATGTGCTTGGATTTCCCAAGCTTGCAAAAACCTAGGAGAAGCATCATAGGCCCAACATCGCCCTCAATGAAATATTTCATGAGCTTCAGTGCCCTAGTTGTCTGCCAGAAGGACTTTTGAATTATATTGAGAACTGTATTTGAACACTGGTATATAGTCTCACAAAGGCAAGATAAGTGCACAGGATTTGGCCTGCCATGGGTGGTGGCACAAATGAAAGCTTCCTGTCAAAACAGAGCACTGGGGAGAGAGATAGTTGCGAGTACACAGTGACCTTTCTCTCCTGACCTTCAGAGCCCGCTTGCACTCCTTCTCACTATCTGACCTGGATGCAGTTGTTTATTACACAGCAGTACAGGAATGAGGCCTTTTTTCTGCCTGTCCAGGAAATGACAGATATTTCGTCCACAAGGCCTGGGATGCAGAGAAACCCACAGGTTATAATGGGACCAGAGAAGGGAGCCCTGGAACATGCAGTGTCATGAAAGCAATCTCTGTTATGAAATAATTTTAATGAATACAAATTGGTGACGTCCATACATACACAAAGATATGGTGGTACAGGCTCTTTGACGGGGCAGTTCCTGGGGTTGAACTATGAGTCTAGGCATTGTCCCTGAGCTCCTTTTGCTCAAGGATAGTGCATTAACCTTGAATCACAGCCCCACTTTGGTTTTTTCTGTGATCTCTTAGAAATAACAGTGTCATGGACTTTCCTATGCAGGCTGGATGCAAACTAAGATTCTCTACATCTCAGCCTCCTAAGGAGCTGGGATTACAGTCAGCAGCCACTGGTACCTTCTTTCTCTTCATTTTTTAATCTGGACAATATGACTTCTTTTTTTTTTTTTTGGGTCCGCTTGTGAGGTCTGAACTCTGGGCCTGGGCGCTGTCCCTCAGCTCTTCAGCTCAAGCCTAGCGCTCTACCACTTGAACCATAGCACCACTTCCGGCTTTTTTCATTTTGTTTATGTGGTGCTGAGGAATCGAACCCAGGGCCTCAGGCATGCAAGGCAAGCTCTCTACCACTGAGCCACCTTCCCAGCCCACAATCTGACTTCTTAACAGGGTCATTCCAATGCCTTGAATTTATAAGTTAACTACCCAATGATCTTTATGGCTGTTTTCAGTGAGAAGGATTTTCTCGCCTCATCTTCCCCTCTGGTCACAGGTTTGAAGCCAAAAGTGAGAAATGAATGTCACAGGAATTGGGAGAAAATATCCGCAGGACATGCCAGTTCTGTCACTTAGCATTGAGCTGCAGTGAATTTACTGTCTCAGGATGAGAGGACTGAAAGCTGCAATGATTCTCATAATGTCTGCATTGTTCCTTTTGCCAATAAAATGATCTAATATTTATGAGTGTTTTGTGTCTCCAAACTTAAGTATCTAGAACACACTAGAAACATCTTCATACATCACTTTTCCTCTAGTGCCTCTCGAGATTTACAATAAGGTTTTGTGTGGAGCAGCTCCTCTGTGTATCCTTGAGAAAAGCTGCTTGAAGCCTCTTCGGGAAATCGCCATTCAAAGTCAGCCTGAGCAGGAAGTCTGTGAGACTCTTATCTCCAATAAACCATCAGAAAACTAGAAGTGGAGCAGTGGTCCAGAGGGAAGAGCTCCAGCTTTGAGAGAGAAAGCCAAGCAGGAAACACAGGCTAGAACAGTCAGGAAAGCCTGGGAGGTGCTTATGTCCAATTAACGACCAGATGGCTGGAAGTGGAGCTGTGGTGGCGGTAACACCTCAGCCTTGGGAAAAACATCCAAGGAACGCATCGGGCTTGAGTTTAAGCCCTGGAATGACCACAAAAGTTTTCATAAGGAGAAGGCCAAATTTATTTATCAATGCCCTACCTACTTAAGTGTGTATATTACCTCCATGAGTGCAAACAGTCTGTATGCAATACTTTTTCTTTTATTTACTCGTTCATTTTTTCAAAAATGCTCCTAGTGCATACTGCACCATTTTCTTCATTTCAGACCCATGGCTTTTCTATTCCAGGTTTCCAGTCCTGTGTCATTATATGATGCACACAGCAGATCTCAGCAGCCTTTATTTACATTAATTATGAGGCCAATGCAGGACCAGTCACAAATCAGGCAGGGGAAAAGAATATCAGGTTTTGTAGAAGTAACCAGTATTCAGAAAATTAACCTAAGGGACTTAAAATGGTAGCATACTTATGTTTAAAAACTACCATTAAGGAAAATATGAAGGGGCTGGGAATGTGGATTAGAGAGAGAGTGCTTGCCTAGCATGCAAGAATCCTGGGTATGATTCCTCGGTATCACATACAGAGAAAAAGCCAGAATTAGTGCTGTGGCTTAAGAAGTAGAGTGCTACAGACAGTGCCCAGACCTTGAGTTCAACCCCAAAACTGGCAAAGAGATACCTAAGTAGGTAGGTAGGTAGATTAGATAGATAGATAGATAGATAGATAGATAGATAGATAGATAGATAGATAGATAGATAGATAGATAGATAGATAGATAGATAGATAGATAGATAGATAGATAGATAGATAGATAGATAGATAGATAGATAGATAGATAGATAGATAGATAGAAAGTTGATAGATAAATCTGGTCTTGGATGTCAGGAGGAAAGAAGGGAACACTTCCCATTCATGAGGCCTTCTGCAGTGTGCTATGCCACCAGCATCACCTTCACACAATTACAGAGCAGGAAGACTGTCTCTTTCCCACTTCTAAGGTAGCCAAAGGCCCCAGAGCCATGAGGGCAGAGCTAGGTTCTAATTCAGGGGCTTGGAGACAGAAGAGAAACAGCCATGCCTCTAGTTGGTCTGGGGATTTGCATTAATTAAGTGGAGAATGAAGGAAGGAGGATGGACTGGCAGAGGTAGAAGAAGGGCTTCAAATCTGACAGATGGAGAGTCAAAAACCCACTGCCTAAGACGAGAGAGCAGGGTTTTTCTACTCTGTTCCTCCCCTCTCCCCCACTAAACTGGCTCTCTATTGGTAACCTAAAGATAGCCTGAGGCTCCCTTCACTGAAGGAGGAAGGTTAATTAGTCATTGTTTGAAGAGGCTGAGAAAAGCCTGACCCTGGTGTAACTAACAAATATTTCAGGTTTCCCTTCATTGCTGGTTGTTCCTGGAATGAATGAAGTGGTTTTGCAGCTCACTTCCCTGTTTAGTGTGTACATTCTGCCTCCTAATCCTGCAGGCCTAGGTCTCTGCACCTAGCCTGGCTTTTGCAACTGTTTTCTGTCCTTCAAATGCAGTGTTACACTGGAGTTCATCCTGCTAACAGGGCTAGAGCTTGGATCCTGAGAACTTCATTTGAACCTCGGATGGGTCATTGATATTTCTTTCCTCCTTTGATAACTCAGGAACTCTAAGAACATTTAAAGTGCCAGTAAATTCTCATCACCAAGGGAAACACAAGAACCTCTTTGAACATCTGACCTTTCAGAAGTGGAAGTCAGATTGTCATAGACTTCCCTGCCTTGATTGGCTTCACCCTGTGTTCCTGAGACCTCACGCTCCAGAGCTAGGGTGATGGGCGTGAGCTACTGGTGCTCTGGTAGGTTCAGAACTGTAATGACATTGACAATACAAGTCAAATGCTTATCGCAAAGTGTTTGGGGAACATATTAAGCCTTTCAACAATGGACCATTCAGAACCCTGTAGGACACAAGGTTACAATGCTGTAGTCTGAGAGGCTGGGTATATGGATCTGCTACACTTGAACCTGGAGCTCTACCTCCAATTCTGGTGTACATCAGTGTTCATTTTCCAGAGAATGTTCTCCTAATTAGTAAATAGGAAAAGTACTTTGATAAACCCTCACTTTTTTTCCAGGTGTGTGTCTCGAACTCAAGCCTGGGCACTGTCCCTGGTCCCTTCAGCTCAAGGCTAACACTCTACCACTTTAACCACAGCACCACATGGGTCTTTTGGTGGTTCACTGGAGATAAGAGTCTAACAGGCTTTTCCTTGCCTAGGTTGTCTTTGAACTTTGGTCTTCAGCTCTCAGTCTACTGACAAACTAGGGTTCCAGGTGTGAGCCACTGTCATCTCGCCTATTGTTTTTGACACTTCTGGGGCTTTATCATAGGGCCTGGGTACTGTCCCTGAGCTTCTTTTTCTCAAGTCTAGCCACTTTAGCCACTCCACAGCTTCTGGCTTTTTCTGAGTATGTGGCACTAAGGATTCAAACCCAGTCATTCATGCATGTTGAGCAAGCTCTTTACCACTAAGCCACATTTCTAAGCCACCTTTCCAATTTTATCCCTCACCTGCCTATCCTCAAAAAAAGGTTTCTGACTATAAACTGACTATAAAAAGAAATCCCAATGGGAAGATGTCCAAAGATAAGACAAAGCTCATACTTGGGGCAGACTCTAAACATGTGAAGACTGTTTCAAATGCTTCCATTTAATTATGTACTGTGTTTCAACACTTAATAAAATAATAATGAAAAATGAGTCAATATCCTAAATTGTTGTGTTTAATATTATAATATATGTGCAAAAAGTAAAAAACATTGTGTATAATAATACTAAATACAATAATCATTAAATAAATCAAAGAAAAATAAAATGCAAAATCAATAATAAAAATCATAATATGAAATTAACATACATATGTAAATATATATCATATATTACATAAGTATAGAAATATTTTTTCTCTTGCAGGACCTTCATTCAGGACATGGGAATTCTAGCCTGAATTTCTTTTCCTCAAGGACAGTGAGCTCTGCCTTCACCCATGCTGCAAAAGAGTTACCTGGATGGTGAGCTCAAATCCTAACAATGGCAGAAATACTGGCCCCAGTTCCAAGACAGTGACTTAATTTTTATTAATGGAAGCAGTTATGTTTTTTCAGTTCCATACTGAACATTTAAAAAAAGCAATGGCTGGGAAGGTGGCTCAGTGGTAGAGCGCTTGTCTTGCATGCTCAAGGACCTGGGTTCGATTCCTCAGCACCACATAAGCAAAAAGAAAAAAGCCGGAAGTGGCACTGTGGCTCAAGTGGTAGAGCACTAGCCTTAAGCTGAAGAGCTGAGGGACAGTGCCCAGGCCCAGAGTTCAGGCCCCACGACCGGACCCAAAAAAAAAAAAAAATAAATAAATAAATAAAAAAAGCAGTGTAGAATTTTGTACAGCTATTCAGACATCCTTCCCTGATTGCTTCTCTGAGAAATACATTGTTTCCTTTTTTAAATACGTTTTTATTGTAAAAATGTTGTACAGATTGGTTACAGTTACAGGAGCAAGGTAATGAGTACATTTTCTATTGAGCATTGTTGACTCCTCCTTTGTTTTCCCCCTACTATCCTTTCCCTCCCATCTCCACAACTACCTCCCCCTGCCAAGGTCAGTGACTTAGTTTTCCAATTTTGGTTTGCACAGGCTTTGAACTCATGTAGTGGCAACTCTTCCCTCACATTGCTAAAGATTTACCAAGACCCTGATTCTAAATCCCAGGCTAGGAAAGAAAACCGGCAGAAATTCCAAACCAGGGAGCTTTATTTTTTTAAATTTAGATAAATGATTAATTAATTAATTAATTTTTGGCCAAACATGGGGCTTGAAGTCAGGTCGTGTAAACTCTGCCTCAGCTTGGATCTCCCTAGGCTGGGGTGCAGTCTCCAGACCCATAGCCGATCCTGATATCCTAGGCCCAGAGGGATTTTAGGAAGAATAAAAGCTGGAAAGCACAAAAAGTGGTGAGGTGCAGAGTGCTGGGGTTTTACTTGTTTTTTTCTTTGCATGTTGACCATCCTAGGTCTGAATGATATGGATGCAAAGTCGACTTGACCTGTCATTGCTGATGGCTGGTGGGATATCAGTGAAGCCATAGGCCAATCTGTCAACATGGCCCTGGATTCAAATCCCAGTCCTGACACCAATGGCAGGAGATCACAAGAGACTCATTCCTATTCATAGGAATACTGATTGAAAGTGTAGTTCATGCACCGGTCTAGTCTAAAATTGGATGCAATAATCGATTTGGTAGGAAAGTTATAGGTGTCATTTAATCATAGATAGACAGCTCTGGCACTCTTTACCAATGTATATTTATTTGTATACCACCATCTGCCTATCTATGTATCACTGTTTTGGCCAAACCTAGGGGTCGATCTGGGAACCATCTGACAGCCTCATTGGCTAGAGGCTGCCATGCTCAAACTCACTCATTCTTGAATTGAGCCTGCTAGGCACTGAGTTCAGATCCTAGCACTGCCAGGCTTGATGGAGAACACATCTAAAATCTAGATACTTTGTGATGGGATGTAAACTATGTAATAAATTGTATATGTATCATCAGAGTCAATAAAATAAATGGTAAATAAATGAATAAAACAAGAAATAAAATGAATAACCACAGCAAACACAATATGGACTGAACATCTGTACGGAATTACAAATCCTAACTTTAAAACGTATGTAAGATGAACTTTTCCAGGTCTGAGGCTTCAAATCAGCCCCCCATACAAGGAGGGAATTGCGGGGGACCCTGAGATACTCGTTTGTGAACCTATGAGGAGTCATGGAAAGCGATCGATCTCATCCCTGAATGAGTAGTTCATGCATGATGCGAGTAGGAAATGATAGGCAAGACTCATGGAGTATTGATTATTTGTAGAGAAGAGTTGATGAAGCATGATAATTATCATCACAGTCATGAAATGGAGGCATCCAGAAAGATCCAAGAAACAGTAGTCACACAGAATGAATTCTATTACAAGTCACCATCTCTCCTACTCTACACAAATATGTACTTATTTGCATACTACCTTCAGCTTATGAGTGGGTGACTATTATCCTCCCCAGTTTCCCCCTGCCGGGGGCCTCAATCTCAGGTCTTTGAATGGCCTAGGTCCTTCATGGCTCACAGGCTGGTGTGCTCATGTGGACCCATTCACCAATTGGGCCTGCTAGGTCCCAGGTTCAGATCCCAGGCCTGCCAAAAGATTCAGCTTGATGTCAAAAGCCAAGCATTGCACCTGTTTTTCTTTCCTGTGCAAGTCATGGGTCTCAGCTAGGATGGAGAATAAATGGGCCACCCTGTGGCTATGGGAATAAGTTGTTATCCATGTCAGTCAAGGTATACTTGTCATTATATACTCAAGAAAATACACAATATATCCATGAATAGCATACAAAATAAAGAGAATAACTACACTCAATGCATGATGAAGTCCACACACGGATGTGAATATACATACCTTGTTTCAATGATGCATTGAGGACAATTGAGGCCTCCCTGGGGCTCAAACTCAGTTCCAGGGAATGACCCAGCTCCTTAGTGGCTCACAGTCTGTTATGATCACATGATCCCATTGGGCAGTTGGGCCTCCTAGGCTCTGAGTTCGAATCCCAGCACTGCCAAAAGTTCACCCTGATGTGAGAGGCCAGTTGTTGCATCTGTTTTCCTAGGCTGTGCAAGTTCTGTGTCTCACATAGGAAGGAGAATGTATAGGCAAGTCTATACTCATGGGAATAGGTTGTCATCCAGTTCACCAGAGTTATATCTGTCATTCTATACTCAAGAAAATACACAATACATCAATGAATAAGACACAAAATAAAGAGAATGACTACACCGAACACAAGATGCTGCTCACCAATGTTTAGAAATATAAATCCTCTGTTTAATTATGAATTCATGGCTATATTGGCCCCCACCTGGGCTGGATCTCAGGTCCTGGGAATGGCTTAGCTCCTTAGTGGCTCACACCATGGTGTTCTCAACATGTCCCTTTCACTGATTGGGCCTGCTGGACCTTGAGTTCAAATCCCAGCACTGCCAAAATATTCAACCTGATGTAAGAATCCAATTGATCCACCTTTTTTCCTGTCCTGCGAAAGTCCTGGGTCTCAGCGCAGATGGAGAATGCTATAGAGGCAACTCTATAGCCATGGAAATAGGTTGTCATCCATGTCAGCACAGTTATATCTGTCACCATACTCAATAAAATACACAATACATCCATGAATAAGACACAAATTAAAAAGTATAACTACAATGAACTCAAAATGCATACCACTCCTGTAAGTAAAGAGAGATCTTATGTTTAAAAAAGGTGGGCTTATTATTTTGTCCAGTGCTGGGCCTTCAAATCAGGCCCTGGACCATGCCTGACATTCTAGTCTTCAAGGATGGCGAGCTTCAATTCTCCCACAGTGCAACAGAGCTACCCAGACCTGAGTTCAAATCCCAGCACTGACAAAAGATTCATTCTGATGTCAGAAGCCAGTTGTTGCACACGTTTTCCTATCCTGTGAAAGAAGAGGATGGAAAATGCATAGGCAACCCTATAACCATGGGAACAGGTCGTCGTCCATGTCAGCACAGTTATACCTGTCACCATACTTAGTAAAATAAACAATACCTCCATGAATTAGAGATAAAATAAGGAGAAGTGCACCAAACACAAGATGCTGTCCACACATGTATGTCAATTTAGATCGTATGTTTAAATTATGAACTTATGAAATTATGAACTTATATTGGACCACCCTGGGGGTCAATGTCAGATCCGGGGAATGACCTAGCTCCTTGGTTGCTCACAGGTTGGTGTGTTCACCTTAATTTATTGGCCAATTGTTCCTTCTAGGCCCTGAGTTGAGATCCCAGTAACATTAACACGTGGATCGTCGAGTAAGAAGCTGAATGTGAAACTTGTTTTCCTTTCCTCTGAGAATTCTAGGTGTCAAGCATGATGGAGTACATTTCTACAAACCTAGTGCTCTGTGATAGGATGTCATCAATGTAATAAACGAAATGGGTTTCATATAGTAAAATCAATGGTAAATAAATGAATAAAACAAAAAATACAAGCAACAACCACACCAAACATGTATGGACTGAACATCTATAGGTAAGTATAAATCCTATCTTTACAATGCATGTAAATAGTATGTTTTCCAGGGATGGGGCTTGAATTCAGGACTAGTGAACAGGCTTGACATTCTTATCTTCAAGTACGGTGATCTTCCCCTTCATCCACATTGCTGCAGATTTACCCTGATCCTTAGTTCAAATCCAACACCTGGCAGAATAAATAGCTGGAATTGCAAGCCAGGGAGCTAATTTTTTAAAACTTTTTCTCAGCACGGGGCTTGAACTCAGGTCGTGGTAACTCTGCCTCAGCTTCGATCACCCTAGGCTGGGGTGCAGCCACTGGACTCACAGCTGTTCCTAGGATCCTCGACCCCCAGGCCTTGCAGGGAAAACAATGTACAGAAAAACTGTGGCCTTTTTAGGTTTTCTTCCTTTGCACATGACCCTCCTGAGTCTGAATTACACTGTTGCAAAGAGTACTTCACTTTGCATTGCTGAAGGCTGGCAGACTATTGGGGAAGCCATAGGCCCACGTGGCAATATAGGCCCTGAACAACCAATGGCAGGAGATACTAAGAAACAGGTTTCCAACCATAGGAAAAAAATGGAATGTTGTCAGTGTCACAGAATGAGTTGTTCGTGAATAATGCTCCTATAAAATTAGACAGCATGATTTCAGGAGGCTGATTGATTTTATTTAATATATATGAAGCATTAAAAGATTATTATTACTTACAGAAACACAATAATTTCAGGACACTGATTTCTTTTAAGAAAGAAAACAATTACATTACTTACATGGACACATAATAAATACCCAAGAATTGGTAGGAATGTAGTCTATATAACTAAATAATGTATAGACATCTCTGGCACTCTGTAAAGACATATATTTATTAGCTTACTGCCATCTGCACGTCAATCTGTTCTTATTTTGTTAACTCCTGGGCTCAATCTCAGGTCCTGGGAATAGTCTGTAAGCTCAATTTGCCCCAGGAGGGCATGCTGACACTCACCCATTCATGAATTTGGCCTTGTAGGCCATGAGTTCAGATGCCTGCATTCCCAAACATTGAATCGTTGAGTAAGAAGCTGAGGGTAACACATGTTTTCCTTTTCTGTGAATGTGCTGGGTGTCAGGTATGAAGTGGAATATATATGCAGACCTATATCCTTATGTAATCAATGTTCTATGTGCCATAATAGTCAATAAAATAAATGGTCATTACATGAACAAAACAAAAATATAAAATAACTACACTGAATGCAATATAATCAACATATGTATGTAAATATAAATCATATATGTAAATTGTACATGAATAGGATGTTTTCTAGTGCTGAGGATCGATATCAGGCCTAAGGAACAGACTTGAATTTCTTGACAAGAAGGAGGCAAGCTTCCACTTCCCACACAGTGCAACATAGGTACCAGACCATGAGTTCAAATCCCAGTCCTGGCAGAAAAATAATGGAACCTTTATAGTATGATTGGCCCAATTCTTAGGTATTTCATTATGCCTCCATTTTATGAATTTGATTGTTTAAATGCTTAATAAAGTATTAACTAAAATTGATTAGTGTCCTATAATATAATTGTGCATAATTTTATCATAGAATCATTCAAGGGCTGCCCATTCAATCATGACATACATAATATTCCATTGGGTATCATATAGATAGGAACAAGTTTCTTAGGATCTCCTGCCATTTGGAGGTGGCAGGATCACGATTCGAACTGTGGGCCCCAGCTCCCACAATTTCACTGCGAGAATAGGGTACTCACCAGTCTGTCCAAGAACATCAGCAAGACCAATGATTAGGCAGGCACCAGTGGATCTCAGCAGTCCTCCTTAATACTTACAAGGCTGTGAAAGGAGGATCATGGTCAAAGTCACCCAAGCCAAGAAAGTTCTTGAGACTCCTTTCCAACTTCAGTGCCAACATATCAAGTGTGGAGGGCCAGCCTTGAGCAAAAGCAGCTCACAGACTGTGTCCAGATCTTGAGTTTAAGGACCAGGATTGGCAACAAACAGACATACACAACAATCTGTGCAGCCATCCAGCTAAAGCAGGTTAGTCTTTTGTCCCCAACTGCATTGGACAGAGTTCCCTGGGAAAAAAGGCTAGGCGAGCCGCTGTCATCTTGCTCTGCCCATACTGCTTGCATCACAGGATTACAGCCACACCCCCATTCTTTCATGTTCCTTTCTGACCAATGAGATACAAGAATGGTGACCACGCCCACATTCCATGATGCAGGGGAGCACCAGGATTCCCTCTGTTTGTTTACAACACTACCAGAAGTTGAGGAAGGTAGAGGTGGTTGAGTGATCAGCAAGAGACTTGAGGAGAGTTTGGAGTATAGTAGGAAATTGATGCTCCCACCAGCACCCCACCTCCCTCCCCACTTCTTGCGGTGCTGGGTTTCAAACCTCAGGCAATGGAGCACTGCCAGCAGTCATAAGGCCCCAACCAGGTCCCTGCCCCTGGTCTTCTGCTCTGGGCCCATGTATCCACAATGCCACCTCCATCACTGCTCTTCCCACCTGGCACAGCTGCCAACAGCTTCTCTGAGCAGCACAGGTGAGTGGCTGCCCCAACACTACCCCTGCCGCTGGTCAGACACTCCACTGGGGTCCCCCTGACCCCCTGCTTGTTTCCTCTCCCTGGCTCTGAGGAGCCACCTTTCTGTCTTGGGCATTTCTGAGAAAGAGACTCAATAGAGACTCAGGCTGTGCTGGATCAGGGTCCTCCTATCTGTGACAGGTATGCTCCACCAAGCATGGTCCTCTGTAGTTGGGATGGTAGACATGTAGCGCCATGCTCAGTTATTGGTTTAGATAGATTATCCCAAACTTTTAGTCCATGCCAGCAGATTCTTGACCACAGATGAAGTTCTGGATAGTGCCGAAACCATCAGACTTCAGTCTCCTCAGAGGACAGTTGTGAGGAAACAAGGGATTTATACAGAGGGTTCTGTGGAGCATGGCTAGGCACAGAGGGAGCATCCTTCAGATAAGGTTCTCGGCAATTCTGTGAGCATATGACAGGAAGATACCCGGAAAAAGCTCAGGTGGGGTCTGTTATTAATTGTGCAACAGGTGTGGGATTATGAAACAAAACATGGCTCTCATCATTACCCTATCCCCATGAGGAAGGGGATCCTTCACTCTGTTGAGTTTTGCAGCTGAGGAAACAGATGCACGGAGAAGCTGGGTGACCTACTTATGACCTCAAGGTCACAGGAAGCTCAGCCTGACTTCTCTACCATGCTCCTTGGGACAATGGGTGCTATTCAGTCCACTTGATGTGGTGGGAATCACTTCTTGTCAGTTGTGGGTCTTGAACTCTAGGCCTGGGCGCCGTTCCCAAGCTCTTCAGATCAAGGCTAGTGCTCTACCACTTGAGCGCACTTCCGGTTTTCTGGTGGTTGTTTGAAGATTAGAGTCCCACAGACGTTTCTGCCCGGACTGGCTATGAACCATGATCATCATATCTCAGCCTCCTGTGTAGCTAGGATTAGAGTTCTGAACCACTGGCACCCAACTTAAGCATAATTCTGATTTTCTTTCTTCGTCTCTCACATAGTAACTGGTTGAATGTTTTCTGGATGAGGTGGCCCAGTGTCCCTATGTGTCTGGAACCCAAGGTAGCCCTCTCATTCAGGAAGTGAGCTGTGGGTCAGGAGCTGTCTAGCTCAGACTGTTGAAACAGCTCCATGACGTAAGCCCCTCTGTGCCCTGGCTAGACCATGATGGTTATTCATTTTCCATCCAACCTTCCTGGACTTATTGTATTGTATTGTTTTTTACATCATTTTCTAGCACCTGGCCAAAATTATGATATAGTTATGGAATGAAAATGTAATGCCATCTTAAGAAAGTCATTTAGGGCTTTGTGAATGTGGCTTCATGGTACATTGATTGCCTAACATGCATGAAACCCTGGGTTCAATTCCCCATTACCACATAAACAAAAAAAATTGGAAGTGGTGCTGTGCCTCAAGTGGTAGAAGGCTAGCCTTGAGCAAAAAAAGAAAGACAGAAAGACAGAAAGAAAGGAAAATAGAGAAAGAAAGAATGAAAGAAAGAAAGAAAGAAAGAAAGAAAGAAAGAAAGAAAGAAAGAAAGAAAGAAAGAAAGAAAGAAAGAAAGGAAGGAAGGAAGGAAGGAAGGAAGGAAAGAAGGAAGGAAGGAAGGAAGGAAAAAAGAAAGTCCTGGGTTTCCCTTATTTGCAATAACTAGTGTATGTCTGAGCCAAGCAGAAATGATCAGATAAGTTGCTGTTAGGGAAATGAACCCTAAGATATGTATTTAAATGTTTTTTTCTTTCATGTGATTTTTTCTAACACATTTACAAAATTATTTCTTGGTTGTTTTGTATTTCCCTCACCCAGAGTATAACCCTTGCTTTCACTGTACTTGATAATGATATAATTTGTGGAGGGGAAGGGAAAAAACACGTCATTTAAATAGGGATACAGGTGGACCCATTGCAACAATGAGATATGCAAGTCGTTATGTCAAAAACAAACTTTACAACTTTGGTGGGGGGGATGGGAAGGAGGATTGGGTCTGGGGGCAGGTGGAGGATGGGAGGGGGTCAGAAGGGGAACCAAAGGAGGAGGATACAATGCTTGATAAGAAATGTACTCATCTTGCCCCTGTAATTGTAACCCTTCTCTACAGTATTTTCACAATATAAAAGAAAAAACTAGTAAATGCAAAATAAAGAATCCCTACTTTGAATATATAATTGCTCCTTCCAAACTGAAACCTGACAGTAGTCCCTAATTCATGAATTTTACTTATAATAATGTTTTGAAAAAAAAAGGTTTGGTCATTAGGTCACAGCAATTAATGCCAGTAATGTGCTTAGATTTCAGGTGAAGATTAATTCTGGAAATTCAAAGATTCCAGGATTTTGTGTGGTCACTGCTAATCACAAAGAGAAGTGTAATCTAAGTGACATTTGGAAACCTTTTTGGTCAGTGACTGCAAAAAAAGGCAGAGGCTAATTAACAGTTGTGACACAAGAGAAAAAATAACTCCAGATGGAAGGAATAAATGATAGTAACTAAGGTATATCAGAAATTGTTCTTGAAAACAATTTTGGTTATTGAAGAACTAGTTTTCAACTAGGCTTATTCCTCATTGCCTTTAGCATTCTAAATCTCTTAGGCTAGTTATTAATCTCTGTGTGATAAATGTATCTCTTTCTATGCTGTTCTTTCATACTCGATATCCTTTGCTTTCTAAAAATCTTTCTATATTTCTCTATGAACATTTCCTGATACTAAATACACCAATACAGATGGTAGAGGATGTTAATGGAGGGATCCCATAGCTAATGAGTCATTAATGTAACAGAATGGAAAAGGAGGACATATTATTGCTACCTCAAATTTTCTGAAAAGCTGCAATGGCATCATTTGGTTCAAATTTCCATTGTTTGTCTACATAGTGTCATTCAGTGCACATAAATGCAAATATGAGCCAGGTGCTGGTGGTTCACGCCTGTAATACTAGCTACTCAGAATGTTGAGACCAGAGGATTGTGGTTGAAAGACAGCCTGGTCAGGAAAGCCCATGAGACCCTTATCTTCAATTAAGCACAGGAAACCCGGAAGTGGTTCTGTAGCAAAAGTAGTAGAGCACTCAACTTGACCTGAAGAGCTGATGGACAGCGCCCAGGATCAGAGTTCAAGCCCCATGACCAACAAATAAAGTGAAAGATGACTTTGTTTCCCCCAAAGGAACGACAAAATTAATAATTTTCCCAAGCAGAAAAATAAATTCCAAAATGATTCAATGCACCTACTTTTGCTGAATTACTTACTTTATGGCTTCTTTGCTGGACATATTCTCTACTTTTAAAAATAGTCAAATATTAGCTTTACAAAAAAATTCATCAAATATTAGTTATTTCAAAAGAGAAGTCTATTCACTTGATGTCACTTAGCTTTCTTACTATCTTAGTGCAAAGCTAACCCAGGCAGGATAGTCTCTCAAATTCATTTTTAATTAAACACCAAAAAAGCACAAGTAGAGTTTTGGCTCAAGCAGTTGAGTACTAGCTTTGGGGGCAGGTGGGCAGGAAAGAAAATTGTTCAGGGACAGGGTCCAGCTTCTGGGTACAAGCCCCAGAACCAGCACAAATGAACCAAACAAGCAAACAAAAAAACCCAGATATTTCTTTGGGACCCTCCTTAAAGGAGTACTCATTTGATAAGAGGCTCCTTTTGGTGATCATACTCACTGGATCCTGCTTTTCTGGAATCCTTATTGCTCTGGAGAACTCAGGACCAGACTAAAGAAATTGATAACTGACTCCTGCAAATAGAGATTCCTCTCAGGGGTGAAATATCCATCCATAAGGCATTTTAAACCTCCATGTCTTTGTTTCTTTGCAGTAGAACACTTTTTAAACAACGTTATTTCCTTTTGTTCTATGATAGCTTTCAAATGGCACATTATTTTTGTAATACTCTCAACTAGAACTTTACAGAAAAGTTTTATATGAGTAAAGAACATATTCGAAAAAGTCAAGAACAGAGTTTCCTTCAAGCCTTGGGATTCTTTTCTTGTACAGTAAAAAGGAAAGCACAAGTTAACTTGAACTTTGTCATTCCTCTATGTTCCATTCCTCTCCTGGGATTAGTTTCCACATCCAGTTACCATTACTTCCAGTAACAATTGATGGTGCTGCTTGAGGTATAATAAATGTTTACTGGCTTCACTGAAATAACACAAGGACACCTTTGGACATGAGGTAACACGTGTTTCAGACAAAACTTAGTAAAGAGAAAATATGAAAATTATATTGCTTATAAATATATTATCCATGAGTATATTGAGTTCAAACTTTTTAAGGTCTCTGTAAATTAAAGTGAATTGTAAATGGGAAGAAGGTTCTCAGATCATTCCTTTTGTGAGTGTATGTACAGCACATTATTTCCTGTGTATATGCATTAACAGTAAGGGAAACTATAGCAATAATAGGAGAAAGAGAAGTTCTGTGTTAAAGAATATGGGTTCAATACACTATAGAAGACTCTACAAATAAGACAACATTGAAACAATAAAGCCAAGTCCAGTATGTAGATTTATGGGAGTGATGTAGAGAAAGCATTACTCCTAGGTGGAACACGAAGTATGAAGCCACTCCCTTTCTAAATCACACTTGTTAATCACACAACTCTGTAGAAAGTAGAATGGAAGTATAATTCTGGTTCCAATGCAAGTCAGATATAAAAGCATGGACTTAAATGGAAAAAAAATCCATCTTGAGAGAACAGGGCTTATACTAGCAATGAACTGCTGGCTAAGATGATATTTCTTTTTCTTTCCTTATATATTTATTGTTGTTGGTGGTGGTCTTGGCACTTGAACTCTGGGCCTGGGCACTGTTCCTCTGCTATTCAGCTCAAGGCTAATGCTCTACCACTTGATCCACAGTGCAACTTCCAGTTTTCTTGTAGTTAATTGCAGAAAAGTGTCTCCGGTACTTTCTTACCCGGGGTGGCTTTGAACCCCAATCCTCAGATCTCACCACCACTCAGCTTACGATCACATTTCTAACAGTGTACACTCAGGATATGTAATGGGTATATTAATCTATCTTTATTTGAATTCTTGAGTTAAAAACCTCGGCTACAGCATAGACTTTACACTCACAAAAATGTTTATAGCTTAAAAGTTGATACTTCTGGAGAAATAAAACCTAAGAATGTAATGGAGTCTGGGAAGTTCAGTTTGCAACCAGCTAGGCTAGAACAGTCTTTGCAACAGTACCTATAATTGAGGAGCCAAAAGCTGTATTGGAAGAATGGCTCAGGTGATGGAATACCAGTCATGAGCAAGATTTATGAATAAGAGCTTGAGGCTTTTGTGTACATATATACAAACATACACATACACACAGAGGCACTTATATGTGCACACACAAATGCACAAATGAAATGACTCTCATAATATGTAGAAAATTACAAAACAATAGAAAATATGTCCTGAGTAAGACTAGAATTATGTGATAATTTTTAATATTAGAAAGTCCTCAAGTTACTTTTTTCAAAAGTGTTTGAGAATATTACATAGGTAGGGACCAGAGATAGTAAGAGAGTCAAGTAATCATTATTAAAGGTATCGGATCCATTGAGGAATGAATCAGAGACCCCGCAGGTGCATCTGAAAATGTTCATATCCTGTGTCAAATGTTAGAAAATATTTGAAAATAGTACAGGAACAGTCTGAGCAGTGTAGTGGGTAATATCACTGGAGAAATTCAGAATTGGTAATCTGTATTTAGATTAAATAAAACAAGAAACTATGGCAGGGCAATGTGATATAAGCCTAGATTTCTAGCACTCAGACTAAAACAGAAGATTGGAGAGTGGAATTACATAGTGATACCTTCCCTGGACCAGGTAGTATAATTTTGTCTTAATAAAACAAACCAAACAAGAAAGGAATACACAGTTGGAATGCTGGGCTAATTTTGTCATTTTTTGCGAAGTCAAGTTTCCTATTGAAATGCAACTCATATATAATCCTCACTTGTGTTTTAAATTCTCTCTCCATTACAGAACATTCCTAGATGCAAAATGACTCATGATTACCTTCCAAAATTTGAGAAAGTAAGTAATCATCATTCTGTTGGATTCCAAAGAAATGATAAAGGATTACAAAGGCTTAAGCCTGGAGAAATAGCAAAGTTTATCTAATGTAGGACTTTGTAAATGTTGCTAAATTAGAATTGAGATTTAAAATAAATATTTTGGTTTTGTTTGTAATTTCATATTCTATTAGATATTTCAAAATTATTTTCTTTTTTTGTCAGTTGTGTGGCCTGAACTCTGGGGCTGCACACTGTCCCTCAGCTCTTCAGCTCAAAGCTAGTACTCTACCACTTGAGCCACAGCACCACTTCCGAGTTTTTTCGCTTATGTGGTGTGGAGGAATCGAACCCAGGGCCTCATGCCTGTAAGGCAAGCAGTCTACCACTGAGCCACCTTCCCAGCCCCAAAATTATTTTTAAATAGAGGGTTTAATTGACAAATTCACAAATGATTCTTGCAGTCTACTTGCCTAGAATATTCTTTCAAGAGAGATATAATTAGAAATTAGTTAATAGATAATTCCAACAATTCATGTATAAAATGATATTGTGAATAATGTAGACAGAGTTGCCAAGAAATGCATGATATTAATTTATAAATTTATCAAAAGCAATTTTTTGAAGCTTTGGTATAACATAGTATGAGGAGAATAATTGTGTGACATCTTTTTCTTCTACCTATGTAACACAGGAAGCAATTCCCTTAATTATGTGCCTCTGTATACAATGAGAAAAATGCTAGATTGGGGGTTTGTTTTCATTTTTTTGTTTTATTGGTTTGTCCTAGTGCTTGAACTCTGGTCCTGGACACTGTCTCTGAGCCTGTTCATGCTCAAGGCTTGTGCCCTACCATTTCAATCTCAGTGCCACTTGTGTCTGGCTTTTGCTGAGAAGTTTATTGGAGATAAGCATCTAAGGAACCTTCCTGCCTGGGTTTGCTTTGAACTGTAACATTGCGCTCTTAGCATCCTGAATATCTATGGTAATTAAAAAAGTATAAATATAAATAATATTTGCAAATGGTCTGATCTCAAGAATACTAGGGGTGGGAAAATGATGCAACCCAGTTTATTGTGGTGTTCTTTCCAGAACATGGAGGGCATCACATTAGCAGAGGTGTAGTATTTTTCACAATAAAGATAAGCTATTAGTGTTGTAAATTAAGGGAACCTTTGAGGTGCACCCTACACCTTGGAAACTGTTGGGATATGATGACTTTATGGCATAAGTCTTCGGATTGATGGTCACATAAATAATAGCTTACCCTGATAAACAATTGCTTACTCTTGAAAAATTAATTATTACAGATGCTTCATAGTTTTATCCTTTACCAGAATGTGGCTATTTTTCTGTTTATTCCTCAATCTGTACCAACCCATTGGAATATGAATCTATTGCAGAATTACATAACATGCAAACAGGTATTCTTTTGAATCTCTCAGGTAGGAATGTTCAGAATTTGAAAATGAGTAGATATTAGTCATAGGAATTTTGAAAAACACATATATTCTGTCCTCTTAACAACTTATTTACTTTTAAAAGTTATGGGTTTCCATTGAATGAAACTGTTTACTGTTTTTGTATGAGAAAGTTTAAATTCATTCTTTTTTCAAAATATTGGCAAGTATATTGTGAAAATATTGTCTAGTTGGATAACATTCAAGTTGATGGCCCTCTGATTAAAAAGGTGTAATTAATTCAAATTTAATGCCAAATAGTATTGATTTTTAAAAGTTACTAAAAATAATAATATTTACTATACCAATACAGTGAAATTTTATTTCATGTCGCTTATTTATTTAATTTAATTTTCTTGTCAAAGTTATGTACAGTGGAGTTACAGTAATTGTAAGGTAGTGAATACATAACGTTTCAAACTTGTTATCCCCTTTCTCATTTTTCTCAGTTTTCCGTCACCACAATACCCCTCACAAGTTGTAATGTACATTTTCATCATATTGTCTTGAGAGCATTGCTATTGCATTGGTTTGCCCTTTGTCGTATTTCTCAACATTTTGTTGTTCCTATTCCTTTCCGTAATTAAGGTAAATGTATACCAGTACACAGGGTATCCAAATCAAATACAGCAGGGAATAAACCATAGGGAAAAATGTCAAAAGAAAATAGAAGTCACATAATACATTAAAAACAACAACCGCAAATAAAAATCTCTGTTTCCATATCTTGGATTTTATTTTGCTTAGCATCAGCATATATGGTCATATATATAACATAACAAAGTCCCTGGAAAATAATAGTTGCATGGACATGATATCATGAAAACAACATTTTAACTGTTTAATATGGTAAAGATGGAATTAGGATTGGTGAATTCGCGATTCTGTTAAAGGAATTTCAAAAGAGTTTTAAAGTTATGACAGGTAAATTTTAATTGTTCAAACTTTTTAACAATTTAGCCTATTAAAAAAATAAAATTGCCTGGGAGAATAGCCTTTCATGCAAAGAAATCCATGGAGACTTAGCTGAGAGGGAGTGATGTGGGTGAAGATGGCTCTTTTTCACACTAAACAGACAAACCTCACAAACCTTGCTGTAATTCCTGTAGGTTACCTTGAGAATTTTCCTTACCCAAAAAATATACTCTTACTGTGTGAAACAAGGTTGTAGTGGAATTTAAATTCAAAGTTCTTTAAAAAAAGACATCAAAGCCGGGCGCTGGTGGCTCACGCCTGTAATCCTAGCTACACAGGAGGCTGAGATCTGAGGATCGCGGTTCAAAGCCAGCCCGGGCAGGAGAGACCGTGAGACTCCTATCTCCAATAAACCACCAGAAAACCGGAAGTGGCGCTGTAGCTCAAGTGGTAGAGAGCTCGCCTTGAGCTGAAGAGCTGAGGGACAGCGCCCAGGCCCAGAGTTCAAGCCCCACGACCGACAAAAAAAAAAAAAAAAAAGACATCAAAATTGTGATTTGACCTTTACTTACTAAACAGTAATTCTCTGAAAAAGATAATTGTGTTCAAACTATTTAGGGGAAAGTGCCCTCCACAATGAAAGAAGATATTGGGTTTACACTTTTCTGTTTATAATACTTTCCACAATGTCTTTGCATATAAAGCACTGAAACACAGAAAAAAAATCTGATTGGATACTTC